>NC_137674.1:49410689-49478189 GCF_963989245.1 Nansenia antarctica | reverse complement strand
ACGGCTGCGAGGCGTAGCTCTGAATCAGAAACGTGCTGGATAAAACTAATGTCTATGCCCCATACTGCCCCATAATGAGACTAATGTCAACATGGCTTTGGTGCTGTTACGCCTATATTGTACCACACCACTCCTCCTGTTTGGATGCTGCACCTATTGTGTGTAATCATTGATTTTACCACTTACATTCCACTTTCAAGAACTTTGGAGAAAAATCCTGTGTGGTAAACGGAATAAAAAGCATTTTAAAAGTCAATCATTATAAATAATTTATAAATAATAATGTCATGTATTTTGTTCTTATATTGGTGAACATGTTTACTGTTTCTGTCAGGGTGTGAATGGTGTAAATATGGTTGGTTCTGCAATGACTGCAAAAATGAGACATAAATCCTTAGTAAATAATAAATCCTAGTCTTTGAATGATGACATTGTGCATATTCAGGAAGTCTAGAAGTGTTGTATTTATGCAGCATAGCACCTCCCCCAGGTTGCTATTAACACATATGAAATGAAATGAAATGAACCTTTATTTTACCAGGGAATTCCTTTGAGATGAGTCTCATTTTCGAAGGAGCCCTGGGAATGCTCACTCACATTCACATTCACTCGCATTCTTACTGCATGTTTCATTCATGTGGGAGGAAACCGGAGTGCCCGGAGGAAACCCACGCGGCAAAGGGAGAACATGCAAACTCCCACAGTGATTACCAGGAATCGAACCCAGCACCTTCCGAGACCGGGATTCGAACCCAGTACCTTGAGACTGTGTGGCAGTGATCTTAACCACTCTGCCACCGTGCCACCCTTACATACAGCTTGATGCTAGGATCCACATTAGCTCCACTTTTACTACACTCACAATTTAATTGGATAACTAAGCATGGCCAATTGGAATGTTGTGCTGGTGGATTTGAACATCTCATTGAGAATGTCACCCACCATGTCCACAGGCCTTTTCTTGGGGAAATCTAATGGATTTTGGTTATCTGTCATTACTTCTTCCAGTTCCAATTAGTTTAATTAGTCATACATGGTACTGTTTGGATTTAAATTTGAACTGATTTGTGACACACGGTCTGGTGAAAAGGCCTGCATGTCAGCAATTCTCAAGTGGCGCCAATGACCAAAAATATTTTGAAAAAAAGTGTAATTTTTACAGAATACGAATATGACGAAGGTTTAAGTGTTGAAGAGCCCACTCCTTATAACAAACAACAGATTAGGATCACTAAATACTTGAATTGGATTCCCTGTACCACATCCTGCCCTGCTTCAGGCTACTGGGTTAGTGATACATGGCTTGTAAACAAACGTATGTTTTAGGACGTGTTCAAAAGCACGGACTGTGTGATCATCTAATGATCTAGCATGTTGATGTTCTATCAGCATGTTGTGATGTGCTAAACATGCAGTTAGACGTTAGTACAGAGATGTATTCTTTTTAGCTGCTATGTAGCTACCAATGCAATGGTTGCGAACGATTTTCTCTAATTCTCCCTTTGAGGTGTACCAGCATTCAAATATTTTCTTCAACTATTTGCAGATTTCAATGTATGACACATCATTTGAAAGCTTACAATCAGCACTTTCATAATCTGTAAAACTGAAAAATGTCCTTATCCTACTTAAGGACTTTTTCACCAGACACTGTCACATTAATATACATATATATATTAATATATATCATGTTAATATACCGCTGAGTCAGCCGGGGATAAAAATCACTTCTGGCAGGTGCCTGATATGATACACTTGGCGTTACTGTAATACTAGTATGAGTGACTCTACTGCAGCTCTGTTACAGTTTCAGTATGAATATGAACACTGTCAACAGCCCTCTGTCTCTCCTGCTGCGGTCATATAATCTCTCTTTGTATTACCAACACTGAGACTCACTAGGTACATGTCACTTTTTGCACCGGGACCTTATACTGTATTTACAAGCTTCTGGTATGTCACAACACAAGCTACTCTCAAAGTAAAATGTTCTGTGTAATGAGTTTCTTCTTCAATAATTGATTGAATAAATGAACCATAACCACAGTACCAAGGAGGCACGGCCGGAAAGTCACAACCAGTTCCGGAGTGGGGCGTGGGAAGCAGCAGCTCATTTGCATTTAAACTACAGACACCGAAACAGCCTGTCCAAAACAGGACTGAAACAGAGCGCTATAGAGGCATGCTAGAACGCCTTTAGATTAAAATCGGAGTAGTATTTTCAGCAAAGACATGTTTTGTCTGGCACCTGGCGGGGTGGTGTGCTGCCAACAACCTAGCCCTCCACACCAAGAAGAGCAAGGAACTCATTGTGGATTACAGGAAAACCAGACACTGCGAACACACATCAATGGGATGGAGGTGGAGCGTGTTTCCAGCTTCAAGTTCCTGGGTGTCCTGGGTGACCTGGGTGTCCTGGGTGTCCTGGGTGTCCTGGGTGTCCTCTTTATCCTGGGTGTCCTGGGTGTCCTGGGTACCTGGGTGTCCTGGGTGTCCTGGGTGTCCTGGGTACCTGGGTGACCTGGGTGTCCTGGGTGTCCTCTCTATCCTGGGTGTCCTGGGTGTCCTGGGTGTCCTGGGTGTCCTGGGTGTCCTGGGTGTCCTGGGTGTTCTGGGTATCTGGGTGTCCTGGGTGTCCGGGGTGTCCTGGGTGTCCTGGGTGTCCTGGGTGTCCTGGGTGTCCGGGGTGTCCTGGGTGTCCTGGGTGTCCTGGGTGTCCTGGGTGTCCTCTCTATCCTGGATGTCCTGGGTGTCCTGGGTGTCCTCTCTATCCTGGATGTCCTGAGTGTCCTGGGTGTCCTCTCTATCCTGGATGTCCTGAGTGTCCTGGGTGTCCTCTCTATCCTGGATGTCCTGAGTGTCCTGGGTGTCCTCTCTATCCTGGATGTCCTGAGTGTCCTGGGTGTCCTCTCTATCCTGGATGTCCTGAGTGTCCTGGGTGTCCTCTCTATCCTGGATGTCCTGGGTGTCCTGGGTGTCCTCTCTATCCTGGATGTCCTGGGTGTCCTGGGTGTCCTCTCTATCCTGGATGTCCTGAGTGTCCTGGGTGTCCTCTCTATCCTGGATGTCCTGAGTGTCCTGGGTGTCCTCTCTATCCTGGATGTCCTGAGTGTCCTGGGTGTCCTCTCTATCCTGGATGTCCTGAGTGTCCTGGGTGTCCGGGGTGTCCTGGGTGTCCTGGGTGTCCTGGGTGTCCTGGGTGTCCTGGGTGTCCTGGGTGTCCTGGGTGTCCTGGGTGTCCTGGGTGTCCTGGGTGTCCTGGGTGTCCTGGGTGTTCTGGGTATCTGGGTGTCCTGGGTGTCCTGGGTGTTCTGGGTGTTCTGGGTATCTGGGTGTCCTGGGTGTCCTCTCTATCCTGGGTGTCCGGGTGTTCTGGGTGTCCTCTCTATCCTGGGTGTCCTGGGTGTCCTGGGTGTCCGGGGTGTTCTGGGTGTCCTCTCTATCCTGGGTGTCCTGGGTGTTCTGGGTATCTGGGTGTCCTCTCTATCCTGGGTGTCCTGGGTGTCCGGGTGTCCTCTCTATCCTGGGTGTCCTGGGTGTCCTGGGTGTCCTGGGTGTCCACAAAAGCCCAGCTGACTCCCAGGATTCTGGTCAGTTTCTACCGATGCATCATGGAGAGCATCCTGACTAACTGCATAACAGTGTGGTACGGCAGCTGCTCTGTCTCTGACCGGAAGGTCCTGCAACGGGTGGTGAAAACCCCCCAGTACATCACCGGTGCCAAACCCCCTGCCATCGAGGGCCTTCAGGAAAAGCGGGGGTCCGCAGAGAGCCTGAGGCATCATTGAAGACCCCTCTCATCCCATTTTCCTTCCTCCCACACGGGAGGCTGTACAGGAGCAGTGGCGGACTCAGGCTGTTTGAAGGGCAGGGGCGAAAATAAAAAAAGGGCACCTACTAGACAACATGGGACCACATCGGTGCACATGGTTAAGTTTAGACCATTGGAAGGGCAGCCAATAGGGCACATCCTCTAATTTCGCCACTCAAAAGGGCACTTTAGTGCAAAGTTTTTCAACTGTGGGGGCACATGGTCAAGTTTAGACCATTGGAGGGGCACCAATAGGGCACGTCCTCTAATTTAACTCAAAAGGGCACTTAAGAGATGTTTTTCAACCGTGGGGGCACCAGGTGTACAGGAGTCTAGGCTCCAGCACCAGCAGGCTTGCGAACAGCTTCTTCCCTGCTGCTGAACTCAAATCCTGGCAGTAGCCTAGCCCCCCCCCCCCCCCCCCCCCATACTTCAACTTAGCTTTTGCACACTGTACTTATACCGTAACTGTACATAGTATATGGATATCCATTGCCCTTGTTCTGTCCATATCATACTGCACATATCTTAACTGTACATATCTTCGCCCTTGTCTGTATCACACTGTACATACAGTATATCTGTCTGGCTTTTGCACTATGCACTATTGCACTCTATTGCATATCTGGTCAGATGCCAAACAGCGTTTCGTTGTCTTTGTACTTGTCAATGACAATTAAATTGAATCTGAATCTGAATCTGAATATTAGCTAAAAAAAGAGTATAATATGGGACTTTTATTAAGGCTTATTTGGCTATTTAAAATTCTTTGATATTTGGATAATGTTTTCTGTGGGATTTTATTTTTATGATGAAATCAAGTCGATAATCACACTGTACACATTGTAGCTGAAGGTAAGGCTTTTTATAAGTATACTTTACCATCCTTTCTCTCTCTCTCTCAATCTCTCTCTCTTTCCTCTCTTTCTCTCTCTCTCTCTCTCTCTCTCTCTCTCTCTCTCTCTCTCTCTCTCTCTGAGTTTCATAATTATGGGTGAGCTTAATCTATGGTTGTTATCCTGGGACTGGGAGTTTAGCCTAATTAAACAGTCTGGTGTCTAGTCTCCTGAGGGCAGAAATGGACAAATGTTCTGGCCACAGTGGTCACAGAGGTTTAGAGCCACAGCTCCTCCCTGTGTCAGACACTGACTGGAGCCGAGAATGGGTGGTTAATCAGAAACAGGAGGCAGGAAATGGTAGATATTAGCACATTTGAGTAGCAGGCTGAGAATGTTGTTGTACAGACATGATGTACCCTCCTTTCTCCCCATAGTTCCACAGAGTTAACTACACAGTACCATAGTTAACTATACAGTACCACAGTTAACTACACAGTACCACAGTTAACTATACAGTACCACAGTTAACTATACAGTACCACAGTTAACTACACAGTACCACAGTTACAGTACCACAGTTAACTACACAGTACCACAGTTAACTACACAGTACCACAGTTAACTACACAGTACCACAGTACACAGTTAACTACACAGTACCACACAGTAAACTACACAGTACCACAGTTAACTACACAGTACCACAGAGTTAACTATACAGTACCACAGTTAACTATACAGTACCACAGTTAACTACACAGTACCACAGAGTTAACTATACAGTACCACAGTTAACTACACAGTACCACAGTTAACTATACAGTAGCACAGTTAACTACACAGTACCACAGTTAACTATACAGTACCACAGAGTTAACTACACAGTACCACAGTTAACTATACAGTAGCACAGTTAACTACACAGTACCACAGTTAACTATACAGTACCACAGAGTTAACTATACAGTACCACAGTTAACTATACAGTACCACAGTTAACTATACAGTACCACAGTTAACTACACAGTACCACAGTTAACTATACAGTACCACAGAGTTAACTACACAGTACCACAGAGTTAACTACACAGTACCACAGTACACAGTTAACTATACAGTACCACAGTTAACTATACAGTACCAAACAGTTAACTACACAGTACCACAGAGTTAACTATACAGTACCACAGTTAACTATACAGTACCAAACAGTTAACTATACCGTGTTTTTATTTAGCCTTTATTTAACCAGGGTCGGTCCCATTGAGATACAATGATCTATTTTTCAAGGGAAGCCTGGCCAAGACAACAGCTTAAAAACACTTCAACAGTTTCAACAGTTAAAACAAACAGCACAATAACACAATAAAACAACACCAGATCAACCACAAAAAATAGACAAAATACAATTTCATCAGAGCAATAGGATAAAAGTAATGGGACTTTCATATAAAATACCACAAGGGTTAGGGTACCACAGTTAACTATACAGTACACCGTTAACTGTACAGTACCACAGAATTAACTATACAGTACCACAGTCTGCAATACTCATGAAAGTGAATATAACTGGCAACAGGCAGTTAAAACATTGGCAAAACATTGCTGACAACATATTGTTTCAATTCCACTATCCTTTGAATGGTAAGGATGTCCTCCCAACATATGAAACTAATAATGTATAGCCTTGTCTTTAGGCTGCTTTGAGGCATTTGGTAGGCTACAGTAGATGTTTCATCAGGGTTTCAAACCAAAGCAATCTGAGATGATTGTGTTTCTAGTCAGTTTACCCCCTTCATATGATTAATCAAGTGATTAGGGCAAAAGACCAAGAGACAGCCTTTGGTTATGATGCTGTCAAAGTTGCTTACAAAACATCACATTCACCAACATCATCTTTTATGAGCTGTTTGTGCTTTCGTTTGGGTCTCAGCAAGCCCAAGTTTAATTATAGTCACCTATATAAATCCAGTGTGTCAACATCTTGGGGAGTCAGTGTTTGGAGGATCATGACTCACTGCAAGGGGGAGAAATACTCAACCCACAGTGTTTATTGTAAGCCCTGACAACACACTTCTCCAAAATCACAACCATGCCACATTTAAAGACAGAGTATTCAAGCCCTGAACAAAAACATGCCTCTGAAGTCAGTCACTTCATGGTGGGCCACTGGATATTTTAAGTGCTAAGTGTGGTGTATATAATAAACACACAGCAGTAAGCCACGTTCTACTTCACTTATATAGAGATATTGTCGTGTGAGAGTGAGACAGTGCGAGACACATACATAGATATCATGTGTCTGTTTGCACAATTGTTTGCAATTACTGTTGGTCACAATGCTGGGTGAAAGTTTTTTTTTCCATCGCAGTGCCGATTGTTTCTCTGGCCAGTGCAGAGTGTGTTGGGGAATAAACAAACAATCAGACAAGAAGTGAAAAGTCTGTCGCTGTGGGAGAAGGCTTTGCGGGGCCATGTTGGCTCATCTCTGTGGAAAGGCCAATGTGGACTTGTCTCCTCATCTTTTCTGCCATCTGTTTATAATCACTGTCTACGTAGAAGGGAGACGAAAGCGGTGACTCTTGACACATTGTTTGGCCTGACATTGACATTACTGCAGGATTGAAATGTGCTATTTGCAGCAGGAGCTCTCTACACAGGGGATTGTTTTTATTACAGTAACATTGGATATACTATGCTATTTTTTATTTTTTATTTGGGAGTGTTAAATAACTTTATTTATTTATTTTTAAATAGATTTTTTATTTGATGAAATTCCTGGGTGAAGCAGAGTTTGACATCACAAATGCCGATTTTCATTCACCATTTTTTCTTTAAAAAAATTCCCATCCCACCCACCCCCACAATGACGACAGACAGGGAGAAGGGAAAAAGCATAGAAATACAAAAAAAGAATACAAAAACAAACGATTTTTTTTTTTAGAAAAGACAACAACAACAAAAACACTATGCAGCCTTTAAAGTCATTTTATTAATTGCATACCTTAGGTGTCATGTCTTATCACCATATGGCTATCTGTGGTGGGCAAACATAACTATTCATTTATCACTTTGAATATAATGTTGTTAGCTGCTCTGAGTTCTAAATGGAATAACATGAGGTGGGGGAAAGTAGGCATTCACAACCAACAATATCATTTTGCTATTGAGGGGAGTGTTTACAGTGAAGGAAATCATTGTGGATTCCTGTGTTTGTTCGCTGAAGATCTCGGAATAGGAAGTGAAGTAAATAGACAGTACTGGAGCTAATGTTGATCGGAAATGGGAAGTTGTGTTTGCTTTGTGAGGTGGAAGATGTATTGGCAGTCCCAAAGCACTGTGCTCCAGCAGGCTTATTTGATGTACTCACTGAGAGCGTGAGCATCCCCTGAACACAGCTGATTGAGTCTCAGCAACCAAGAGTGTTTGCTACTGGTGACATTTTCAAAGTCAATTGATTAATTGGCATAATATGTGTTGGCATGTATATTATGTGTATAAATGTGCCCGTTTTAGCCAATTTAGCCAAGGCTAGTTTTCAACTACACTACATAGCCAACAAACAGTATGTGGACACAATGGTCTGAGCTAGGCCCATTAGTTCCAGTGAAGGGATACAATGCGATTCTAGAGAATTGTATGATTCCAACTTTGTGGCAACAGTTTGGGGAAGGCCCTTTCCTGTTTCAACATGGCAATGTCCCAATGCACCAAACGAGGTCCATAATGACATGGTTTGCTGAGTTTGGTGTGGAAGACCTTGACTGGCCTGCACAGAGGCCTGACCTCAACTCCATCGAAAACCTTTGGGAAGAATTGGAACGCCGACTGCGAGCCAGGCCTTCTTGCCCAACATCAGTGCCAGACCGCACTAATGAAAGGGAGCAAATCCCTGCAACCATGTTCCCAAACCTGGTGGACAGCCTTCCCAGAAGAGTGGAGGCTGTTATACTGTAGCAGCAAAGGGGGGACCAACTCCATATTAATGCCCATGGTTTTGGAATGAGATGTTCAAGCACAAGCACACATGGGTGTGATGTTCGGGTGTCCACATACTTTTGGCCATGAAATGTATGCTAGACTATTGATCCCATTAACTCGAAATCATTGATTAATGCCTGATTAAAAGTCCACGGATTTAATTGTCAATTACATATCATACGGTATCAACCATGTCATATCATATACTATTATACATGTATCACTTTAGCAACAAGCCACATACCGTATGTTTTTCAGATCCATCCATTCATTCTCAACTCCATAAGTGTTGACATGGTGGCTAGAGAAGAGACAGAGGTCAGTCCAAGACACCAGATGGGGCCATGTATGAATAGGATGTAATGCAGCCGCCCCAGCCTTCTCAACCACCTGTGGATTGAAGCTAACCATCCAAACGGACATCTGATTCATTCATCCATCCTTTTGGATGATCTCATTTCAGACGAAAAAACAGCGGAAAGCGGAGGAAATGGCCTTCATCGCCAGACCTGGAAGTCTTGTGTGACACTAGGGGGATATAAGATTTGTTTGAAGTGTGTTGGAGCACACTGAGGGTCAACATGAGCTGTCACGGGACACAGAGTGAGAATGCTGTTAGCACCATTAGGTATGTTTTTCTTGGGGCCATTAATATCAATCAATCATCGCTTGAATGCCACAGCCTATTTGAGTATTGTTGCTGACCATGTGCATCCCCTTGTAAGAGAAAAGTATTATATGTAATAAGACATTTTTCTACATTTAAGATTCAAACTTCACAACAGTGAATTGACTGTCTAGAGCAAGCTATAGAAACTGATTTCCTGTTGTAAGCACACCATGAAACCTGTTTTCTCTACTTGTCCTCCTGTGCCACACATTTGAATATATGCAAATACCCTTTTGTATTCCATAGTCTGTCTTTGACCCTAGAAACTCAAGACAATGCTGAGTCACACCAGAGTGATTGCCCTGCATTGTTCACTCTGGTGCCATCACTCCTCACCTTTGTTATACTGTAAGGAAGGGAGGGCCAGATTCCCCCCTAACCTTCATCCCCATCATCTTCCTCAATGTACAAATCCACACCCCTTGTAAATGATTGGCCTAGACCTCACCCGAGGGCGGACTTGTTACCTGAGGGGACCTGAGGGCATATATACTGAAATATAATGAATGATCTGGACTTTGCGAGAAACTTTTACCGTTCAGACTCGTCTGACGAACCTGTAAACTTTCTCATTCTATAGAGGAAAACATTAAATATATTTTTCTTATGCATTTTGAAACGAAGCAGGCTGCCTTTCTTTAATTGCACTAACACCCTTCATGGCCACAATATAGCCATCTTCTAATGGCTACTTCCAGCATGATAATGCACCATGTCACAAAGCAAAAGTCGTTTCAAACTGGTTTCATGAACATGACGATGAGTTCAGTGTTCTTCAGTGGCCTTCCCAGTCACCAGGTCTGAATCCAATAGAACACCTTTGGGATGAGGTAGAATGGGAGATTCACAGCTTGAACGTGCACCTGAAAAATCTGTAGGAATTGTGTGATGATCATGCAATCATGTCATCATGGACCAGAATCTCAAAGGAATGTTTCCAATGTTTCCAACATCTTGTGGAATCAATGCCATGAAGAATTTAGGCTGTTTTGAGAGCAAACGGAGGCCCTACCCAGTATAGTGTTCCTAATAAAATGTTCGGTGAGTGTATATTGGTCAATAAAGACCATTCATTCATTCATTCATTATATTGGTTTACAGACATGCCTGCACAACAGTCTGAAATCAGTGAAACAATCAATGCAATATTACTGTGGGATCAAATGTCATCTACGAATCAGATCAGATGAAGTGTAACTTCATGTATACAGCACATTTCATACACAGATGCAACACAATAGACTTTATAATTAAGATACAACAAGACAACATAAGAGGATTACAAATATGACAGTCATGGGAGTTTAAAAAAGTAAAAGCAGATAGGACTGTAGAAACTAATACATGGCAAATAAATGTTGTATGTGTTGTATTCTGTTGTTATTGTATTATTGTATTATATTATTACATTACTGTGTTATATTATACTGTATTTGGACAGAAATATTACACCTCATGTGATTTTATTACAATTATTATTATTATTATTATTATTATTATTATTATTATTATTATTATAGTAGTATTGCTGTTTGTCATATATATTATTAATATTATTTATTGTTGGATTATTATTAGATACTTCTCCGCCACATGTGCCAGACTCCTCTCTTCACACAGCCTCCAAAGATCCCCGCTCAGACTTTTATTTTTTAAAGAAGACTGGTGTGACAAACAACCTCTGTTTAGTCTTGGTCAGGCCTTGTGCTGCTGCATTTTGTATAATTATCAGTCGACCATCAACCAGGCTAGTGAGCTGTACATGTTATCATTCTAATGAGCAAATTCTCTAATCTCATCCAATAGAGCAATCCCCTAGGACATGTTCTTCACAATATTGCGGACTATGTTTTTTACATCGCTGCATCAGTATGTAATGTGAATCCTACAGTATATCCTCTAATTAAACTGGAAGACTGACCTTTGGAACACCCCCTGCACCAATTATGAACATGCACACATGCACGCACGCGCACACACACACACACACACACACACACACACACACACACACACACACACACACACACATCCTTTCTCTCTCTAATGCTCCATTGTTATCTTCCAATTGAATCGTGGATTCAGAGGAATCCGCCTCCGTGTAGCCCATGCCTGAGATTGCTGTGACCTTCCTGACCGTAATTAGCAAACAGTTGAAAGTTTATTGTGTTTGTAACTACAATGCCTCGTTAGCCACTTGATGCAACCCACTTTGATATTAGATAAAGAACATAAATCCCCTCTCTGGAAGAGCTGTACAACACACGCTGCCTCAGGAAGGCCTCCAAGATCTCCAGGGACCCATCCCACCCTGGGAACGAACACTTTGTTCGGCTGCGCTCAGGCAGGCGGTTCAGGACCATGTTCGCACGGACAAACAGACTGAAGCTCAGCTTCTACCCTAGGGCCATTCAGGCCCTGAACACAGCAAAGACCTAGGTTCTAGGCCCTGGACAATCTAGACAATTTGATGGCAGCTACTAGATTGTAAACATAAGTGCAATATTGTAATACAACTGTGAACATTCTAAACCTGCTAACTGCGACACTTAAAATGAATGTGCAACAAATATTATGTGCAATATGACAACCCATGTGTACATAAGGTTCAGATATAGGAAAAAGTTAGGATATTTATAGCATAGCATAGTGTACAGCACAGTGTTTTATTGTATAGTATAGTATAGTATAGTAGATAGTGTACATAGCAGTGGCGGCTGGCCGATAGAGGGCGCTGGGCCGCCGCCCCCACCTTCACTTCCTAGTTGCGATTTGTAAAAGTTTTTTTTTTAAATAAACATTGTTTATTCACAAAATGCGGCTGATATTCTGTCGGCGCCTATCAGCATTCATTAAAAATCCTCCAATACAATAAACATTTTATCTGTGTGTGTGTAAAATTCACTGTTAAAATCCATAGGGGGAGGAGTCGGGGCGCCGGCCGAATGCAAGTCTTTGGCAGGCCAAATACTTTTTGCTTACACGTGAGCTGTAGCAGCGCTCCAATTGACTGTCTCCTATTTCTCGGCCGGGGCGCAAAAATTGCGCCCTGAATATCCGGTTGTATAGCAGAAAATGCATATGCTGAGGACTTCCGACTTCCGGGGCAGCATGGATTGAACGCACGTACGACTGCTCTCCTAACAAATTACGTTTTTTACAATGTAAGGAGGATTTATTTCTGTAAACAAATTGAACAAATGGATTAGAAGGAGGCATCTTTTGTTCCTAACTTGAGGATATTGCAACTGGACCTATTACCGAAGTCAAACTTATCTCGTTTGTGGTCGCAATCTCCGCACCGGCTGTTTGTTGATTGTTTGATATAGGTTACTCAAGTTGTATGGCCAACGCTGCTGGCAGCAGAGAGTTAAGAAATCTAAGAAGCGATCTAAAACAAAAAGTTACGGTGATGGACCGCGGAGAACTTGCATCAATTATGAGAGAAGTCATACGTGAAGAGCTTGACTCCGCATTTGAGCTGTGACCTCAACCCCGCGGGAGGCTAACGTGAGGTATGGGCTGTTATTTCCACGCAAGCTGATTGTCACATTTGCTAACAACACTGCCTCCTTCACGGACCACAGAGAGGCCATGGCACACTACATCCAGGTAATTAAACCAACTCTATAATCCTGACTTAGAAAGTCCAATACAACCTTTGACATGACTTGGAAGCCTTTCGCCGACCACCTGAGTAAGACCACCATTCAACCAGATGATGATGATTAGATGCCACCCCCCCCCCCCCTTCCCCCCTCCCCCCTCCTCCTTACCCTTATTGTTCTATTATGGTTTTTGGTTTGTGCTAATTTCATTACTTTTCTTTTAGGGATATTACCATTACGTATTAATTCTTTTTATCAGTGATGAACTGTGGGTGGGAAACATCTAGGGGCATACTAGGCTGTATAGGAGCTGATGGAGCCACGATTTGGCTCTCCATTTTCTATGTTTTTGCTACCGTTTATATATATATATATATATTTACTTATTTATTTTTTCATGTAATGCTGTCTACATGCCGCTATACATGCCTGATATGAACCAGCTCACCCGACCACCCCATAGGTAACGTGTATTGTCTAATGTGTATGTCTAAAAAAAACAATAAAAAGAATTAAGAAAAAGAACATAAATAACTCAAACATACATAAAAGCACAATGCAGGGGCTATTGGCTCAGGGACGAACACAGTAAGCCAAGATCACAAGGCTAGGGAATTGTTGTGACACTATAAATAAGAGCTGGGGAGGATATACTGTACTGTAATGTATTGTAGATCATATTGAAACTGTCCATTTTTGTGTATTTAGCCCCAAAACTTGCTATGCTAGCATTCCGAAGGAAAAAATAAACCATGAGCTTGTGTTGTTTCAAATAAGAAGTGTTATCAATGAGACAAGAAAGAAAGGATATTCCCATGTTCTTTGTTGTGTTAAAGTCATTGTTTAACCATTTTATGAAGATTAAAGATAGAAGTTAATAGTGGACGGCAATTTGATCTCTTCAAATATGTTTATTTTCCTTTCTTTCTTGTGTCATATGGTCAACTAAGTGGGACATCTATGAAAACACATGACAGTAGCCCAAGGAAAACAGGAAGGAACCCACATTAGTAATAGAAATATGTGACGTTAGAATTATAAGGTTCTATTTTTGCCTTGTTCTGTTTATTAATGCCTGTGTGGTGTTGTTTTTAAAATGTTGACATTTTTGAGTTAGTAATTCATAAAATACAAAGGTTCCATCTCACAAAACATAATGGAATGTAAAAACTTTGACGCTCAATATCTCTGAACTACCCTAAACGGAGATAGAACCTTATAATTCTAAGCTCACGATTATCCTGTCCAGGGTACGGAAGCCTACCTCAACAACCCAGGTGAATGTGTCCAGGTTGTACTGGAGATACAAGTTGTTGTTTTTTCAACTTCTGTCAAGAAACTTCACAAACAACAGCTGGGATGTCACAGGATGTCCAATCACACCTACACACCATGAGGAATATCATTAAGATCTCATAAAACTCACCTGTCATGGTGTCAACAATCATTAACGCACCGGAAAGAGAAGGAGACAACACAGAAACACATTGTTTTGAGGCGGAAGAATACAATCTAATTTATCTTCCTTTTTCAGTCTTAATGGAACTTGTTGGAGTTTAGAAGGCAAAGAGAGTTAGGGGGATAGGGGAAGATACAGTCAGGGCTTCTGAGTGACATCACTTCCATTCCTGGTTCCCTCCTCCTTTAAGAAAGAGTGAGTCAGTGCCGTCCTCAGAGGAGAGGAGAACTGGAGGACGACAGGAGAACATCTGCATATACTCGGGAGAACACTCAAGGTTTGTATATATCTGTTTCAAACTTCAAACTTGGATTAATATGTTTCAGGAACTCACTTGTAAGTCAATGATGAAACATTGAGAAATCTGTGGAAAAACATTTTCATCATGAAAAAGGTAAGGGGTATGATTATAGTTAGTTGCTGGAGTATAGTTGGTGATGGAGTGATTGCCTCTTCTCTCATTTGAGACTCAACTTAGATACAATGTAAACGTTTAAGTCCTCTAGCTTTGAAAAATATACAGGTATTTATGGTGGCAGCTGTTTGAGGCAGAGAGGACAGACGTGGAGGAATGACAGACCAGAGAACTCCTCAGACACAGAGAGCTGTGAAAGACAGCATGTGCTTGACAGCACATGGTCATAATAGACTCCTACTGTACTCTACTGTAACTCACAACACAAACGGAAGTGTGTTTTTTCTAAGTATAGTGTTTTTAAATTATAGTATAAACCACAATGTTACATTTACATTTGAACATTTTGGGCATTTAGCAGACGCCTTTATCCAAAGCGATGTAGTAAGTGAAACGTCTATCCATCAGTCATCATAAGAAATGGTATGCCAACTCTATATCAAAACCAGGGGCCATTGGCAGTTACAATGGTAGAAGAAGGAAGATTTGTTTTTAAGTAAAATATATTATATAAATGTTTCAGACACACATAATAAAGTTAGGTTACTTTGTACAGTAAGAGAAGTGGTTTCGTCCGTTTTCAGCAGATCTATTGTATCGTGTTCTTTTTTAGAGAATGTATAAATTGTCTCTTGCCTCACAATGTAGGATTTGACTAGGAACTCCTCCTATGTATGTAAAGTATATCTACATAAAGAAATCATTTTTGTAACACTCAAACATGAACCACTGCAGCTGATGATGCCACTAGTATGTGCAAAACAGTGACAGTGTCTGCATCCATCCAGGGAATTATCAACACAGTAATAGCTCCCTAATGACTAAAAGCACAGCACTCAGCGAGACTATCGATGTCATTGATATTTAATTAAACCTTACCTAAGAGGATGCAACACAGTAGTTTACTGATTGAAAGATATGAAGATAAAACATTTAGCCAGTTACAGTGTGTATACTCTGATGCTCTAAAACAGCAGACCCAGTGTGTCTGACTATAGCTACTGTAAATGATGGGACATTTCAAATTGTATGTTATGTTGAGATAAACCACCTGCGTGTTATAGGCCACTTAAACTTGGCATACCTAACGTAATGGATAGTGTGATCAAACAAGCTTACAAACATGTGACTACGGTACTATGGGTGTGCTGAAGTATACCTGTGGAACCTAGAAAATCTCCTATGGCTGGAAATTAACTCTCTTATTACTCTAGTAACAACATTGTGCTTACATGTTGTAACATGTACAGTACATTGGTAATTATTTTATTTGAGCATTTTGTTTGTGAGGACTGTTCCTTATTCCACTTGTGTAATAATAACACAAATTGCTCAACTCCAAACACTATCTAAATATTAATTCACTATGTAGCACCATGGTACAATGTTATTAACCATTGTAATCCCTACACAGGTACAGTATAGGAGCCACTTAATGGGATAGCCAAAATCACATATGTGACACGGTCTGGTGAAAAGGTCCGCATGTCAGAACTGTTCACGATTTGTACAGCTAAGGGACATTCTCGTCATTTTCCGACTTATCTGCAAGATGACATTTACCTAGATCTCATCTATTTCGCTATTTTCAGATTAGACATTTTCTACAAGAGCGATCTCCAGAAGTTCCAAACCACCCTATTCACTCTGAAATGTATTCCATTCTCTCTCTGAACCCCAATGTAAGGAGCCTAACTTCTATTATACACAGTGAAATAGACTCCATTAAGGCCGGAACATTCAATAACCGTCTCAAGTCGCTTGAGAGCGGGATTTGGGGGTGAAGCTGACGGACGAGACGTGGGAGATTGTGTTGGGGCCGGTTCACACCTCCTCAATATGCACCAGACATAGTCTTATACAGTGTAGGATTGTACATCGCTCTCATTACACTAATGCTAGACTAGTAAGGATGCATGCAACCACTGTGAACAATCACTGTGAACTGATCAGGTCCACATGTTTTGCACCTGGCCCCGCTGAACTGACTTTTGGACGGACATTTTTAAATCCTTTAGGGACGTATCGGGAGTGGTCGTTCTGCAAGATCCTCTGACAGCCCTGTCTGGTGCTCCCCCTGGGACCACAACTCCCTTTTATCTGAATAGAATGATGTCTTTTACATCTCTTCCAGCTAGACGCCTCATATTCTCACGCATCACCACCCACCCACACTAGATGGATCAAGGATGTATTACACTTCATCAAACTAGAGAAGATTCGATTCTCCCTGAAATGTTCACTGAGAAATGTTTAAAAAACATGAACACCCTTTCTGGACTAAAGACCCTGACAGTTGTCCTAGAGGATGGGGATAAGTCATAAAATGTCAGATAGAATGTTCCACATCTGTAGGCTCTAAATGACTACACACACACACACACACACACACACACACACACACACACACACACACACTGTAATAATTGTCTTAATTTTTTTTCTTTAATGTTATTTTCTTTTTTCTTCCTTCCTTCTTTATTTTTTTCCCTTCTTTATTTCTTTTTTCCTTTCCTTCTTTCTTCTTCCTTCCTCTTTATACTTATTGTAATATGTCTGCACTGTTCTCTATTATACTCTGCTATGAGGGAGGGAGGGGGGAGGAGGGGATGCATATTCATGATTGTTTTGTTATGTTGAATAATGTAATAATTGAATAACTTTGTTGAACAATTGTAAAACTCAATAAACAGATTAAAAAATAATAAAGATGTAAGTCCATTGTGGTCCATCTGGAAGGAATGGTCAAACATACACACAGGGGCACAAAAAAATGAAAGAAAAAGAAAAAGTGTGTTTGTGACAACTGTCGGCAATTCTCAAGTCGCGCAAATACAAATAAAAAAAGGTTTTTGCATTTTACAAAGTGTGTTGAATATAACCAACAACAGTTTTAGGATCACGTTTTTAGTATGTTGATGTTCTATCAGCATGTTGTAATGTGCTAAACATGCAGTTAAATGTTCATAGAAATGTTTTGCATGTGTCTTGATTCAGAGCGATTCAGAACTATTTTCAGATTTTGCCCTACTTGAAGACTTTTTCATCAAACCCTGTCTAATATGTGGTTCCTTACCCTAAAAGGAGTGTATGGACAAATCCACACTTTAGTTCTGTTTATCATAAATGTCTTACAGTGAACACTTCTGTAAGACATTTATGATGTTATCTGCCAAGTCCTCCCATAAAACAAACACAGTAACATCTGTCTATCCTGTTTTCTCCACAGCTTCCAAATGGACTTCAACTTCACAAACATCACCGGGGGCAACCACACCAATGACAGCCACTGCCCTTACACCGACGCCTGGGATTGGCTCCAGACCATGCAGCCAGCCTACATCATGGCCATCAGCGTGCTAGGGATCCTGGGAAACGTATTTGTCCTGGCGGTCTTCTGCCTCCACAAGAACTCCTGCACTGTGGCTGAGATCTACCTGGGCAACCTGGCGGCTGCTGACTTGCTCCTGGTCTCCTGCCTTCCCTTCTGGGCCGCTAACGTGGCCAACGGCTTTGACTGGCCCTTTGGCTCCTTCCTGTGTCGCCTGGTCAACGTTGGCATCCAGGTGAACACCTACAGCAGCATCTACTTCCTAGTTCTGATTAGCATCGACCGCTACATAGCGCTAGTGCATACGATGTCCCACGGTAGGATGCGCAGGCCTTTCTTTGCGAAGCTGGGCTGCCTGCTGGTGTGGGGGTTCGGTCTGCTCCTCAGCACCCCTACCTTCCTCTTCAGAGACCTGAAGTACTTCCCAGAGTACGAAGTAACCGCCTGCTACCTGAACTTTCCCAACCCCGAGTTGCAGCTTTTCTTCGAAATGACACTTATGGTCTTAGGCTTTGTCATCCCTGTGTGTGTCATCTCCTACTGCACCATCAAGATCATCCAGGCGCTGAAGAACCAGGCCAGGGAGAGGCTCAACGTGGAGAACACGGAGAGGAAGGCCACCATCCTGGTGCTGGCGGTGCTGGTGTCCTTCCTGGTCTGCTGGGTCCCCTTCCATATGGTCACCAGCCTGGACGTCCTGTTGAGAGCGCAGGTCCTGGTGGGCTGCCACCTCAACACCGTCCTGGAGATCTGCAACCAGGTTTTCACCTACCTGGCCTTCTTCAACAGCGTACTCAACCCCATCCTCTATGTGATTGTTGGGAAGAACTTCAGGAAGAAGGTCAGGGAGTTGTTCCAGCAGCTGACGAAGAGGCAGAAGTCGGCCACCGGCTCCACGCGGTCGCAGCTGTCGCAGCTGTCGTCGACACTCAAGACGCTGGCATGACCCTTTTTTTTTTTTTACCAGAAGTGTGCACTTGCCCGCTCCCCTATATTAACTTAAAAGCATAGGCTTGGTGTAACCAGGGGCTCTTATGGGGTAGTGGACAAGTAACAAAGATGTGAGTTTTACCTCTAAGACATGACACTATGCACTCAATTCTATTGACGGCTAGTAATCCCTGAGTATCGTGTTAACTTGATAGTATCAATGTGCTTGAATGTAGCATTAAAGCAATGCTTGAATTTCTAATATATCTGTACAATACAGTCAATTTGGCTCTATTTTAACAACTTAAAAAGCAGTCTCAGGCCCTGTCCACACCTATACGTTTTTTTGATAAACGTACCCTAGGGTTGTCATATTGCACATAGTGTTATTGCACATTCATTTAAAGTGTCGCAGTTTGCAGGTTTGAAATGTACACAGTTGTGTTTCAGTATTACACTTGATTTCAATCTAGTAGCTGCCATCAATTTGTCTAGATTGTCCAGGGCCTAGAACCTAGGTCTTTGCTGTGTTCAGGGCCTGAATGGCCCTGGGGTAGAAGCTGAGCTTCAGTCTGTTTGTCCTTGCGAACATGGTCCTGAACCGCCTGTTCGAGGGCAGCCGAGCAAAGTTTATCAAAAAAACGTATAGGTGTGGACAGGGCCTTAGTGCAAACGCAGTTGCTAGAGGTGGTACTGGTGCTAGGGGCTGTGTCTAAAATATTAGTGCTATTTTCAAGGCCAGAATATTTCAGCACACCTGATGGCACTTGACCTGCTCATTGTCAAGAACACGCCTCTATTACCGCTACTCCACGAAGGGAGTGTTTAGACTTGTATTTGCTTTCTATCGGCTGTGAACAGAGACACATGTCTCATGGAGAAGGACTATTGCCTGGCATTTTGTGCAATATGTATACATAATGTACATTATATTGTATGTGTTTTTTGTGAAATTAGCTCTGTAAATAGAATTGACTCATTGTGTATTGAGTCAATAAAATCCATAGACATGAGTGAGTATTTAGTAGAACATATAGAACAATCATACAGTATACTTTTTGTTATAGAATGTATTATTTAAGTCAAAAAAATAAAATAAATAATGACCACGTCTGTGTAGTTCCATCTTAACACACATTTCACTGTGAGACACGTACTGTATTTAAACCAGATACAGAGGGCACAGACAACCTCGTGTTAAGTGTTTTCCAGTGTGTCTGGGCGGCGACATGTGAGATGTGTCACATAGTTTCCAGTGGCTACTTGTGACACAACTTGTGTGCCACTGTGTGGGCTGAGAGTATTACGCTCTATTATTATATGTTTTTCCGACCCCAGATTTATTGGCCAGACATGCTCTCAGTGCTGCTCACTGTGGTCAAGGGCACACACCCAGTCGTCCCCAATAGCACGTCTCTCCACGCCAAACAGGAAGTCAATGTTATGAAAGTAACCACTTAACCAGTGTGGGGGTGCAGAACCTTGACTGAGGGAAATAAATTGTTACTGCATAAAAAAACATCATAAAAAAAAGATACACGTCTAGAGAGGCTAGTCACAGCTTGTTATATGATCTCCCTCTAAAAGCAATAGAGCAAGTGTTTTTGTTTCATGATATATTGTCATGGTTTATGCCCTCCGCCTATAAAAGCAGTTCATAAAACTATTACTGTAGTTACAGACTCATGTCCAGTGGTTATGGAACACATTAAATATCACCGAAATTAGGGACGAAGGCTGGTTGATAGGTCTTGAACTTGAGCATGGTCTAATATAGCATGGCAACCAGTAAACAAATCTCTACCTGTCTGGCTTAGAAAAAAGCAACTTCAGTTTTTGAGGAGTGTAGCAGCATACTGTAAGTAGCAGCGTAGCAGCATAAGGATGACAAAACAAATTCAGGACCATCATTCAACCATTATTGCCAGAATCTTTCCATGGGTCTGGTCTAGCAACATTTTAATTATTGCAAAACATGTTTTTACCATTACCAAAGCTACCATTATCCTGAAGCGTGTTTATGGTGCGTGTATATATTTGTCAAGTGGAATTAATGAGGTAACCATGCTGATATCATGGATATCTGGACAGCTGGAATGCTTCTCAACCAATCACAATGCTTGATTTGATCAAGCTGTATAAAATCACTTATGATTTTTCATCCCCTTTTTTTATATCATGAACACTCTTTTTACATTCCAGTGAAGGGCAGTGCAGTAAGAGGGAGATAGAGAGAGCACGGAGCTGACTGTGTGTGTGTGTTCCATGTCGTCAAGATAACAGACACGGGCCATCTGTTGGAAAGACTCTATCAGATTATTGTCTACCACGGTAGGCGGGTAGGTGGTTTACATAAAGAGCTGAAGAGGTGTGCTTCGATGGCAACAGCACGCTCGGTCTGTGTACTCTCACTGATAAGAACATTAGTCCTCCCTTTCTTCTCACTCTCTTCTTCTCACTCAGTCCATTAAACCCTTTTACCTTTTTACTACCTTTACTTTGAACATCCAGTCACAAAGGCATAGTCGCATTACTCATTTCCAGCCCCCTTTGACGCAAAGTAATGAATAGGTTCTTGATCTTTTACTGTATATAGCATTGTGCCCGACACTGACACTGGCCCATTCTCTCTCAGAAAGGCTCTCCAAAATGACCTCCAACTCCTCAGAGAAGCCGCCGTTGGAGAGCGTGCTCGTGGCTGGGGAGCATGACTGCAACCACACAGAGGCCTGGGAGTGGGTTTACTCCATGCAGCCTGCCTACATGACAGTAATCTGTGTGCTGGGTGTGCTGGGCAACGCCTTCGTCCTGTGTGTCTTCTGCCTCCACCAGAGGAACAGGACCGTGGCCGACATCTACCTGGGGAACCTGGCGGCCGCCGACCTCCTCATGGTCGCCTGCCTGCCCTTCTGGATCACCGCCGTCCTCAACGAGTTCCACTGGCCCTTCGGGGAGCCCATGTGTCAGCTGGTGAACATCATCATCAGCATGAACTACTACTGCAGCGTGCTGTTCCTCATGTTGGTCAGCGTGGACAGGTACCTGGTGCTCTCCAGGCCTCTGTCCCACGGCCGCCACAGAAGAGCATCCTGGGCCAGGGGGCTGTGTCTAGGGGTATGGGTCCTGGGCGCCCTGTTCAGCTTCCCTGCGCTCCTCTTCCGCTCTGTGGAGTTCTTCCCCCATCTGGGGGTGGAGGCCTGCTACATGGACTATCCCCACGACGGCTGGAGGCTGCGCCACAACCTGACGGTCAACGCGGTGGGCTTCCTGCTGCCTGTTCCCGTGGTGTCCTTCTGCTGCTTCCACATCGTCCGAGTCCTCCAGGACCAGGACAACCAGATGAGGAGCAGCAGGAGGAGGAGGAGCAGCGAGGCCGGGGCAGAGAGGAAGGCAGCTCACCTGGTGCTCATCGTCCTGCTGGTTTTTATTCTCTGCTGGCTGCCTTATCAGGTGGTCATCCTCCTGGACACCCTGTATTATTATGAAGTCATCTCTGGTTGCGGCTGGACAGACGTGCTAGATATCAGCACTCAGCTGTCCACCTATCTGGGCTACAGTAACAGTTCCCTGAATCCTTTCTTGTATGTGATTGTTGGGAAGCATTTTAGGCAGAGGGCCAGAGTGGCATTCAGACAGCTGGTGTGTTGTCCTACGAGGTGGTCCTACAATACTGTCAATCTCAACTCAACCATCAAAGACACAGACTGCACAAAGGTATGATCTAGGAAAATGGAAAGACATACAGTCCATGGATCTGCAATTCTTAAACAGAAATGTTTGCTATAGCACCACTGTTTCGTGAATGTAACTTTACCTGTGAATGTCTGTTTTGTATTTACACTGTGCCAGTAATTAAGCTTTTGTTAATCATGACCTACATTTCTCAGAAACACTGTAGAATAGTTTTTATCACGTTAACAAACAGTACAAGACATTTGTTTTATATATTTTATACATAAATAAGTTAAAAATAAGTTCTATGGAAGCCAATCAAAATTGCAAAGGAAACAACTACTTCTCAATAAGGTTCTCTTTTAATTATCTTCTCGATGACAATTGAATGTTTTTCTCACCAATACTGTGCCCTAATGATAAAGTACCTACTACTGCTACACTTGTTATGTGTTTGCTATGTGGTGTCAAGAGAGATTTGATTGTCTTTCCAGAATGTAGACCAGAATCAAGGACCAAAGGAGGTGATTGGCATAAAATATGTTTGCACTAATTATGTTTGCAATGATTAATAAAGTTTCTATCATTTCAGAAATGATTTACTTATTATCATTCATTTGTTACGGAAATTCAAATACATACTGTCTCAAATATCAAAATAAATATTTGACCACACTCGACAGTCTAGCTTACTGTCTCATATAGAGCTGTCTATGCAAGCTTGCTATGTTTGTCTTCAAATGTTTTCATAAGATCATGGCCTGGAAGTATAGTTAGATTCAATTATTCTTTCCTTTGTTTTGTGGAGAAATGGAGAGGGTTGTGATAGTAGCTCATGCATGACAAACTACTCCCCAGCACTAATAGTAACACTGTACCAACACTACACATGACACTACACATCTGGGCCCTGGACAGTCTGGACGGATTGATGGCAGCTGCTGGATTGAAAAAAATCAGGTGTAGTGCTGAGGCACAAATGTGTACATTTCAAGCCTGCAAACTGCGACACTTTAAATGAATGTGCAATAACACTATGTGCAATATGACAACCCTAGTCGTCTTACCTGTACAGTATAGTATAGTGGATAGTGTACATAGCCTTTATTTATGTAAACCAGCTCCTTTCCCTTCCTGTTTATTTTTCTTTCTTTTTTTCTTTCTTTCCTAGCACCAGGGGAGCCACCCCTCCCAAATTTCGTTGTTTGGTACCTGTACTATAGCAATGACAATAAAGACCATTCATTCATTCATTCATGACACACTACTCCCCAGTAACACTGTACCAACACAACGTTGTGTGACATATTCCTTTGTAACTTGAAATTAATGTTATTACTTTTTGACTTACTTTTAAGTGGATTATGCACTTTTTGAGTAATGACAAAAAGGTCCACTCCATCAAGTTGTTATCATAACAAGTAACCCTAACCCCCAAAAAAGAACCATAAACCTTTCGTTTTCTGAATGCCTGAGAAAGACAGAGAGATGGATCCGAGGGGTTTAATGAGCCATGTAGAGTCCTGTGTCCTGTGTCAGAGCTCTGTGTCTCTGCTCTGTACATTTAATGTGTTGGTTATGTTGAAGAGCAGCCATGTGATATAAGACAGACACATGGTGAAGGTCTAAACACCTCAGTCCCGTCAGTAAAGAATGTGATGTCTTCGATTTATTAGGATCCATAAATCCTACAATTCCAGCCCTCAGGGCATGAAAACAGAACACTATCAAATAAAACCAAACCAAAGGTGTCCTGAAATGAATGATCTTTCACTTTGAGGAATAAACTGTTAAGCTGCTGAGAAGTTGATGTTTACTCTCCGTATTTTTTAACATACTCAGAAGGAGCAGATTGCGTCTCGCTGATAAACAAACTGACACACACCGTGGGTGGAGGGTATGGAAGAATGCACCTCTGTATACATAACCAACCTCTGTACTGGATCCTCCCTTCCACTCACTCAGATGCATAGAGACTAACACCCCAGTAGGACAGTGAGCTGTTTTTTCCCATCTGTGTAAAGAAGGACATTCCCGTGCTAGGCTCAAGGTAAGGACTTGATTTCATGGTGAATATTTTCACCCAATGTTCTTCAGGATAATGAAACTTGTGTCTGTGTACTGTTTCTTGGCTTCTAAATAAATCAAAGGTTAGGGTTAGGGTTAGAAATGAACACTTTACAGGCAGAACACTAAGATTGAGAAAGTTCTGAATCGTTGTCATTTCATCAACCGTCTTTATTCGAAAATCCTACTCAGTTGCACACAATCAATTGAGAGGCGAGAGCCATTTGGTGTATATCAAAATGGGTAACCAAATCACATCACAATCTTTCATTTCAAAAAGGGTGATCAATAACTGTTATTGCTTCTTGCGGTCACGTTTGGCCAGCAGCATACCAGTAGTGGTAAACATGTGTATAGATACGGTATGCTTCAGCAACCACATCTAGTGGCTCTGGACACTGTAGCATTGCTTTGATGTGTCTGGCCACAGTACAAAAGTTTGCTTTTGCAACTGATATTTGATTGCCTTTTTGTTTTTTAAATGGAGGCTTCTCTTTTGATGCATAGATATATAATTGCAGTATAATTACATTTAGACCACTATCGTTGTTTCCAAATGAATATGATATGTGATTGAGCTTCTCATTTTGATTTTTTCATTTTCCTCTTACAAAGACCATGGAGCCAATGGCACTGGTATCCATGGCAACACTCCGATCCCACAACACCACCACCGCCAACACTTCGCTGCCTGCCACGCTCGCTTCACACTCCACAGACTGGCTTCTGGTCCAAACCATCGTGCCTCCCTACCTCTTCACCCTCTGTGTGGTAGGGCTGCTGGGAAACGGCTTTGTCCTGCTGGTCTTCCTGCTCCACAGGGGGCGCTGGACCATACCTGACATCTACCTGGGCAACCTGGCCCTGGCGGACCTGCTTCTCCTCTCCTGTCTGCCCTTCTGGGCCATGAACATCATCAGCGACTACAACTGGTCGTTCGGAGACTTCCTGTGTAAGACGGTGAGCCTCGTCATAAACCTCAACTTCTATACCAGTATGTACCTGCTGGCCATGATTAGCATCGACCGCTACCTGGCGCTGGTGAGGACCATGAGGGCTAGGTGGCTAAGGAGGACGCGTTACGCCAAGGCCGTCTGCCTGGCGCTCTGGCTCTTCGGCCTGCTGATGGGCGTGCCGTGCGTGGTTCACAGGAAGGTGGAGTTCGTGGAACAAACAATGGCTTGTATACTGGAGTACCCTCACGACTCTTGGAAGCTGGCCAATCAGGTTCTGCTGAACGGCGTGGGCTTTGTACTACCTGTTGTGGTGATAGCGTTCTGTAGCTGTAGCATAATCAGGAGCTTGAATCAAAGGAGGGAGACTGTTTATACACCGGGCGGTAAAGACAGGAAAGCTACTGTGCTGGTTTACGCTGTGACACTCCTGTTCTTAGTGTGCTGGGGGCCCTTTCAACTCTTCACCTTCCTTGATACACTGTGCGACGCTGAGCTCTTAGACGAAATGGCGTGGGGTCACTTCCTGAATATTGGGACCCAGTTCTCCACCTATTGGGCGTTCCTGAACAGTGGCCTGAACCCTATACTGTACGTTTTCTCTGGCCATTACTTCAGGAGGAAAGTGAGTGAGATCTTCAGGAGAACCAAGCATCATCGTCGTAGGAGTTCCGATATGACAATGTATCAGCGCTCTGTTATATCAACCTATGTCAACAGGACTGAAGTACTCAAACCTGTTGTGATATAGACATGGTTTCTTACAATGTTGATACTGTATCTCTGTTCATGCACAGAACATAAAGATGAGGAAGAGAGGCTATCGTCAAGACGGATTGAGATCAATGTCATACGGTTATTGCACACTCAAAGGCTCTAGAACAACAATAACATTGGGTGTCTGGTTTAAGATTCTGTATAAGATAGGTTTGCAAGCGCAGACATGATTGACTCAAAGGAAGATATAATGCCCCACAATGTCACCTGTGAGACTTTTAATGCAAAATGTACTTCAGGAGCCCTGTCTCTGTTACGTTAGAGATTGTGGATCTCAACAGCAAAAATAATGTACTGATGTTTACTCTCTGTCCCCTCAACATCTTTTGTGACCTTTAATGGCAAAGCCCCTGTCAGTGAGGGACTAAATGTTTTAGGACATTTCTGCCAGCACCACCCACGTTTACTCTACCTCTGTTTTAATAACATCATCTATCTTACAGATTCTATAAAAAGAGACAGCAAGACATCTAGTGTAAGTGTCTGTGTAAAATTCCCCTTTACTGTATTACATTGGGAATTAAATGGTGTTTGTCATTGGCATTGTTACTTGACAGATATATATATATATATTCTCCATGACAGCCATAAGTAGTTAGTTTGCAGTCATAGTTATACTTGCCAGTATTAGTACACCCACAGTGAGAAGAGCTTGGCTGTGCCTTTTCTTCACCACTGGCTCTGTTGGCCCATGTTTGAATAAGAGTGAATGACCACCCACATGGTGTACTATGTATTTGCATATGTCTCGAATTTGGAGGTATCAACAAAGCTGTTACTCACACTAAGGGTATGTATAGGTTATGGGGAGACATGCAAAGCAGAGGAGCTATGTCTTGTTAGTTGGTGGATGATGCACTTCTTTGATGCTATATGTCTTTGAGCCTCAGATGTACTTCTTTAAGCTTTGGGACGCTATCCTCCGCACATCCATGGAGCATGAGAAAGTCCAGGACCAAGTCCAAAAGCTACTAAATTCCAACCATAGTTATCGCAAGAGATCTTGACTTTAACGCCATGTAGGGTAGAGAGCGTTTTTGATTGTGTCTTTGGGAAAATAAATGGTGTCCTTTTGACTTGGTGAACTATGATGCATGTATTTAATAAATATGTAAATAAATGAGTAAATCATTATGTCGACGTTAAGTGTCCTTTCATAGAGGAAAAGAAGACTATTTAAGACACTCAATGGAGTCACATCTACAAAGTCATTCATTACATAAACAAGGACATGAGGGCAGGAGATGCAAATATGTTCTTTGATGGCGCCAGATAGGTCACCTAAACAAATATGGCGTGACACTCAGCAAGGATCACAGAATGTCCAATGTTTCCATATTCATGTTACGATTGAAAGATGACCTTATCGTTCACATCAATGTGTCTCTCTTGACTATTGTTAATATTACCTGACACCTACTCACATGGTTAGGCACTAGGATGTCCTAGGGTGTGTGTTGTTAATGCCTCTACATAGCAGAACACCCATGATTGTGTCCTCCCTTTATATTCAGTTAACAGACCTTTTAAAAAATTAAAAAAGGATTAATATTATATGTGACATGGTCTGGTCATTTGGGCCACAAGTCGGCAACCAATGAAAATGTTCAGACTTTTATTTTGAAACACTGAAATACATTTCCGTGAAATACACGTTGTTGAAAATCGCAACACAAACTCGCTAGTCAAGCCAAAATATTGCTATGCAATGGATTCGGTGAGTAATCCCCACTGCTACCTAGTTAACTATAACACCACTTTACATTGTTAGCAGGCTCACAAAACAAGCTGTGTTAGTTGACTAGCGAGTGTGTCATTGATTTTCAACCACGCTGAAATGTATTTAGATTTTTCAAAAGAAAAGTCGGAACATTGGATGCCGACTTGCAGACCAATTGACCAGACCATGTCATATAATATTTGATTAACTAGGGGTTGATATTATTTCAAAATGCAAGGTATGTATGTATGCTGTCTTGGTCCCTACCGTATGTTGAAGGATGTGCTAGCAATTTCACAGACGTTCTTGTTTAAATCACGGCCCTCTAACAGCTCTGGTCCTGGCAGTCATCTTCAGTCATCTTCAGCTCGCAGTAATACCTCATTCATTTAGCCCTAAGCATGTCCTCAGCAGACTTCCAGTTCCTCACATCCAATCATCCAAACCGGATAACCTGGGTCATTAGATTAGCTAGCCAGGACCTACCACCACCGGTTGGTCCAGTCTAACATTGTTTATACTCTGTCATTGTTTATAGTCTGTTTATGACGTCTGCCATATGTTTATTGAAATGTGTTTCTATCTGCACTCAAAGTATAGAGGAAGCTAATAGCATAAACAAGAAGGAAATGATGTCATGGCTGTATCCTGCTGAATGGTTTATTAACTGGACGTCAACAGAAA
Source organism: Nansenia antarctica (assembly GCF_963989245.1). Classification (NCBI taxonomy): domain Eukaryota; kingdom Metazoa; phylum Chordata; class Actinopteri; order Argentiniformes; family Microstomatidae; genus Nansenia; species Nansenia antarctica. The sequence continues at coordinate 49,449,272 of NC_137674.1, read as the reverse complement.
TGTGTCTCCCTCGTACGCTTTGTAGCAAGAGGAAGGATTACCAGAGCTATTTTGAACCAAAACTGCTGTTCTGCTGTTTTGAACTCACAACAAACAAAGAAAAATAGGCTGTCACATTTGATGTACTAGCATGTTTATATCTTTTAATGACTTTTAACATCGCGTGTCAGATATTAACATATCTCTGCTGTTTTTGGACAAGCATCCATGTTAAACTACAAGGCCCGTCTGTTTCTCTCCTGCTGTGTATCCGTTGAAGAAAGGTCCCTGTGTTACGATTTACCTGATTAAATGTTGACAGAGGAGAGAGCACAGTGAGGGGTTTACAGGGGCGTGTAGCAGGTTGTTTGTCTAACCCTAAGAGATAAACATGGTCAGACACCAAATGTGACACCCGATTTATTTATTTTTTATCTCTTTGTTTGTTGACAGTTCTTGCTTATGTTTTTTATTTATTTTTAAAAAACGAAAATTATTTAAGTAATACAATCTCTTAACTTCCAGGAATCCATGTAGATCTGATACCACAACATTTGAATAACAATAGAATATAAAGAGACACAACCACATAGTTCCAAGAAAATACATTTGCATTGCACAGTGGCCTTTCTATCACACCTTTCAAATAGCTGCCCAGCATTCAGAGCCATCCTCAAACTGATCAGGAGCCACAATGGACACACCAGCACCTCTCAACCCGACCAACTCTAACACATCAGCAGCCTGCTTTAGAGAAGACCTAGTGGACCAGTACATGTATCCAGCAGTCTACTCTCTCTTCTTCATGGTCGGCTTCCCAGCAAACTGCTTGTCTTTGTATGTGGCCTGGGTGCTGATGAATCATGGGAACAACTTGGCGGTGTATTTAGTCAACCTGTCCTTCTCAGACCTCCTCTACACTGTCTCTCTGCCTGTGTGGATCCAGCTGGCCCTACGGCGTCCCGTGGGGGACACACTGTGCAGCGTCGTGGCGGTAATCATGTACAACAGCTTCTACCTGGGCTCGGGTCTCCTCTGCTGCATCTCTGTGGACCGCTACCTAGCGGTGGTCTATCCGCTCCGCTTCGGCTGGGTCCGGGAGGTGCGTACCGCCGTGGTCGTCAGTGCGGCGGTGTGGTGTGTGGAGATCGGTGTCCACGTGTGCCTCCTGGCCCACACGGGGGCACTACACACCTTCTCCTCCAGGCGTCTGTGTGCGGAAAGGATGCCGACGACTCGGGCAGACGGCGACGCGGCGCTGACCAGGGTGGTGCTGGGATTCCTGGTCCCCCTGCTGATCATGACCTACTGCTCCCAGCAGATCCTGTGGTCGCTGCGCAGCAGCCCCAGCCTACAGACAGGCGAGCGCAGGAAGATCAGCCTTCTGCTGCTGCTGCTGCTGCTCACCTACCTGACGGCCTTTCTGCCCTTCCAGACGGTCATGCTCCTCAGAGCCCTGCTGGAGCCAGGGGACTGCCACATGGCCATGGTGCTCAGGGACCCCTACATGGTGCTGGTCGCCACCACCACCCTCAACAGCGTGTTGGACCCCATCATCTACTGTCTCATCAGTCAGAGTGCCAAGACTGAGATGGATAAGGTTGTGAGAGGATGCATGAGAGTGATTGGTCGGATCTCTCGTACAAAGAGACGGCAAACGGTTTATTCCATCACATAAGACTGGAGGGGATGTTATGTACACGACTGGGTTGTTGGAACGGTATGTATTCAGATCTGCATTTGTACATTATAACATAACTCTTGATAAGGCAAGCAAAAAGGGTGTTTAAAAGTGAGGAAATTTACTGAATTGTGATTTTTCTTTTCTTTTTTTTTTACTTTGAATAATTACTGCACTGTAAGTGATAATGAATACTTGAATATCCAGCCGACCATGCAAACTTGGTTTGTTTTTTATTTCAATTCTTTCTTCAAATCATCAAATAAACAGAAACCATGGCCCTAAAATTACGTCACAAAGATATGGTCTCTTGCTCTGTATGCATGGTTAGTGTAACTATTGTCTGACTTTCATATTGAAATTGTAGAGGATGTTCCAAAATGTATTTTGTAGATAAGAATTTTATTTTTTTCAGGATGTTACAAGAGTTGCAAGAGTTACCTCAAGTCATGTTCATCATTATACTCATATAATCATAATGAACAAAAGATAAAGCTTCTTAATATTCCTATATCACAAGACAAACAATGTTGACTGAATGTTGACATTGTTGTCGTGACAGGGTGATGTCCAGCAGTTGTCCAGCAGTTCTCATAAAAGGCAACCAGCCCTCATAAAAAGGGGTTATTAGATCTCCACTTCTGTCCTTTGTGTTTGACATGCGAAGCCTTGTGACATACATGGTGACATAGTGTTATAGAGGAGAAGAAGGAGTGGTTTGATGGTTGCTTTTCCTTCTGTCAGCATCTGTCCAGCTGTCTGTATCTTTCTGTGTGTATACTGGCATCTTCTTTGGAGATAAGTTAACCAAAACAAATGGTTTTAATCCCCATTGACTGGCTTATTGGATAGTTCTCTATTCTAAATGGTGAGTACATCTTTTTAGATAAGAATTGGACTCGTTGTTTTGGGCTCTAAGACACAAAAAGACATCCCTACAGCTATGTTTCACACTGGCGAGCCATCAATTCACATACTCGGGTAGATAGTACACTCGGTCTAGTTTATTTATCAGTGAAGTCGTATTGTGTTGTTTGTTTTCTGATAAAGGTGAGAAGAGATGAATTCCACTGTTAGAATGGACAATTTCAGCCTCACCACACGTTCCTACGACAATGGGTGTTACCCAGAAGAAGTCCCTTTGGGGACGAAGCCTTACCTCACCTTCTACCTGCTCGTCATCATCGCTGCCATCCCCTCCAACTCCTTCTCCCTCTACGTCTCCTGGCAGCATATACGACAGAGGAACGAGCTGGGCGTCTACCTGTTCAACCTGGCCCTGTCGGACCTGACCTACACCATCGGCCTGGCTCTGTGGGTGGAGTTCATCTGGCGCGGCCACTGGGTCCACGGAGGCTTTGTGTGTGTGCTCAGCGTCAACCTCCTCTTCACCAACTTCTACACCAGCGACGCCCTGCTCTGCTGCATCGCCGTGGACCGCTACCTGGCCGTGGTCCACCCGCTGAGGTTCCCCGCCCTGCGGAGGGTGGGCATGGCCACGGCGGTCAGCGTGTCTGTCTGGGTGCTGGTGGTCTCGCTGAACGGCGCTAGCATCGGCTGGGAGGACGTGTACGACACGGAGAGGGTGGTGTGCTTCGACGTGTTCCCGCTGTCGGAGAGGCTGAGGCGGGTCAACGTGGCGCGCTTCTTCCTGGGGTTCGTCTTCCCGCTGGTCCTGGTGGCCTTCTGCAGCCGAGGGATCTGCGTGGCGCTGAGGTCCAACCGGGCCACGGAGGAGCAGGAGCGGAGGAGGGTGTGCAGGCTGCTGGCGGGGGTGCTGCTCACCCTGGTGTGCTGCTTGGGACCAGTCCACGTGACGATGCTCCTCAGGGGACTTCTGGAGGACTGCAAGACTCCCGTCTGGCTCCTCTTCCTCCAACAGATCAGCATCGCCATCTCGAGCCTCAACTGCCTGGCGGACCCCTTCCTGTACTGTTTCATCACCAGGACCGGCAAGTCCAACGCCACCCAGGTGGTCCTGTTCCTCCAGCAGAAGAGGAAGGTCAATGAGCAGGCGGTGGTCTAGATGCTAGAAGCGTTAACCTCAGCACAGCGTGGTGTCTGGTCAGTGGCATGTATCCGAAATATATTCAAACAATATTACAGGTATAGAATATGTTATGAATGTGAAACGTTATAATATACGGCTCTGGTGGTGGTCTTATCGCGTGTGTTACGATTCCTGTTGTCTGTCTCGCCGTATTTGTTGTGTCGTACGTTCCTTCTTGTGACTCTGCAGAAGGAAGAACTCAGATGCCTTCGCACTTCTTTTTGGGGGGTTTTCTGTCGTTGGTTTATTTTCGTACAGGCTAATGTGTCAGAGGTGAAAAACAATCATGCCATGGCAACAGCTTAAAGATGAACATGACCCACTTACATTTACATTTTGGGCATTTAGCAGACGCCTTTATCCAAAGCGCCTTACGACAGTCTATGTCAGTGAGTCATCTATCCATCAGTCAGGAGGAATTAGTCAAGGAAGATCATTTTATTTGTATTTCTTTTGTACAGGGGGGTAGTGGGGATTAGGAGGTCTTTAGGAGGGGACCCCTTGACCCCTTCAGTAAACTTATTTGAACAAGTCCTTGTTGCACATGTATACTATGTCAAACGTTATGATGTTCCTGTGTATGTATACTGTATATACAGATTGTAGATACTATAACATCTTTTCAACACTGTTACGCAAGACTAAGTCATGTCAATTTCACTGGACGTTATAGTGGGTATCTGGTGCCCTCTAGTGGGCCGATGAGAAAGCAGCATGGATCAGGCTATTGTACCTCACAAACAGTGGAGGCAGATGGAGGTCGAAATCGGAGGATGGATGGACTCATTGTAATGCATGGAATGGAAACACCAAACACAATTCCTCATTCCATTCCATGCATTTACAATGAGCCTGTCCTCCCATTTTGCCTCCACCGGCTTCCACTGCTCACAACTTGCACATTCAGTGATAAACTGCTGTAAACAGTTGCAAACACTAAAGTAAAGTAGTGTATATTAGTGCTAAACAACACTGTTATAGACACAAGCATGACGGACTGAATGTTTGTAGTTAGTGAGAATCTATAACAAGTAGCATAGATATCAGTGACAGTAGAATCTGTTAAGAAAAATAAGTGAAAGACTTAGAGTATTGTTAAGGAATGATAGCCATCCTCTGATATGTAACCTAGTGCTGTCATGAATGTGTGCAAAGCAAACAAGTAAAAATAATGTATTCTAGTTGGGTCTCGTTTGCACTCTATCCCACGTCTCCTGTGTTGATCATCATTGGACAGCACATTTCAATGTGTTTGGCGCCCTCTGCTGTTCCACAAGAACATTTACCATTTATAATATGTTGGTCAGCGTGCATGCACATCCTCTCAACCAGAATGAAGTATTTTAACTTGGAGGGTGATAATTCCTGAGGATGCTTAGGCCATTAATTAGACCCCTATACTTTCATTTATCTATTATTTTTTTCCTTTTATTTTACTACTCGATCTTTTCAGTTTGTAAAGCGTCTTTGAGTGTCTAGAAACGCGCTATATAAGTCTAATGTATTATTATTATTATTATTATTATTATTATTATTAGGCCAAACGTTTTAGCATTTAGCAGGTTAAGTTCCCTCTCACACCACACTCACCAACTGCTTGACCAACACAATCTCAGGTCCTCTCAAGGTGACTGCAGTGGGACATCTGAGAAACATAATGGTCTTTGTTGGTCTTGATACTTTCTCCCAGACTGTTGATAAAATCAACTTCCAATTCTTCATTCTGGGAACTTCTCTCTCTCTCTCTCTCTCTCTCTCTCTCTCTCTCTCTCTCTCTCTCTCTCTCTCTCTCTCTCTCTCTCTCTCTCTCTCTCTCTCAAACAAACACACACACACACACACACACACACACACACACACACACGCGCACACACACACACACACACACACACACACACACACACACACACACACACACACACACAAAGTCAGCAGGTGTACGTGGGAACTAATCAAAGCCCCAATCCGAACGCCCTATGTGCCCGCGTGTTGTCCTTGACCATCTGACAGACAGACAACTTTCTCCTGTGTGTCAATGTGGATCCTCTGGAGAAGATAACGAAAGATCGATGGCCAAGCCATCCTTCATATACGTTCCTCTCTACCTGCACGGCAGGACCTTGGCATGGTGTCAGCGATAGGCACATAGGAAGCGATAGGCAGATTCTGTAGGATGATGGATGACTGGGCTCTAATCAACACAGGGCATCTGATCTCCCTCCGACTGCACTCCTCAATAGACGTAATTGAACTATTTGATCTCAGGCCAGAGTTGAATGTGTAGTAGCCTAAGGCCTGGACTACACGTATATGGATTTTTTTTTTAAGCGGATATTTTCATCCTCGTTTAAAAAATAAACTCTGTCCATACCACAAAAATATCTCTGTCCATACGGAAAGCCAAAACTGAACACGATCTGTCAAACACAGTAGAAGAACGTTATGGGCATGCGCAGTCAATCATAATTAAACGGTGGCAATGACTCAAAACGTAAACAGACCAAACTCTTTGAAACAGACAGAAAAGCAAGTTATGGCGACCAAGAAGAAAGCAAAAACTGATTATTTTGTGTGGACCGACAATGAAGTTGAGCCATTGTTGCTGTTGACAACCGTTTTGCTTCAATGCGCATGTGTGAACGGCTTGACACTTGACTCTTGACCAGGGTTGCCAGATGGGGCGGGTTACCGCCGAATGGGCTACTTGATTTAGAGGTTATAGACTGGTTAGGCTGTAAATTGTCAATCCCATCTGGCAACCCTGCTCTTGACGTCATTGCATCAACGCCAGCTCCATTTAACATAACCACACTGATCCACTCAATCTGATTTTTTTTTGATTTTTTTTTTATCAGTTTAGTGAAATCTCCGTTTATGTGAGTGAAAACACTGTGTTCGTATGGTTGAGAGGCCCAATTCTACAATTGTGTGTTCCATGTGCCCATGTTATCTGTTACTTGTTGTTTCTGTGTTTTCCGTTTCTCCCATATTGTCAGCGTCTTTGAGTCTCGGAAAAGCGCTATATAAATGTAATGAATTATTATTATTATTATTATTATAACAAAAAGAATTGCGTTTAAAAAAATATCCATATACGTACGTGTAGTCCAGGCCTAAATCTGTTTACCAGAGTAAGATATATTTGTGAGCTGAGTGCAAAGGCTATGGTGCCCATTTAGACCAATGCATTTTGTCTTGCTTTTAGGCATGGTTCTTATCTATGCTGCTGTTCCTGTCACTCCAGGCCAGGCCAGCATTCTAAAAGACACTTCAATCTCCTCACCTGACAAAATCGGAGGATTTGGCTCATTGAAAAATTCCAATGCCTGGAGTTCATCCCTGGAGTGGATATATAATCCATTACTAAATAAAAACCGGTCCTCTGATGTCTACCCCTACCAGCCTCCCCTGTGGTCCACCCAGTGGCAGCTGAGACCTGCCCAGGGCTGGCCGAGGGGGAAGACACAGACACCATCATCGGCAATCACTCTCGGTAGAGTATGATTGTCCTCCTGTTTGTGGGTCTGGTTTGTGGGTCTTCAGGTGGCTGTAGAGGCCAATCCTTGAGCCACAAATTTTATTGCAATAGGGGCATTTGTGGATGGTTGTCATGGTTGGTTGTCAAATACACAAATTAGCTTTAAAAAGGACCAATATAATAATAAATACAATTTAAAAATTCCTCACTAGGAACTAAGGAGGAACATTAAACATGGAACAGAGTAGCCTATAATGAAATTAGTTGTTTAACATTGTTGTCGTTTTCATTTCCTAGCTTCATTAGCTGCAATCATTAGATATTTCAGTGTCTCTGGTGTTAATCATGATAGCATCTCTGTTGGTAGAGAATTGCCCTTAGAGGGATTATCTCTCTTATCCTAATGGGTTTTCTTTTTTTTTTACTGTGTCTGTGTGTGTGTGTGTGTGTGTGTGTGTGTGTGTGTGTGTGTGTGTGTGTGTGTGTGTGTGTGTGTGCGCGTGTGTGCGTGTGTGTGCGTGCACGTGTGTGTGTGTGTGCGCGTGTGTGTGTGTGTGCGCGCGAGTGTGTGCGCGCGAGTGTGTGTGTGTGCTGTGTGCGTGTGTGCACGTGCGTGTGCGTGTGTGTGTTGGGGAATGGAGCAGCATCAAGATCAGGCACCTGCCAGAACTGCTTTTAGCCCCTGCTGACTCAGCGGTATATGAACAGGTGTCTTTGTCATTGGGGAGGAAGTTTCTTGTTGTTGACGTGAGTATGAGTCATACCTATAAGTCTGAATGTGCTGCGTCTGGTGCCTCTGAATGTTACCAATACACACAGGAGGCCCTTCCTCAAAAGGTTGGTGTGTTACTCTCATTTCAAACCTCCCTTTGATCACGATTTATCATTTATTTTCTGATGAAAATTCCTGTCAGGAAGTCTTAAGCGTTGTGCCTGTGACAAAGTCACATGGTGGTGATGTCACGGGTGGGTTTCCTCGCTGAGGTTCATGTGAGTTCATCCTCAGTGTTTCCTCTGTTCTTTGTGCCAGCTGCCACAAAGCGTGACAGAGTGACAGGCGGGTCCCTGTTGGCTCTCCTGTTGCGTTGACCCTTGACCCCATAGAACACCAGACTGAGTCTGGCAGGAACCCCCCCTCTCACCTCTCCTAATCATCCTTCCTGTCGCTGTCAGTGTCAGCACTCTCACTGTTCCTCTCATCCTCCCATTCTCTCACTCCTCCACCAGCGCCTCCTTTGAAGTCTTGTGCGGGGGGAAAAAAGTGTTCAACAACATCCTGTCAAAAGTAATGTTGTCTGGTTTCCTGTCTTGGGTGTAACAGCTTTTGGCAGAAGTTGAGGTGTTTGTGCTTTCTACACCCAGTTTACAGGTACTTCTGAACCAATCCTTAGGATAATCACATGTCTATGTAAATGTAGAAGATGTCTGCACAACAATACCTTTGCCCTTTTCATTAAAGATAAGATATTTATCAAATCAGTTTGAATCCTTTTAAATGGCTCATTCCCAGTGCTTAGCTTGTCTCTCTCCTCTTCCGAAGCAACGTCAATTTGAAACACGCTCAGAGACGGGCGTGGGTGTATGAGCTGTGCGTGGCGATGTGCAGTTCCTATGGGAACAGTGGTGTGTTCACACAGTGTTACGACTCCCAGATCTTTATCGTCTACGTCTAGGGGGGGTGTAGGAGAGCCGAAACCAAAAATATATAGCCACCAAGCTTAATGTAGGGAGCTAATAACAACCCACAGACCAACCGAACTCAAGTTAGAAGATGGAATCAAACTTGTCCCAATGAATCGAAGAGTCGACTGAACAAACCTACCAAAAGGCAAACCGTTCGACTGACAATTGGAAAACTGGTGGAGTATTTAAACAGACGGATAGCCTTCTGATTGGCAGATGGGCAGCCCTCTGATTGGACAGATGCCTGGACGGGTGATGATGAACGGCCAATTGCAGACGGACACCTGAAGGTAGAAGGATAGTGAGAGGGGACACACAGAAGGAAACACAAGTGTCTCCTGAAGACACCCGCTTTTCCCCTTTACTGTGTCCCCTAAAACTTCTATTTCCATCCTTGTACTGTTTCTCTGTTTCTCCAGTGTCTATATATATATATAAAAAAATAAATTAAAAAAAAGTCTAGGTTTAGAAGAAGGTGATAGAAGAAGGTTTTTCCTTCTATCGCAGAGACTGCCAATGGCCCCGGGCCTGAGCTGGATTATTCTTCCTGCTACGACTGCTGTATTGATGATTCACTTGCTTAGTCAAATGTATTGATTGTAAGTCGCTTTGGAATAAGGCGTCTGCTAAATGCCAAAAATGTACAAATGTAATTGTAACAAGGACACACGTAACGCACAGCCACCCGCCCTGTTGTTGCTGCTGCTGTGGCCCAGAGAGTTGGTTTTTAGACCCTGGTCCCACTCCTGCTCACTTCTGGGTAATTCCCATCCTCTAATGGAGGAGGAAGTGTGAGCCAGAGGGGCTCCAGCGACTCAGCATGATAGGTATCGATCCACTGCTGCTTGACGTCAAGGACCCCTTTACCAGTAGGGATTAAAAAGACAAGTGACGCCCTATAGAGAATCACAAGAGTTTTTCAGTCCAAATGTGTCAGTGCAGATTGATGTCAGGAGGACACAATAGATTCGATTAGAATTATGAACTCGAGGGGCGCTTAGGTGGTGTAGCGGACTAAGCGTTGACCACGTAACCACAGGGTTCCCGGTTCGGCCGCGGGCATATCCTGCATGTCATCCCTTCTCTCTCTCACCCATCCTTCCTGTCATATCTCTACTATCTCTATCACAATAAAAAAAAAGAAAAATATGAGTGGGACTGCCCCACTCAGAAAAAATAAATTATTATGAACTCGAGGACCCTGTACAAGTAAATGGAAAAAGTACGAAATAAAAAAGGGCTAAAAACAGCTGGAGGGATAATGCTGTGGCTCCGTGCCATGGGAAGGCTATACTGTACAAGTGTGTTATGAGTCAAATAAGACACAATATTTTGTAAGGGAAAATGCATGTTTGTAACATGAGGCATTTGTAAAAATGTCCAAATGCACCCAATATTTGTAAGGAGACTGAATAAAAAGTATTCACCTTAGAGAGCTTATTGCTGCGTGTTATGTGTCCCAACAATCATTAGTATCGTTGCCATAGTTTCCACATTGCTATTTCCACAGCATGTGGAAGCTTGGCAATCCCATTTTTGGAGTGTGGATCACAGGGCTGTTCACCCAGTGAACTAGGCCAAGCCCTCCCACACGCCCCTCACTGTGGCTGTGGCATGCCAGGGTGGTCTTGGGACCGGGTGAGCAGCTGGAACTCCAAACGTGAGTTCAGCTGGCCCTCCGCCTTTCCACCCCTCCACCTCTCCGCCTCTCCACCCCTCCACCTCTCCACCCCTCCCCAGAGCCTCACAGTGAGAGAGTTGACAGGCGAGAGATCCAACACACTGAGCACGCAGGGAAGAGAGAGAGGCAGACGGGTGTAGGGACTGGCAGACTGATAGACAGACAGACAGACAGACAAGACAGACAAGACAGACAAGACAGACAAGACAGACTGACAGACAGACTGACAGACTGACAGACAAGACAGACAAGACAGACAAGACAGACAAGACAGACAAGACTGACTGACAGACAGACAGACAGACAGACTGACAGACAGACAGACTGACAGACAGACAGACAGACAAGACAGACAAGACAGACAAGACTGACTGACAGACAGACAGACAGACAGACTGACAGACTGACAGACAGACAGACAAGACAGACAAGACAGACAAGACAGACAAGACAGACTGACAGACAGACTGACAGACTGACAGACAAGACAGACAAGACAGACAAGACAGACAAGACTGACTGACAGACAGACTGACAGACTGACAGACAGACAGACTGACAGACAGACAGACTGACAGACAGACAGACAGACAAGACAGACAAGACAGACAAGACTGACTGACAGACAGACAGACAGACTGACAGACTGACAGACTGACAGACTGACAGACAGACAGACAGTCAATTCAGGTGGACCACACTGATTCCCCAATAATGTCGTAATCACCTTTTTAAACCGTTGTGTACTGATCTCACTTTCCAAACCTGGTTTGACAAGGGAATCTGAACTGTTGGACAGAAAAAGGACTTTCTCATTTTCAGACTTGAAACTGAAAGATTCAATTTACCTGAATCTCATCTATTTCGCCATTTCCAGATGAGACATTTCTTCCGAAAGTCATTTCCAGAAGTTCCAAACCACCATATTCACTCTGAAATTGATTCCATTCTCTCTCTGAACCCCAATGTAAAGAGCCTAATTTCAATTAGATGCACTGAAATAGATTCCATTAAACCCGAAACACTTAATAATCTTAAAGTCGCTTGGGAGGGGGATTTGGGGGTGAAGCTGACGGACGAAACGTGGGAGATTGTGTTGGGGCCGGTTCACACCTCCTCAATATGCACCAGACATAGTCTTATACAATGTAAGATTGCACATCGCTCTCATTACACTAATGCTAGACTAGTAAGGATGCATGCAACCACTGTGGACAATCACCGGCTGATCTGGTCCACATGTTTTGCTTATCTGACTTTTGGGCGGACGTTTTTTAATCCTTTAGGGACGTATCAGGAGGGGTCGTTCTGCACGATCCTCTGACAGCCCTGTCTGGTGCTCCCCCTGGGACCACAACTCCCTTTTATCTGAATAGAGTGATGTCTTTTACATCTCTTCTAACTAGACGCCTCATATTCTCACGCATCACCACCCACCCACACTAGATGGATCAAGGATGTATTACACTTCATCAAACTAGAGAAGATTCGATTTTCCCTGAAAGGTTCACTGAGAATTTTTTTCAAAACATGGACACCCTTTCTGGACGATGTAAAGACCCTGACAGTTGTCCTAGAGGATGGGGAGAACTAAAGCCATAATGTCAGATAGAATGTTCCACATGTATAGGCACGTAAACATGTACACACACACACACACACACACACACACACACTTTTCTCTCTCTTTTTTTTTTGGGTAAAAATATTGATTGTAATATGTTTCTGTTATTTCTCTGTTATCTGTTATCTGTAATCACTCTCTGCTATATGGGAAGGAGGGAGGAGGGCATGCATACTTGTTTGTCATGCTGAATAATTGCTTATGTTATGCTGAATAATTGCAAAACGGTTTTAAACCTAATAACCTAATAACCTAACAACCTATCAAACATATTTACTCAGGTGTGTTTAAATTGAATTGATACAATTCATATTTAGTATGCTGTGTAAATCGGATGTTCTTCCCATTATCACAGGCTAGGTGTTTCCTACCCTGCCTACCCTGACTGCACGTCACAGATAGACAAGATGGTAGACAGGCGGACAGACAGACAGGCAGACAGACAGACATGTCTTCAACCACTGATATCATAAATTGTGGTTTTTGTCATGTGACAATGAGCTCATACAGTATGTAAGATCTGTAATAAGATCTATAGAGAACCACAACATTAGGCTAACGCCTCACATCTCCTCAAGGTCAGTCAAAGTCTGACTGCAGAATGTGGCCGAACCTGCCACAACCCCCCTGGTAGCATTGATTTAGCAAATTGCTAATGAATGCTAATGCAAACTCCTGTCTGACTCCCTGACTCCCATCCATCCATCATGAAACATTAGTAAAGGAGAGAGAGGAGTGGGGAGAGAGAGAGAGGATGGGGGGGGGAGGGAGAGAGAGAGAAAGAGAGAGAGGGGGGGGAGAGAGAGAGAGAGAAAGAGAGAGAGGGGGAGAGAGAGAGAGGTGGGGGGGGAGAGGGAGAGAGAGAGAGAGGGGAAGAGAGAGAGAGAGAGAGGTGGGGGGGAGAGAGGGAGAGAGAGAGAGGGGAAGAGAGAGAGAGAGGTGGGGGGGAGAGAGAGAGAGAAAGAGTGAGAGGAGGGGAGAGAGAGAGAGAGGGGGGAGAGAGACAGAGAGATTAAGAGAGAGAGGGGGAGAGAGAGAGAGAGGGGGGAGAGAGGGAGAGAGAGGGGGGGTGAGAGAGAGAGAGAGGTGGGGGGGAGAGAGAGAGAAAGAGCGAGAGGAGGGGAGAGAGAGAGGGAGAGAGACAGAGAGAGAAAGAGAGAGAGGGGGAGAGAGAGAGAGGGGGGGGGAGAGAGAGAAAGAGAGAGAGGGGGGAGATTGGGAGAGAGACAGAAAGAGAGAGAGAGAGAGAGAGAGAGAGAGAGAGACGGCGCAAGGCAGGCAGCAGGTGGAGGTCGCCCCGACCTTGAAGGCCGCCCCCTCCCTCTCCCCCTCCCTCTCTCTTTCTATTAGACACAATTTATGGCTTTCTCCCCCCTTAAAACCTGGCCTCCCGTTTAATGTGCTTTGTGGTGCAGGCAGCAGGTTTTATACCACACGCTACACACACACGTGAACACAGTAATGTTGATACTGGATTTTGCCAGTGAGAAGCACAGAAAGACTGTGTGAGGTAGGGAGATGAAATGGATAGGGAAAGGTATTCTGCTGATAAGATGGATAGCGGTTACTAAGCGTTAAGGCTTAGAGGTTGTACATTGTTTCCCTTTTTTAAATGTATTTTATTTTTATTGTATTTTATCTTTACCTTTTCTTTTTACTGTTTTCCCCTGCTTTTATATTCATTCTATGCGTGTGTATATGTCTTTATATATGTTTTTATATTCACTTCTTATTCCTGTTGTAAAGCACTTTGAGCCGCATTTCTTGTATGAAAGGTGCTATATAAATAAAGCTTTACTTACTTACTTACTTACTTACTTACACACATGTGAAACGTGACTATGCTGGGGTACAGGGGAGGCTAGTGGAGGTAGAAATCAGAGGACAGGGCTCATTATAATGCATGGAATAGAAGAAGGAACGGTATGGAACACCTGTCCATGCATTACAATGAGCCCGTCCTCTAATTTCCACCTCCACCAGCCTCCACCGATCTACACATGATCTACTGTATACTCTAGTATTTCATTGCCGTAATACTGTATGTTATATACAGTGTGTAGTTGTATTTATCATTTGTATAAGCTGTCAATCCCTGATACCGTCTATCATGCAGGGGTGAAATCTGTGTGTAACAGTTTGTACATGATGCAACATGAACCATTTAAATTTCAAGCTGATTTTAAACAATCTTCTCTCTCCTCCCTCCTCTCGCTGTCTTCCTCTGATCACACACATCAGCCCCTGCTATGTTCCACCTCATTTAGAGGTAGTTTACTTATATCAATATCACACTCAAGGTCGTGCTGTTATACTGAATTTCAGCCCGGCTGTGATTGGGTCGTAGGTACGAGGCCGCAGGCACACTGTAAAAAAAAAAACTACGCTTTATTCAGTAGAGTTAGTATTCTGAATTGTTCAGACAGGAACATTTAAATTACTACGAGTGAACGTAAAAATGTACATCAGAGGAATGGAATGGACCCCAATAAGTTCTAAACATACAATTGTGAATAAACTGAAATTGCAATTCGTTGTTGGGACAACATTGTGGATTTGTGCCAACCATAACCCTAAATGTGTTCATGGACATTGGCTCTGATTCCACACAGCCCTTGCTATCTATTGAAAAACAAACTCTTGATTTAATACTTGTTTGGACAATACCTTGGTTACTTTCTTGATTTTTTTTGTTTTGTTTTGTTATCTTGATTTAGCATAGGTGACATGCTTTTTTTTTTTACTGTTGTCATGTCGGCAACATTTTTGTTTGCACTATGCAAAGTATTTTTTACATACATTCAGGAGAACCTTTGTGGTAAAGAACAACAATTATTTTACTGTTAGGTTCACGACCGTTGTTCGTTGTGTTGTTGTTGTTCATTGATTAGCCGCTTGGCCACAGCTGATTTGCATATTAGCAGCCCCAAAGGATTCTGGGCCCAATTTATGTGAGTTTTGTGGGTCACACCGTGAATGTGTTGTACTGGGGAAAGTATCTGGTAGTTCCAAGTTCAAGGGGATATGTAATGATATCGCCATGCCTTCGTAAGTTTGTGTCAGTGTGGCGGTTGACGTACAATAAAAGCTCGCGAGATAACATTGTGTGCGAGTTCAATAAATGTCCACGCTACATTATCAATCAGGAGCTTTGTTCTCACTGAGTAAAAGTAGATTAACGTTGATGAAATTCAATATTGTGGCGAATGTCATCGCCTGGTTACGCGTTACAGCCAGCTAGCTAGTCACGGCTACTGTTATGTTCACTACTGTTGTTCACTGCGTTGTTATTGTTCATTGATTGGCCGCTTGGTCACAACTGATTGGCATATTAGCGGCCCCAAAGGATTATGGGCACATTCTATGTAAGTTTTATGGGTCAAACCGTAGATGCGTCGTACAGGGGGAAGTATGGGGTACTTCGAGTTCACAGGAATAACCGTACTTAGAATTGTGACCGTGTCAGTGTTCGACGCCGTGCTACGGTCAATAAAAGCTCGCGTGATTACACTTAGTGTGCGAGTCCATTCCATTTCCATGCTACAGTATTATTGATTCATTTCAGAATTTAGGTTATATAATTATCTTGGCTAATGAAAAAAAGTGAATGGGGTGGAAAGGAAGACAATTATATTCACACACCATTTAATGAACAAACAAATCTGCATTGGCAGAATGAAGAATTAAACGTGATGACCATTGGCAGGACAAACTAATATTAGTTGGAACAACATTCTAATATTAGTTGGACCAACAATCTAATATCAGTTGGACCAACAATCTAATATGAGTTGGACCAACAATCTAATATTAGTTGGACCAACGATCTAATATGAGTTGGACCAATGATCTAATATGAGTTGGACCAAGAAGCAGAGCGTCGACCTGACAACCCTGAGGAGGAGAATCACCCTCTTCCTCAGGGACCACGCTATAAAAGACCACCATGAGCAGCCATCCAGGCAATGTCTTTTTGTTTATTGTTTGTACATTTATGATTTATGTTTTTCCATACCTGCTTTGAGTCCACGGCTGTTTTGGCTTTTGGGTGGGTGATGGTGTCCTTCGACCTTATGAAGGACATGATGGTCACGCATTGATAGTCCATGTCAATGGGGGGGGGGGGGATACCCCACCGATGAAATCAGAGAGGGGTTCATGATTCGGATTTTGTCCGTTCGTGTGTCACAAGCTTTCTCAATAGAAACAGACACCTCTGGGACAATTTTGATGACACTTGGGTGTATGGTGATTCTTTCCATACAGCTGTAAGAAGCATGACTGATAATGACATCAATAAGCTCTACAGGTCTGGTAACTGGCGACGAATGCAGGTAGGCCATAACGTTATCATATAAAGCAAGGTAGGCCTACATTAAGTTGAATTTAGGTCTATACAGCCTAGTAGTTTTGGATGTGAGTTAATTTAACTTGTGCTAATTAGCCTACTTTAAATTGTATTTTAAATTGCAATTTAACTGGGGCTTGGGGCTGACTTCACCTTGCTTGCGCAAAAGCCGTATTTTGGAAGTGTCCAGTCACATGGCGCTGACCAACTGGTGTTATTCAGATACCAAACATGCTACTCGGACTTGCCTCCTGCTGTCAGGACTGCAGTCACTACCTATTTTCTGCCATAGATTGAAGATCCATATCTTCAGGCTACATATTAACTGTCCCTCCTAAAGACATCCCCACTACCCCCTGTACAGTTTCTCTACTGTAAAAAATAAAATAAAAAAAGCATATGATTTGTGTAAAAGCCCCATTTAGGCATTAAAATCCACATAAAGTACTGGGGAAGTGCACATGTGCACACTTCAATGAAAAGGGTGTAAAATTGGGATGTGGGAGGTTTTATGGTATTTTTTTATTTGATTATGGGGAATTCATAGCTCCCAATTGGGGAAATCATAACTCTGACATGAATGCATTCGAGTGTCTTTGAAGTGATATACACTCACCGGCCACTTCATTAGGTACACCTTTTCAACTGCTAGTTAACTCAAATATCTAATCAGCCAAGTGGCAGCAACTCAATGCATTTAGGCATGTAGACATGGTCAAGACGATCTGCTGAAATTCAAACCAAGCATCAGAATGGGGAAGAAAGGTGATTTAAGTGACTTTGAATGTGGCATGGTTGTTGGTGCCAGACAGGCTGGTTTGAGTATTTCAGAAAGTGCTGATCTACTGGGATTTTCCCACTCAACCATCTCTACAGAGAATGAAGAGAAAATATCCAGTGAGCAGCAGTTCTCTGGACGAAAATGCCTTATTGATGGCAGAGGTCAAAGGGGAATGGCCAGAATGGTTCGAGAGGATAGAATGGCAACAGTAACTCAAATAACCACTTGTATAACCACGGTATGCAGAAGAGCCTCTCTGAACGCACAACACGTTGAACCTTGAAGCAGATGGGCTCCAGCAGCAGAAGCCCACACCGGGTGCCACTCCTGTCAGCCAACAAGAGGAAACTGAGGCTACACTTTGGACAGGCCCACCGAAACTGGACAATAGAAGATTGAAAAAACGTTGCCTGGGGCCTCATTCATAAAAAAGTACTTGAACGTCATCTTTGACTTTCACGTAAGTACAGTTTTCTAAACGGACGTAAGCATTATTTATAAAACTGTCTGAGATGGTTTAAAATTGCGTACGTGCTTCCTTCTATAAATACCAAATATACTTGGAATTGAACGCAGGTGAATGAGGTTTGTATTAACACCCTGTGATAGCGGCTCAATTATAGCGGCTGAATTAAGACAAGTGCTATAATATAGGGTAGGCGTTCGTCTGGAAGTGGGAGAGGGCAGGCACATGCTTATACTCAGTACTCAAGTTGTAAAAGAAAATCAGGGGAGGTGGTGGATTTTATCATAAGTGTCCAGTTGGGTGCGCAGTGTCGGGTTTCGGCCTATGGGCTGATGCGAAAAGGCCAATCAATACCTATGACAAACTCAATAAAAGCTGCCAAATAAGAACATTCAAAGTAAGTCTAGCTACAAGTTCAACACATCTTGTTGTAAGGAGCGCACATTTGGCGTCAGAATCCTGCATATTTTGTCATGTTAACTAGAATACACAAACAATCCAAATAGGATAGGATACATATTAGGAATTCCTCTCAAAGTGGTACAATTATTACAAGATTATGGTTGTTACTCGCAGTTGACGAAGCTCTCGAGGCTCTCGAGCTAGCAACGAACCTTGACCGTTATCGGTCTGTGATCAATATAAATACAAACAATATCCATGCCAGATCAACTAGAATACACAGACAGGCACTCCAAATACTGCCAAATAGGATACATATTAGGAATTCCTCTCAAAGTGGTAAAATGATTATGGTTGTTACTATCACAGTAGTCACTCCTGGGACACACGCGCCCGGACTGACCCCTCTAGTGGCGGGAAAACCACCCTGCAACCACCCCTGACTCCACAACTATGGAGGACTATGAACAATAAATATATGCACGTGCGTTCGCTCTGGAATTCAGGTTAGGCGGAGCTGGAATATCTGACCAATTGGCTGCTTGCTTCGGGGATGGGGTGGGTTAAAGTCTACTTTAATAATCTCGAGTCATTCTTACGACATTTGGGGCTGTGTTCGACCTAAAGTCTACTTTCTTATATAACTTATAACTTCTTATACGAACGGTCAGATTTGCAAGGTCAGTATACATTAGCAGAATTGCAAGTCAAAGAATTTGCAAGTCAAATGAATACACATATTACGTGAAACTTTGGTTGAACTTTATGTGCATGTTCTCTTCCAACAGTTTTCATACATTTTAGTAATGGCTGGAAAAGTTGTGTTGTATTATTTCAATGGGAGGGGGAAAATGGAGTCAATTCGATGGCTTTTAGCAGTTGCTGGGGTTGAGGTATGTATGGCTAAACTGTAATGACCTTTTCACCACATTTGCTTTTTCTGACTGTCTCCCGATTGTCTGCCCTCGTGCAAATCCATTCTGAATGTAAACATTTCATCTTCACAGTTTGAGGAGGTGCATTTGACAACCCGGGAGCAGTATGAAAAACTGTTGAGCGGTAAGTGTTGTCACTATGATCAGACACACAACTTGAATCACAATGACTGTTATTCAGTTGCTATATATTAATTTGGCAAACATTTTGCAGATGGGGTTCTCATGTTTGAGCAGGTTCCTCTGGTGGAAATGGATGGGATGAAGCTTGTTCAAACCAAGGCTATCATGAACTACATAGCAGGGAAATACAATCTCTATGGAAAGGACTTAAAAGAGCGAGTCATGTATGATCTATAACTTACTCTTCTTGTCCTGTAACCTGTGTGTTGAGTGGGTGGTCAAACATTCAACCTGGTCCAAACCAAACATTCAACCTTGTTGCTGAATATTAAATTAGATATTATGTTTATCTGGGGGCTGTATATTTACCAATGATCTATGACAGACATAAATGAATGCTTTAAAACCAGTGTGTGAAAGATAGATTAAGCACTGATATGATTTTACCTTTAGGATTGACATGTATTCTGAGGGATTGAGAGACATGATGGACATGATAATGATGTTGCCCTTCACCCCACCTGAAGATGTGAAGAATAAGTTGGAGTTAATTCAGAGTAAATCTACAGAGAGATACCTCCCTGTGTATGAGAAGGTACTGTACTCTCACACTTCCTTTACGCTTATGGTTGGGCAAAGGTCACAAAGAGGCATTTACAAGTAGAATTATTATTATTATTATTATTAATAGTAGGAGTGTTTTACACATATCCAGTCTAAAGAAAATTCGTTTTTTGTTTGTTTGTTTTTTCAAAGGTGGTCTCTGGTTCCCAGTACCTGGTGGGTAGCCAGCTGAGCTGTGCAGATGTCCATCTACTTGAAACCACCTTAATGTTGGAGGAGAAATTTCCTACAATTCTCTCTAAATTCCCTAATATTAAGGTAAAGTGCGTTATAACTGATTCATCTAACACATTTAATTAAACCACATCTCACCACGACTCAGGCCTATTCACAATCACAAGATATCTGCTGCAGAATGAAAGGAGGGTCAAAAGTTACAAACACTGTCAGTGTGGATACCCTGGTCCTTGTTTGGAGGATTCTTATCTGGGTGTGTTGTCTTTTCAGGCTTTTCAGGGGAGGATGAAAGGCTTGCCATCCATTGACAAGTTCCTGCAGCCAGGCAGCCAGAGGATGCCTCAGCCTGATGAACACTATGTCAACACTGTGAAAAAGGTGTTCCGTTTCTGAGCTCAGTAGAATGTGCTTTAAAGATGAGCACAAATATTTGGATTATTTACATAACATAACAACATGTCTGTTGATTGAACAAAATATCAGCCATAATTAAATGTTACATTATATCTCTAATGTGAGCTAATTCATCATTAAACATCTTACTTACCTTAAGTCATTTCATAGGCTATTAATGCAGAGTTTTGTGGCAAACAGGCTGTATCCACCAATTTAAAAAGATTGATGTCATGACATAAAACCCCTATGACACATGGTTTCTTATTCAGATGAGCACAAATATTTTGCTGAAATTCTAATCTCAGTAGAATGCACTTGATGAGCATAAATATTTGCAATATATATTTGCAATGATGTAAAATCATTGCTTGTAGTATATGTATAATCGATTGTAAGGACCAATGTCTTGTAGTTGCCAAGTGATGTTTTTCATTTTTCATTTTTCAATAATGTGGACATAATAAAAAGTCTGTTGAATTAACGAATCTCAAATGTGAGCTAATTCTTCATTAAACGTCTTTACCTTAAGTCATTTAGGAATTGTGTTGCAGGTTACTAGGTTAGAGTGGCCTAATATCTTGTACTAGGAGCGGGAGATGTCAGACAGTGCCAAGGCCTATTTAGTTTTGTTTTGACTGGGACACTTGCAATGACTATAATTAGATAGTCATTGGGTTGCTTGCATTGGTCACCTATTAGATTAGATTAGATGCAACTTTATTTGAGTACAAATACCAGAGTACCGTATATACTGTATATAAGTACCAGACAACAAAATGCAGTTTAGCATCTAACCAGAAGTGAAAATAGTGATATAAGAACATTATATGAAAATGTGACAATGATAGTGACAGGTACAGTATGGCAAGAAGTACGGTTTAGAGCAGTGGTTCTCAAACCTCTCCTTGGGGACCGCCAGCGCTCTATATATTTGATCTGTTCCACCACCAGCACACCTGATTCAATTATTCAATCATAATTGCTTTGTACTTGATTATGAACCAGGTGCTGGTAGAATGGAGAGAATGTTACCCTGTAAAGGAGATCTGAGTCTGGTAGGGGTATCTGTGTGTGTGTGTGTGGGGGTCAGCTATCAGTCCCAGATCAATGGTTCCACGGCGAAACGCTATTTCGGAACCGATCTGATCTCTACCCACACAAGCGTTTTTGTCCTGTATTTCCATGAGGCCAGCCCAGCCGTGGAAAGTCCGGTCCTGAAGGCAAAGTCCCTCCATATCTTGTAGACTGGAGGGGGGTCCCAGCTGTAGGGCACAGTGTGATTTATTGATGCGGTCACCCTGAGTGTCCGGAGGATGGGTGTGGCATAGTATATCTCCAAGAACCTGGCTTTCCTATCTTTGTTGTTGATGTTGGTGATGAGGTTGGAGAGTCCCTGTGCCCTAATGATGTTTAGGATGTCTTGGACCCCTTTCCTCCCATTCTCCACCGTTTTGTACAGGGTGTTGCGTTTTAGTCGCACTTTTAACTTTCGGTTTTTTAAACTTTTTAGACACCGGGCCACATTCGATTACAAAGCTAGCCTATAACGGCAACTTTATGCAACATATATATATATATATATATATATATATATATATATATATATAAATGCACTACCGACGAAACATTTTGGATTCGGCAAACATGTTTTGCTGCAAGCGTTTGTCAACACCGCAGGCCACGAGCAAATCAAACGCAGCAGCACTGCCCAACACAAACGTCAAAGCGACAATCTTATTATCATCACAATCTACTTACTTTTGAGTGGAGATGTGCACCCCTGTCCTGGACCGATTACCGACGCCAGCAATGGAGACATCAAATGCAACAACTCTGCCTCTCAGGTATGTGATCACAACAGAGATTCGAACATTCTTGAATGTATGCACCAACCTAATCTGATGCCAATCGTCTCCTGTCTGATTGGCGTGGATGGGCCGGGGGAGCGACATCGGCTCGGGGGCTCATCCATTGATCTCGGGGAACGGAGAAGTGAATTGGAGCGCAACACCAATGTCTCCCAGGATGGTCGGCTGAACGCGCGTCACCGGCTGGGATCCACTGCTGTCAGAGAACGGAGGAGAACCGCTGCACTGGGCGAGGGAGGCGTCGGTGGCCGGCTGGTCACCACCGAGGGAGCTCCGCTAGCAACGCGAACGACTATTCACCCAGTCCATGACTCGAACTACTTCGGTCGTCCAAGCAGCAAGGAAGCTGGTAAATCCGCGCAATACACCCAATCCTGAAAAAATACCGTAACCTGGCTTTGAAAAAACACCGCAAACTGAAACTAAAAACTGTTAATCACTCTTTACTGATCTGGGACCCGCGACACAAACCGAGTGGTATTTTAGGAGGTCACATTAACATCCGCAGCCTTTCCCCAAAGGCTGAGCAAATACACCATCTTCTTACTAACTCTAACTTGGACTTCCTAGGCCTAAGTGAGACTTGGTTACATTGTAACTCTCCATCCGTTGTATTAAATGTCCCAGGGTACAACACGTTTAGACTAGACCGATTGGCTGACAGACATGGTGGTGTCATGATTTATATCAAAGACCATTTTAACTGTCAACTAATAAACTGGTCTTTCGAACATGACTTAGAATGCATCGGTCTGAATGTACAGCTTTCTTGAGAAATGTCTTTTGTGCTCATTGTTGTTTATCGCCCACCTTCTGCTAGCAAGGATTTTTACATTACATTCAAAAAGCTACTTCAAGAGTGTGACTAAAAAACAGAAGTGATTATACTTGGTGACCTGAATTGTAACTGGCTAGACAAGTCAATTAGGAAACCCCTTAAGCAGCTCACAGACGGTCTGGAGTTTAAACAACTTCTAGATGGCCCAACTAGAATAACTGCATCCTCCCAGACACAGATAGACCTGATCTTCAGCAACAAGCCTGAAAGAGTAGTCAAGACATATCATTTCATTACTGGTCTTTCTGATCATAACCTGACACTACTGTCCAGAAAATTGACTAAGAATCGTTTTAAACATCCATTTAATCCAGTTGAGCAATTAAGGATCCCCCACAAGGAAATTGATAACTTTGAAAGAGCAGTGCAACAGATTGGTTGGAATAACATCCTCACTGGGAACAGCGTAGAGGTAGACTCCAGGACACTAGCAATCAAACTACAAAGTCTAGTCAACACATTTACTCAAAAAGTGAAAGGAAAGAAAAAAAACAACTCCCTTCCCTGGTTCAACACCGAGATAGTTAACCTGATAAAAGAAAGAGACTTTGCTTTGAAGAGAGCTTTGGAGAATAAGCCACAGCTAGTCAGTGACAGGCATAGGTTTACCTCCCTCCGGAACAAGGTTACCAAAATGATCAGAAAGGCTAAAGCTAATTTCTTCATTACTATCATCAAAGAGGCAAAGGGAAACACCAAACGGATCTGGGAACAAATCCAAAATGTCATGGGAACCAACCACAGGCCTAGGAAACAGATACAGCTGAAACTGAATGACAACTTAACACAAGATCCAGCCCAAATAGCTGTAGCTTTTAACACATATGTCATTGACTCTGTAAAAGAGATCGCACAGAATTTTCCTCAAATAACCAACAATAATGTTGAACTTTATGAAACCAAGCCCTCTTTCAGCATTCAGCCCATCTCGGCACACAAAACCCAAGTCATAATTTCATCTCTCAAACTCTCAACAGCGAAGGATATCTATGGAATGGACACTACAATGCTGAAATCTCTGAAAGAACACCTAGTCCACCCCATTACACAAATTATCAACCAATCAATACTTGAGGAAACAGTCCCTAGTACCTGGAAAACAGCTATTGTTTCTCCCATCTTCAAGTCAGGTGACCCCCAGGATGTTGGTAACTATAGGCCAATCAGTATTTTACCCATTATCTCCAAGGTCACTGAGAAGTGGGTTACAGAGCAGCTCGTTCACTTTTTAAGCAATAGCCCATTTCCCCTTCATCCAATGCAGTTTGGCTTTAGGACCCTACACTCTACAGAAACGGCCAACTGCTACTTCCTAGAAAAGGTCAAAGGTATGGTTGATAGAGGAGGTGTTGTAGGTGCTGTGTTTTTAGATCTCCGCAAAGCCTTCGACACAGTCAATCACCAGGTCCTTATCACCAAGCTGTCTGCCTTTAACTTCTTGCCATCAGCCCTTAAATGGTTGGACTCATATCTCAGTGACAGAAATCAGCTAGTCCAGATAAACAATCAGCGCTCACCTACCATCATGTCTTGCACCGGGGTACCACAAGGCTCCATACTTGGCCCACTCTTGTTTAGCCTATATATCAACGACCTACCATCTGTCTGCCCAGAAGTGCATGTACAAATGTATGCTGATGACACTGTTTTATATGTGCATGACAAGAACAAACACCTGGCAGCTGCCAAACTTAGCTCTGCTATGGAAAAGGTCACCAAATGGCTCAACAGCTCTTGCCTCCAGCTCAACGTTAATAAAACTGTAGGAATGTTCTTCCCCAAACAACACAATATGACCACGGCAAACATAACCATTTCAGGGCAAAACATTAGTATAGTTCCGTCGTTCAAATATTTAGGGATCATCATTGATTCAAACCTGACTTTCAAAGAGCACATCAAGAAAGTGTCTGGTAGGGTGAAGTTTGGCCTGGCAAACTTCAGGTACATCAGAAGCTCACTGACCATGAGTGCTGCCAGACTATATATGGACGCATCAATTATGTCGCACCTCACATATTGTTTGACAAGCTGGGGCCATGCATACAGCACTTCCCTAAAGCCATTAGCCACCCTATACAAGCGGACCCTTAAGGTCATGGACCAGAACTTAAGCCCAACAGCACACACTACTGTACCATCCTAGACAAATGTAAATACCTTAGCTGGGAAGACACCATCAAATACAAAAACATCTGTCTCATCCATAAAATTCGGCATAACAAAGCTCCTCCCCCGCTTAACTCTTTCATAAACCAGCGTGACCACAGCTTACGGCCCACCAGAAGCACCTCTCGTGGCGACTATTATGTTTGTGTTGTGCTAATAAATGTAGATCCACACAGGTATACAAACTGAGCACCGTTTACTGCCATGTGCCATTCATTCTGACAACACACACACACCGTCGTAAAGCTCTAACAGACGTACGTAACATGACGTCGTAAAGGGCAACAAAGTGCTGCAAAGACAATGACACTGTCGTACATAACATTTCCCCCCCCTTTCCAAAACTCAAACAACTAAAGTAACAGTCAAACAGGAGTAGGGCCTGAAGGCCTATGTGTGAAATTTAGTGACATAGTCCTGGAGGTGTGCAGGGAGAGCCCGTTCCCGCTGTGGCCTATCGACCTCCCCCCTGGGCTGTGACCCTGCGAGGAAGCCAGGGTTAGGTGGAGGAGGGTGAGGAAGAGGAACAGCAGGTAGAGGCTGAGCGGGTGGACGCCACATAGGCAGTGGCTGCGGCGGAGCCTGGGGCGGCCTAGCTGCCCTTAGCAGTACAGGACTCGAGGCCTTTGAGACAGTTCTATCTGTCTCTGCTGCACCGGCTGCTGGCAGCAGTGTGGCCATGGCAGGCCCAGGAGGACCAGGCACCCTCCGCAGTCGGCTGGCGTGCCAGCGGGATCCGTCGCTCAGCAGGAACGTGGCTGGCCCCAGCTGACGTGTCACCTGAAGGGGCTGAGACCAGAAAGATGCCATCTTGTTATGTCGCTGGGGCCTAGGGGCCCGAACCCAGTCGGACACCTTGATGGTGGTGGTCTTTACTCCGCGTTTCTTGTCGAAGCGTCGCTTCATCTCCCCCTGATGTGTGGCCACTGCTGCTTGAGCAGCATCTCGGGTGCTGAGTCTGTTCAGTGGCAAGTCCATCTCACGGCCAAGCATGAGGGATGCTGGAGAGGTCTGCGTTGTTGCATGCTGACTAGCTCTGTAGTGCAACAGTGTTTGGTTGAGTGCGGCCTGGAATGTGCACCCCTGGAACAGATGTGCTCGGATCCCATTTTTAAGGCTTTGGTTGAAACGTTCCACCCCCCCGTTGGCCTGAGGGTGGAAGTATGCCGTGCGGATGTGCTTGATCCCCTTGGTGCGGAGGAAGTCCGAGAACTCTGCTGAGATGAACTGGGGCCCATTATCTGTGGTGATGGTGACTGGCAGACCCCATCTAGCAAACAGGCCATCCAGGATGTCAATAATTGTCCGTGTTGTGACCGTTCCTGCTGGGACCACTTCAGGCCATTTGGAGTGGAGGTCGTATGCCACCACCAGAAAGCGTTGGTGGTGCGGGACCCCTCGGCCATGGATCTCTCCACAGATATCAAGCTGGAGATGCTCCCATGGGCGGGGCGGCCACGGGGTAGGCTGCAGGGGTGTTGAGGCTGGCAACCCACTTTTCCCGCTGAGCAGACATGATGCACAGTCCTTGACCATTGTTTCGATGTCCCGGTCGATGCCTGGCCACCACACCAGGTCGCGGCATCGTTGCTTGACCCTCACTATGCCCAAATGACCTTCGTGCGCCATGGACATGACACGCGCACGCAGGCCACTTGGGATCACAGTGCAGAGGCCCCTGGAGACACAGACGTCCCCCCAGCATGAGAGTTCGTGCCGTACTCTAGCGAACGGGGCCAGATCCTCCGGCACCCGTGATGGCCATCCGGTGCGTATGTAGGTGCGCAGGGTGGATAGCAAAGGGTCCTGTTCCGATTCCCGCTGCAGCTCCTCTAGTGACACTGCTGTCTGCAGGGGCCCATGCAACATCTGGATGAGCTCTGGCTCTGTGTCGTCATCCGGAGAGACAGTTGGGGTGGGGGCCTCGATAGACCGAGAGAGGAGGTCGGCCACTACGTTGTCCCTCCCCGGGGTGAACCTGAGCTGGTAGTCATACTGCCTGAGCCGCTCCCCCCACCTGTGCAAACGGAGAGGCCTGTGCCCACTGCCTGAGGCTGACAGCAGTGTGGTCAGGGCCTGGTGGTCTGTACGGAGGGTGAACCGCCGGCCGTATAGATAGAGGTGCCACCTCTCACATGCCCAGACACAGGCTAGAGCTTCGCGTTCGCCGACTGAATACCTCTGTTCGGTGGGGCTAAGAGCCCTGGAGGCAAAGGCAACTGGCCGCTCGACGCCGTCCTGAACCTGTGAGAGCCCGGCACCCACCGCCCCGGCTGAGGCGTCACAGGTGACGAGGGTAGGGCTGGACGGGTCAAAGTGGGCCAGGATGGGGGTTGTGGTGAGCTGGATCTTCAGCGAGTGGAACGCCCTTGAGCATGCTGCAGTCCACTTGCATGGCTCCTCTTTCTTGAGCAGTTGGCGAAGGGGAGCTGTGGTCTGAGAGTAGTGGGGCAGGAACCGTAGGTAATAAGCTGTCATGCCCAGGAATGAGGCTACTTGGGAAGCAGAGGTGGGCTCCGGAATCCGGTGTATGGCGTCGACATTGGACAGGAGAGGTGTGATGCCCTTTGCTGTGAGGCGAAACCCCACAAAGTCGATGGCGGTAGCGGCGAAGGAGCATTTCTCTGTGTTCAGGGTCAGATTATTGTCCAGGAGGGCTGCAAACACCCTGTGAAGCCGCTCGTTGTGTGTTGGCACATCTGGGGCATGGACCACGATGTCATCCAAGAACACCGCGACCCCAGGGATACCAGCAAGGATGGTGGTCATGACCTTCTGGAAGCAGCTGGGGGCGGAGCTAAGCCCGAAAGGCATTCGGGTGTACCGGAAGACCCCAGCGTGCGATACAAAGGTTGTCAAGTCTCTGCTGGCTGGGTGGAGGGGAACCTGGAGATAGCCCTGGCGCAGGTCGAGCTTTGTGAAAACCGTGGAGCCGTAGAAGTGGGTGGTCAGCTCCTCTGAGGTAGGCAAGGGATATTTATCTGGAATCACCGCCTTGTTGACAGACCGCAGGTCCACACAGACTCTCAACCCCCCTGACTTTTTCTTAGCGATGACCAGGTTTGAAATCCAGGGGGCGGCGTTGACTGGCTCGATGATGCCTGCCTGCAGCAGCATGTTGAGTTCCTTTGTGACATCATCCCTCAGAGCGAGAGGGATCCGGCGCAGGGGCTGCATGACTGGTGACACCTCTGTGTTCACCAGGGGTCTGTGTGTGAAGGCTGTGAGGCAACCCAGTCCATCGAACAGCGCTGGCCATTTCTGCTCCCAGGTGGAGGTGACATGTTGAATGGCTGACCCACTGTCGTCATGCAGTGTGAATCCCAGGCCCGTGAACAGGTCGAGGCCCAGCAGATTGGCACCCCGCTTAGCGATGTGGAATGGGAATGCAGACATGTGCTTAGATCCATAATGCACTGGTACCTGAAGGATGCCCACAATCTCTATCTTAGAGCTATCATATCCGCACAGAGGAGTGGAGGGCTGCTGCAATGGCAGGTGGGCAAAGAATTTGTTGTAGGTGCTGAGATTGAGAAGAGACGCAGCCGCGCCTGTATCCAGTAACAAGGGAAGGCTGACCTCACCCAGCTGCACTGTGCATGTTTTAAAGCTCACATGGTTTGTAGACACAGTTCTAATTTCAGTATGGTCGCTGCGAGTTGAGCGGGGTCTGGACTGTGGGGGATGAGCCGCAGGAGCAGACCTGCACACTTTAGCAAAATGGTTGGGCTTCAAACAGTTCCTGCATGTCTGCCCTCGAGCTGGGAAGTTAGGAGCCCGTGCATTGTGTGAGCTAGCCCCACAGTTATTACAGCTATCAGAGCTACGTGTGTTCCCCTGTCTGCGAGCTTGCTGCACTGGGAACCACGCATCTGTGTCCTCTTGGCTGTCCTGGTAGGCAGGCTGAAGCTGTTGCGTGAGTGAGGCTGTGGAGGCGGAGTCGGAGCGTGAGCTGGCAGTCAGCATGCTAGTACACTGTAACGCTGATTCTACCTGCATGGCTTTAGCTATAGCATCATCTAGTGTTAGCTCATCTGGCTCCAAAAGTAATTTCTCCCTGATTTTCTCACACAATGTCCCTTCAATAAGCTGATCCCGTACGATTTGATCGTGAATCACCCCATAGTTGCATGTTCGCGCCAGATCCCTGAGATCGGTCACGTAGCTCAGAACAGACTCACCGGGGCGTTGAAGCCGTTTTCGTAGCTTGTACCGCCGGAGAAGCACCCGTTGTTTGCCGGCAAAGTGATTAGTGAGGAGAGCGACAGCTTCCGCGTAGGTCTCAGCGCAGCCGAGGGCTCGGAATATCCTCTGACCCTCCGTACCGAGACAGTGACGGAGCAGCGCCATTTTCCGCTTGTCGGAAAGTTCTGTGAAGCCCATGGCGTCTAGGTTGACAGTAAAGTCATCCAGCCATCCTACCCACGGAATAGGAGGCTCGCCGGGTAGAGACAAGAAAGGTGCCGGTGGTGGCAAAGTAAATTCAGCCATCTTCGTCGCCAATATTATGTTTGTGTTGTGCTAATAAATGTAGATCCACACAGGTATACAAACTGAGCTCCGTTTACTGCCATGTGCCATTCATTCTGACAACACACACACACCGTCGTAAAGCTCTAACAGACGTACGTAACGTGACGTCGTAAAGGGCAACAAAGTGCTGCAAAGACAATGACACTGTCGTACATAACAGCGACCTTATAGTTCCATTCAGGAAAAGCACCTTCAGTAAGCAATCCTTCTCAGTGATAGCAATAGAAAACTGGAACTCACTACCCAACCAACTCAAAGACATACATACTTACTCCACCTTCACAACACACATGAAAGCCTGGCTGACACAGAACTATACTTGTCCTCATTAATCCCTCTCTGTGCTGCCTCCCCATAATGCCTTTTTTTGTATGTTTTGTTTTGTTTAATGTATTGCTGTTTGTAAGTGCTTAATGTTGTGTGGCCTGTAATTGTCCTGTGGCTTCTATATGCTTGAAATGTCGCTGCCCCCATAAGTGTGTATGTGGTGTTTGTTGTTGCCCCTTCAATCACCTCAGCTTGCTTACGTGTGTTTTTTGTCAAGTGTGATGTTGGGGTACCTTGTCTCAGCCACGTGTTCTTAGAATATTTAAATGTTTTATTTTAACTAATGACGTTACTTTTCAGGATGCCATGTTGCAACTGGCCGGGGACTTCAGCTGAAAATTAGCCGACTAGGCTAACGCTGCCTTTTTTACTGTATTTTATATGGTTCATGTATTTGGATTGTCCTCGATATAATAAACTAATAAACTAAACTAAACTAAACTGAAACACCCTGCCCAGGTAGAGGAGAATGGGAAGAACAATAGCCTTCAGGACCAGGATCTTGCCTGTCATTGTGAGGGGCCGTGCACTCCACTCGCAGATCTTCTTTTGGACCTGGCGGATGGTCTCCTTCCAGCTGCCGGAGGCCCCTCCATCTTTCTGGTAGGTGATCCCCAGCAGCTTAATGTTTTCCGTCTTTACAGGGAAGGAGGTAGCCAGGTTCTCCTGCCAGTGCTGCGACAGAAACAGCTCACACTTACCCCTATTGATCAGGGCGCCAGTGGCTGCACAGTAGTCCTCAACCACTTTCGTTGCTGTGGAAATGGAACGACTATCTGTGCCGACGATGGTGATGTCGTCCATGTACGCCACCACCTTGAGCCTCCCCCCCCCGGGCCCCTGGTAGAGGGTAGCCCATGATGTTGGGGGAGCTCCTGATCTTCCGTAGGAACGGCGTACAGCAGAGGGGCCAAGGGGCATCCCTGTCGTGCTCCAGCTTTGATGGGGAAGGGGTCTGTCAGCTGGTTGTTGATCCGAACTCAACTCGTGATGTTTTTATACGGAGTTAGGTCCAGTTGAGCAGGTGCTGGGGGAAGTTCATGCCTCTTAGCACCCTCTGCAGGAAACCTTGGCTAACCCTGTCAAAGGCCTTTAGGGATATTCCCTTGAACACGAACTACCCCATACTTCCCCCTGTACGACGCATCTACGGTTTGACCCATAAAACTTACATAGAATGTGCCCATAATCCTTTGGGGCCGCTAATATGCAAATCAGTTGTGGCCAAGCGGCCAATCAATGAACAACAACAACGCAGTGAACAACAGTAGTGAACATAACAGTAGCCGTGACTAGCGCTAGCTGGCTGTAACGCGTAACCAGGCGATGACATTCGCCACAATACTGAATTTCATTAATATTAATCAACTTTTATTCAGTGAGAACAATGCTCCTGATTTGTATTGTAGCGTGGTTATTAATTGGACTCGCATACAATGTAATTACGCGACCTTTTATTGGACGTTAACCGCCATTGGATCATTGACACAACCAAACTTTTAATGGTATTGTATAAGCTTCACTTTTCCCCTTGAACTTGCAACTACCACATACTTTCCCCAGTACAACACATTCACGGTGTGACCCACAAAACTCACATAAATTGGGCCCAGAATCCTTTCGGGTCACTAATATGCAAATCAGTTGTGGCCAAGCGGCCAATCAAAAAAATGCGTTGAGGTCTGAGCTGCCTTGTGCGCATGCGCTGCTGTTATACCAACGAACCAGATGTGCCAACAACGAATTGCAATTTCAGTTTATTCACAATTGTATGTTTAGAACTTATTGGGGTCCATTCCATTCCTCTGATGTACATTTTTACGTTCACTCATAGTAATTTAAATGTTCCTGTCTGAACAATTCAGAATACTAACTCTACTGAATATAGCGTAGTTGTTGTTTTTTACAGTGTGGAGTTACAGAGCATACAGTACATCAGCAAGCAAAAAATCACAATCGACTCATTGTAATGTTATTTTATTCCCAGAAAGGCACTCACTACATTTGATGTAATGTTTGCACAAAATTGATTGTGAGCTAAATAATTGTCTGAGGTAATAACATGTGGAAAACCAAACTGAAAATATAGTTTGGGCAAGTGTTGTGTATCACAACCATGATATTTTGAGGTCACAACCATGATATCTATTATTCAACATTATGAATGCATGTTTCGTAACCCAATTGACATTTATTTGTGTTCATCTCTTCATCTGTGCACATGGCAATGACAACTACATTGACTATGATCAAATGAGTAGAGGATTAAAAACATGGTAAAAAATTGGCAAACATTTCATTGTGTTAAGCATTAGGAAGCACAAATGCATTTCAGATGATCTGAGACATTGACCATCCTGTGTAAAGTGAATAAACCCAGAGGGTAGAGTTCCTCCCCTAGTAGGTACCTCATTTGACACTCTCTCTGTATATGTGTGTGTGTGTGTGTGTGTGTGTGTGTGTGTGTGTGTGTGTGTGTGTGTGTGTGTGTGTGCATGCGTTAGCATGTGTACGTATACGTGTGTGTGGGTGTGGCCATGGGCACATGTGCGTCTGCATGGTGAAAAGGCCAACACATACAGTAGCATGGAGCTTGGAGAAATTAAATCCTATTCCCCTGTACAATGGATGACAACATACACATACACAAACATGCTTTGTGAAATAAAATGTAAAAATCCTTGATCGACAACATTCATAATCAAACAACTGTCAATCAAGCAACAAAGGTAACATAATTCCATCAAAATAAGATGATTTGATCAAGTTCAGTAACACAATGGGGCCAGTGTCCACAACAACCCCATCAGAAATGACGACTGACATTAAGGGCTATTATTTTAACGGTGTAAAACCCAGTATTAGCGTAAACGCTGATGAGCGCTCGGTGGGGTGTCTGAAATATTTGTGTTACTTTCAAGGTCAGAATTTTTCTGCACACCTGATGGCATAATGACCTGCATATTGTCATGAACACACCTCTATTACTGTTACTCCACCAAACAGTGCACAGGCCAGACAGTGGTTAAGCGCTGTGGTCATTTCAACAGTTACCACCGACACAAATTGCCAATACGCCTGCGTTTGGACTTTGCTTTGCACAGGCTAAAAATAGGGCACAAAATAATTGATTTCTGATCAATTTGATACCAGCCCTTAAAATCGCATGTCTAAATTGGTTTCATACATGTGAAATCGGTAAAAGCAATTGAAATCAGGCTAAACTCATTCTCTCCTGGTTCTCATTCAAATACAGTACAAGTGAATACAGTCAACGCAGTACATTTCAACATCAACAGACATGGAATTCAGCCCTAGGCTTTCAAGTGTATATATATATATATATATATATATATATATATATATATATATATATATTATTTTACTTGACAGCTTGACAACTTGACAGCTTTGGAAACACCGTTTTCTGTAATAACCATGCACAATCATAGGGTACTGTAGGTGTTGTTTAATACAAGCTCTTAGTATAAAATCCTAAGGCTACACTTCATAGTCATACCATGTAGGAATAATTGTACATAACATACATGTGATCAGTTGTCAGTTGATATTATTAGTTGAGTAACATACAGTATTGTCTATTGATCCAGAACCCCCCCCCCCCACCCCTCCCCCGTCCTCCCACCTCATAGTCAACCCTCTAGTCATGTTCATTGCAGTCTGTTCAGCAGTTCCATTGCCTGTGCTAAAAACAGTTGATACAGTCTGAAATGCATAAGCAAGGATCAATATTGTTTGTGAAGACGTGACTAGCATGGTGAAACACTAGTTCATTGGGTCACTTGCTCACAGAAACCTCAAGTAAAGAGAGAAGATATTCCACGTTGTCTTTCTTCTGATATGGGCGGGGGGAGAGGAGGACAGGAGAGTGTGGATCTTAGCGAGCTGTCCTTTGAGGAAAGTACTATTTTGAAAAGGTACAGTATCATCTGAGAGAAGAGGTGTTTCACCATCGCCTCAAACTCCTTTCTTTCATGTTTTTTTGGCAACCATACATGACTAGGGTTACAGTGACTGTTATCTTGGCATTTCCAACAAGTCCCAAGTCTAAGCATAGAAAACAGAAAGGCACATTTCCTGACATCAAAACAGGACCTCTTCCCCTTTCACTCTCTTTCACTCTCTTTCTCTCTCTTTCTCTCTCTCTGTATGGTTCTCTTTCTCTCTCTCTCTCTTTCTCTTTCTCTTTCTCTCTCTCTCTCTCCCTTTCTCACTCACCCTGTCTCTGAACTCTATGGACTTATCTGTGGCTCTTTTCCTTCAAGCATTTTATCGTTCTCTCTCTCTCTGGCCTGTGCCGGCACAAAGCCACTCAGCTTGGTGTGGTCGGCGGCGTACTGCGGCAGATTCGTCAAACTGGTGTTCGCCTCCTTCCTCTCCTCCTCTTCTTCTGCCTCCCCCTCTCCCTCCTCCCTCCTTTCCTCCCCCAGTGGGGTGCCACTTCC
The DNA here is from genome assembly GCF_963989245.1 of Nansenia antarctica. Taxonomy (NCBI): domain Eukaryota; kingdom Metazoa; phylum Chordata; class Actinopteri; order Argentiniformes; family Microstomatidae; genus Nansenia; species Nansenia antarctica. The sequence continues at coordinate 49,414,643 of NC_137674.1, read as the reverse complement.
CCCCATGGCCTCGCAGGCCCTCCTCACGTCCTCCGGAATGTTCCTCTTCATGTCGCGGTTCCGGTGGCGCTTGGCCAGCTTGGTGAGGGAGCCGAAGCGCAGGTTGAAGAGGTTGTCCTCGGAGGATGACGCGGACGCCTGCTGCTGCTGCTGCTGCTGCTCGCTAGCCCGCCTCTCGAGGGGTTCCCCGGCCCCCTTCAGCCGCAGGTTGTTCAGCTTGATGTCGATGCTCTCCTGGGAGGAGGTCTTGAAGCGGTTGGTGTCCAGGCTGGCGAAGACGGCCCTCTTCTCCGGGGAGAGCATGTCCAGGGACTGGGCCCGCTGCTCCAGACCCAGCTGACGGCGCTCCATGCTGCGTATGGTGGCGGCCCGCTGGAGCTTGTCGTGGATCTCCACGCTCAGGCGCCGGCGCGTCTCGCGGAACTCGGCGCGCACGTTGGCCTTCCACTCGGCCGCGTGGGCCTTGATCTCCCCGACCTGTGACAAGCACAGCGGAGGGAAGATGGGATCAAAACACGGAACGCTACACGATACGCTTCGTTCGCTTTTCTCAAACCCTCTGTCATAAGCCTTCGTAACGCTGTCATAAACAACACTGGACAACAACACAATAAATAACGACTGTTACGCTGTGCTTTTACATCGGGTATATCATTACCATGACAGCATATTGACAGCCTTATGACAAAGTATACCCATAAAGTCTTACCGTGATGGCTACCGTCTCATTATTGGGTCTCATCAGTAGTGGAACATCAAAATGATTGATTATCTCACAAGCTCCTTTTCAGACCTTATCATAATCATTCTCCTAACGCGGAAAACCAATACTAGTCTAGATCCCTACTGCATGGATCAATAACTCCCAGTCCCAACATGTCAGTCTGACAAAATGACCTCTGACCCCTCCTCCACACTGCTGCCTGTCGCTGGGGCTCCAGACAGAGGCTGTCATGGGGGCTCCAGACAGAGCATCCACAGGGTGGTAATAAGACAGCAGACAGGGGGAGGCGGAGACAGAGACAGAGGGAGAGGGAGAGTGACCTTTCAGTTTCCACTGTGCTAATGTAATGACAGAGCTGTAATTGAAGGAGCCCACACACCTCCTCTTTGGTCTTTTTGGACAGCACTCTCAGCCAGTCTCCGATCATGCTCAGGACGGCGGCAAAGTAGGCCAGACCAATCAGGATCCAGAACCACACCAGCGGTTTGTACCACTTCCTGTACTCGATCCTCCGGTCCCCACCTGGCAGGTGGGCGAGTGGATCAAAGAGCAGTTGTCAGGACAAGCGAGGCAGAGAAGTGACTCATTTAGTTAATTCAATAATGGACCTATCGCTAAGCCACGCCCCCTTTGAAAACTCGGACAAACAAACAACGCTTCACTGACAGTGACTGACCGACCGACCGTGACTGAATGACATTCAATTACTTACAATGGCGAGAGTTGGCAAATTTCTGATTTCTGATTTACCAACATGTTTTTTGACAAGAATATTTAGTTTCGAAACTTTTCACCATCAGATATTAGCTGTAGTTGTTTGTCCGAGTTTTCTGCCTGTCGTGACTTTTGCTCTGATATAATTGGACAATTTCTATTTCGGGGCGTGGCTTAGCGATAGGTCCGTTCTGAATCCTAACTGAATATCACTTTCAATAGCTTCATGAGGTGAATAGAAAACCTGAAAACGAGTCGCAACATTTCACTACGAATGATGTTATGTCTACTATATTTATAAACCAAAACCATGTAAAGATGATGAAGAAAGGTTTCAATAACACGGTAATACCTGCCAGGGGCGTGTCCAGGGGGGGGCCAGGGGTGGCTCGTGCCACCCCTGAAATCTGATTGGCCACCCTAGGTGCCACCCTGATTGATTGGCTATCTGCCTAGTCACTCAGAGCAGAGGCCACTTCGCGCCACGAGACGAACTTTTTGAACAGAACACATTTTTGATCAGCGGTGAGGTGTGCTGGTCTTGGCGCTCCTGAAGAAATGTGAGTACCATTAATAACGTTAGACTTTTGCATAGCTACATATAGGCTACGGTGTTGTGCTAGTGGTTAAAACGTTTTGCTTCACTTGGAATCAGAGTTTAGGATAAAATTCGCTTTGCTCTGCGTTGTTTGGAGCTGTGAGAACGCACATTCGAAGTCACTCCCGGAGCAAACAACCAACAAATGCTCCGGCGCTTGAAAAGGGTGGTTTCGCTCCGATTAGAAACGACGCATGAGGCTGTCCATAGGAAAACAACAGCGCATGCGTGTTGATCTGGATAAGAGCGGGACGAACGGGCAGTTTTCTATTTTCCTGACCAATCAACTACCACGTCTGTTGCTTCAATTGCCTATGTTACTTTGTTTACATAAAGGGCTGTGAGAACGCAAATCAGAAATAATTTATGCAACAATGTTGCAAACTCATCCGCTTGCTCTGGGTCATGATTCAGATTTTCATGTAAGAACATGACCTTAGTAGCCCAATTAAAGTATACAATGGGGAGTGGAGACAGAAATGGTAATAAAAAGCACAAAATGGTGTGTACAAATTCACCAGAATGCAGGGAATTAAGTGTTAAATTCTCAAAATTGTGCCACCCATGCATAACAAGGTGCCCCACCTGGGCCACCCCAGTGAAAAAGGTCTGGACACGCCACTGATACCTGCCACATAATCCCCTATGCCAACAGTGGTGAGAGTGATGACCACAAAGTATATGGCATCCAGAGTTGTCCATCCCTCGATGTGTTTGAAGATAACCGCCGGGATGGTGACGAAGACGATGCATCCGGCCAAGATGAAGAGTATGGTGGACGTGACCCTGATCTTGGTCTGGCTGATCTGCTTGTGTTTTTGCTGTGGAACAATCAAATCAACACAAAGTCATCAAGACAGATCGTGACGTTAGAATTATATGGTTCTATCTCCATTTTTGGTCAAAATTGAGTTTTCTACATAATCTGATCCATTAGGTGTTTATTAATGCCTGTGTGGTGTTATTTTTTAAATGTTGACATTTTTGAGTTAGTAATGAATAAAAATACAAAGGTTCCATCTCACAAAACATAATGGAATGTAAAAACGTTGACGCTCAATATCTCTGAACCACCCTAGACGGAGATAGAACCTTATAGTTCTAAGCTCACGAGATGATGAGTCAGCAAACAAACAACCACCTAAACGGAAGAAAAAAACATTCTAGTCAGTCATACCGTGATTTGCAAACTTCAAAGAGACAGGTTCAGGATTAAAGGCATTGCTGTTTTGACAATGACCCTGTGTTGTCAATACTTATTAAGGCACCAAAGAGAAGACATTGACCGCCGTCTATAGATAGGCTTAAGTGCCAAATTCCCTCTTTGTCACTGGCTCTCCCCCTGCTGGGGCCTGTGTCGTGTAACAAGGGGCTCAGCTCAGTGCTCATATCCTGCCTAGTCAAGTCCTTTATTCCTTCTTCTTTATTCTACAACGTGATCCCTGTCCATTAGCTGACATCTAACCAACCGCTAACCTTCCTGGGGTCCACCGCTACTCAAAAGAACCCTTTCATTCAGCTGCCCCCCCCCCCAGAGAACCTTCATCAGACGCTGCCCTACTCCCTCCACACTTCACACTCCCACATCAAACACATCTGGCCCCCGCAACAAAGGGTCCTTCACCTAATCCCTGCCAAGCCTGAGTCAGCCACTCCTAGGATGGAGGAATAGGACTTGATCTATTCACTGAGCCTGGCTAATACCTGGATAACCAGCAGGCTGGTCTGTACAGACACAACAACGACATCAAAGGCAGCTGGCTGTTGACAGTGTTTACACTTCATTATGGTTTGAGGTCCTACAATTGGTTGTTCACAGCAGGTGACGTACAGTATTGGTCCTTCAGAGGGTGAATCTGTGGGCCTTGAATAGGTCTTTATATAACGTTCTGTAACCTCCAGAATGCACATTTTCGAT
>NC_137674.1:49320689-49405689 GCF_963989245.1 Nansenia antarctica | reverse complement strand
CCACCTCCACAGTGCTGCATGCTGTCAGCCTGTGAATAGTTTACTCTCTCATGAAATATGGATCCATCCCACTGACTTAGATAGTCCTGACTCCTATCGCACATTACATACAGTATGAAGAGACAGAGTGAGCACACATGCAGTATTCAAGGGAGGACCTCACAGCACATGCCGCCTCATACATTATGCATGTGATCGATAACGAGAAGCATTCTGCTCTCTAATGGGGCTGGTTTCAGTTGGTTTCAGTTGGAGAACGAGTCAATTGCTGCCATGTTAATCAACAGATTTTTGCTGTGATTTTGTATCTGATACAACATTAATACATTGACTATATTGTCTCAAAAAAAAAAAAAAGTTGAGAGAAGACGCTGGCGTTGCTTGTACCGAAATCTACGTGTAATTGCAGTATTCAGAGTAGATTGTCCTACAAAGACACCTAGACTTAGATTTAGTAATCTAAAAATTAATTAGACCCCTATACTTTCTTTTATTTATTTTTTGTTTCTTTTTATTATTACTACTCAATCTTTTCAGTTTGTAAAGTGTCTTTGAGTGTCTAGAAAAGCGCTATACAAGTCTAATGTATTATTATTATTATTATTATATTGACGTACTGTAGGTGCTAGAACTAAATTGTAGTGTACATGTAGTGATATCATTTCTAGGGCTCACCAAAGGAAAGCCAGTCAAGGTGACTAAGGTTCTATGTGTCGAAAACGATTTGACATCATCAATAAATCAAAATAAAGGATTCCGTCTGTCTCCAGACGAGGGAATCTTCTCTAAGTACCTTGCTACAGTACGTGCCCTGCCACTACCATGGAGGATCACACAGTTAGCTCACTGCAATGCAGGCTCATTAGGCTAACGTTAAGCCTCTCAGAGTGTGTCGCTAGCCTGCGGTGTCACAACCTTCACCCTCACCGTGGGTACGTGGTGGTACAGCACCATGGTAGTACAGTGGTGGTACAGTAGTGGTGGTACAGTGGTGGTACAGCACCGTGGTGGTACAGTGATGGTACAGTGGTGGTACAGTACAGTGGTGGTACAGTACAGTGGTGGTACAGTAGTGGTGGTACAGTACAGTAGTGGTGGTACAGTGGTGGTACAGTACAGTGGTGGTACAGTACAGTGGTGGTACAGTACAGTGGTGGTACAGTAGTGGTACAGTGGTGGTACAGTGGTGGTACAGTACAGTGGTGGTACAGTGGTGGTACAGTACAGTGGTGGTACAGTAGTGGTACAGTGGTGGTACAGTACAGTGGTGGTACAGCACCGTGGTGGTACAGTGGTGGTACAGTTGTGGTACAGTGGTGGTACAGTACAGTGGTGGTACAGCACCGTGGTGGTACAGTGGTGGTACAGTTGTGGTACAGTGGTGGTAGAGTGGTAGTACAGTACAGTGGTGGTACAGTGGTGGTACAGTACAGTGGTGGTACAGTGGTGGTACAGTACAGTGGTGGTACAGTGCAGTGGTGGTACAGTACAGTGGTGGTACAGTGGTGGTAGAGTGGTAGTACAGTACAGTGGTGGTACAGTACCAGTGGTGGTACAGTGGTGGTACAGTGGTGGTTCAGTACAGTGGTGGTACAGTACAGTGGTGGTACAGTGGTGGTACAGTACAGTGGTGGTACAGTGGTGGTACAGTACAGTGGTGGTACAGTGCAGTGGTGGTACAGTACAGTGGTGGTACAGTGGTGGTACAGTGGTGGTACAGTACAGTGGTGGTACCGTGGTGGTACAGTGGTGGTACAGCACGGCAGAGGCTTGATGGAGGTGGAAGATGCGGACGATGGGCTGATTGTAGCGCAGGGACTGGAATGGGGAACGGTATTGAACGTGTCGGATACCATTCCTCGTTCCGTTCCGTGCCTTACATGGAGCTCCGTCCTCCAATTTCATAACTAGGGCTGGGTACTCCACACATCACTGCAACTTCTACAGTTTATCTGGTTGGCCACCACTATCAATACGTAGACAGCATCACTGGTTTATTTTCAATTATAAAGCAATGATTGGATTGTTACCATCTTACTTATCAGTTTTTTCAATGGCAGTAAACAATAGATATAACCTCAAGTCTAATAACAGCATTCTCTTTAATGTGCCAAATTTCAGATCTGAATTTGGTAAAACTGCATTCTGTACAATGCTCCTTCAACTTGGAACATACTTCACTCTCTGACTTTAAACTGTGTGTTACAGAGACTTAAGGTTATCTTTTATAGCCTGTATCTGCTCACTGTTTCTGTTGCTTGTTTGTTGTTATTTTATGTTGTATGTTTTTATACTGTCTTTTTAAATTAAGTGCTGCTTTTCTTGGCCAGGGCTCATTTGAAAAAGAGGCTACTGTCCCAACAGTGGCGCCGGCAGGATTCAATGTCATAGTACGCACAGAAACGTAACAAAACTTTGCAGACTAGACTACAATATAGGTTGGATGGTTGTATCACCTATAACGCGCACTACACAGAGCGCAGCAACACAAACATTATGGTGAAGGCGCACCCGAAACACAGATGAAAACATAGCCCAGGTGACAGCGCACCTAACACATGGGGAAAATATAGAGCCCATTTGGTGACACTGTGACAGCGCACCAATACATAGGCTAGCACCGAAACGAGAGTTTTGGCATCTTCAGAGATGACCAGAGCCAGCACATACCATTGATTGATTGATTGATTGAAAACCTTTATTGTCCCCAATGGGGAAATGTTGTTGTCAAACAGCTCAGTTAGGGCAGAAAACATTCAATACAGAAAACAGAAAACATTCAATAAAATACATAAAACAGTGCAGGCTCAATAAGTAAAAAGTTCCAAAAGTTCCAGCTCCAGGTCTCCCCCACCCTGCAGGGCCTGGTTGTAGAGTCGGAGTGCAGCTGGAACAAAGGACTGTCCAAATCTTTTTGTACTTTGGCGGGGGAGAACAAATCTGTGGCTGAACTTGCTCCTCATCCCCGCCAGCTCGCAGTACATCGGGTGGGAGGGATTGACCAGCATGGCCGCCAGTTTTTTCCCCATCCTCTGTTCTGCCACCACCTCTAGGCTGTCCAGCCCGGTCCCCACCACAGAGCTGGCCTTCTTCACCAGTTTGTTTAGTTTCGCAGCATCCCTGGCACAGATGTTTCCACCCCAGCAGGCCACGGCGAAGAACAGAACGCTGGCAACTACCGACTGATAAAACATTTGCAGCAGCTTGTTGCAGACACCGAAAGACCTCAGCCTTCTCAGGAAAAACAGTCTGCTCTGCCCTTTCCTGAGAAGAGCCTCGGTGTTGTCAGTCCAGTCCAGTTTGTTATTAATTTGTACTCCCAGGTACCTGTAGGAGTCCACCCTCTCGACTTCCACCCCCTTGATGGTGATGGGGGCTGGGGTCCTTCTCTTCCTCCTAAAATCCACCACCAACTCCTTTGTTTTGCTGGTGTTAAGCAAAAGGTAGTTGGTGTCGCACCACTGCACAAAGCTCTCCACCAGGGCCCTGTACTCCTCATCCCTGTCGTCTGTGATGTAACCGACGATAGAGGAGTCATCCGAAAACTTCTGCAGGTGGCACTGGTCGGAGCTAAACTGGAAGTCGGAGGTATAGAGGGTGAAGAGAAAGGGTGACAGAACAGTTCCCTGGGGGGCACCGGTGTTGCACACCACCACCTCAGACTGACAGCCCTGCAGTCTCACATACTGACGCCTGTCTGTGAGGTAGTTGTGGATCCAAGCCGTCAGGGAGTCCTCCACACACATCACTGCTAGTTTGTCAGCCAGCAGTGATGGCTTGATAGTGTTAAATGCACTGGAGAAGTCGAAGAACATGGTCCTCACCATGCTCTGTGGCCTCTCCAGGTGTGTGTAGGCCCTGTGCAGCATGTAAATGATGGCATCCTCCACCCCCATGCTCTCCTGGTATGCAAACTGCCGGGGGTCCAGGAAGTCCTTCACCTGGGGCTTAAGGTGTTGCAGCACTAGCCTCTCCAGGATCTTCATGACCTGTGGTGTCAGGGCGACAGGTCTGTAGTCGTTTGGGGTGCTGGGCCGTCCCTTCTTTGGCACTGGGACGATGCAAGAGGTCTTCCAGAGTTGTGGCACCCTCCTCAGTCTTAGAGATAGACTGAAGAGATGTTGGAATGTGTCCGCCAGCTCTCCAGCACACACCTTCAGAACCCTGGGGTTGATGTTGTCTGGACCTCTGGACTTGTTCACATTCACCCTGGAGAGCTGCCTTTTCACCTGCTCAGATGTTATAAAGCTGTGAGTACCGGTGTCTCCAGGTGTGAAGCATGCTCCCTGGCTCCTGGTGTTGGTAAGGGGAGGCAATTGCTGCTGGGGTGCGAGGGGGTCAGGGGGAGTGGGGGCTACTGTTGCCAGGGGTGCGGTACATTGGAGAGGGGAGGAGAGGGTCGGGGGCTGTGGGGGGTGACAGGGGGATGGTTGGTCAAACCTGTTAAAGAAGCAGTTCAGGTCATCCGCCTGCTCTCGGGTCCCCTCCACCACAGTATGTGGCTGCTTGTGGCCCGTGATCTTCTTGAAACCCTTCCACACCTCCTTGGAGCTGTGGGCCACTAGCCCGCCCTCCAATTTCCTCCTGTATTCCTCTTTGGCTGCTCTCAGCTCCTTCTTCACCTCCTTCTGAGTGGCCCTGGCTCCCTCAGTGTCCCCTGCCTTAAACAGCCTCCTCTTCCTTTTCAGAAGGTTCTTGATGTTCCCATTTATCCACGGCTTGTTGTTAGGAAAGCACCGTACCTTTTTAATGGGGACGATGCTCTCCTCGCAGAACTTGATATAGTCTGTGACACAGTCTAGCAGACCATCTATGTCCTCCCCGTGGACTCTCTGGAACATCCCCCAGTCGGTTGTACCACCACATACCTCTGCTGCTGTGTGTCCTCGGGGATCGGATCCGTTACGAGGACGAGGTAGCAGGCCTAGCTACACAGCTAGCTACCAATGGGGGCTCGTCACCGTGTAACTGTTGTTTATTATATCGAGTGGGTACTTAAAAACTTCAAGTTGGTGTTATGAAAAAAACGTTCACTTTTTCACTTTACAACCCCTTTGAGTCAGCGGGTGGTTCGCACATGCAGCCAGCTCCCTATGTCCACGTGAGGCAATGTCCGTTGCCATGAGGACATGAAAGCTGTTTCCTGATAGGCTGAAGACGCTTCATAGAATCTGGACGTTCTGCTGCAACTGGAAAATTGTACGCATAGTGCGTACAGGATTCCGGCTGCCGACACCACTGTGTCTCAATATGACTACCCTGGTCAGTGTTTCCTCCAGGAATTTTTACATTGGCGGCGGATAGCCCTGACCGCGTGCGGATAGCCCTTTCCGCGTGCACGTGCGCTCAAAACAACGACCTCATTTCAGCCAAAACTAGAGGATGGCCAAATTTTTTTTATTTAATATACAGAATATAAACTTGTGACTGACAGTCACATACACACACACAAAGATCATCAGCTATAATATAATACGAAGTAGGCCTACATGAGCACAAAAGCGGCTAACGTTACTGATTAACTGTTTACTGTAGTGCAGAGAGATGGTAGTCGTAGGCGGCGTATCAAAGCTAAACGTTTAATGAAGGACATGAACGATTGTCAACAACACACTCAAGCAGTAAATAGAACAGTCTAAACAACTTGGGTACTACGCACTCAACTGCGGATGGAACAATAGTCTCAACCTATAGTTCCGTGCGTGAATTATGTCAACCCACCACATTACAGAAGTAAAATCACAGTCAGATGGAGCATTCGGTAAACAGCTGAGTATCAGCTGAGTTAAAGAAAACAAACTCTTACCTTTGATGACACCCACATCAGCCCTGTTTTCCTGTACTTCTCCCGTGTGTCTCTGAAGGTCCAAATGTTCCCTGAATTTTAGCTGCATGTTTTTCCAGCATGTAATTCCGTTGTCAATAAAAAAATCGTCTCCCCTTCTTTTCCCCTTGACAATCCTGTGTCGTTGCTAAAGTGACGGCACATAAGAATAGTTTTTTGACTTGCTAATGTCTGCTGATACACCAACACAGCTAGCCGATGCTGATGGCTCTCCCGCTGTAGTTGTAGTTGTAGCTGGTGGTGGTGGTACCCCGCCATAAACGCTGTTAGCTGATCCACCACCTAGCTTCTTTGGTCCTGCCAGCCATGCAGTTTCGGGTCGCTCATAGCCACTGCTAGCTTCAGCAATGTTTGAAGTGTCTGGGACATCTTTTTTCTTGAAAAATCCATCCATCTGTCGCTGTTTTCGTTTAATTTTTCGAAGAAGCTCTCTGGACTTCAGCTGCTCCCGCGTTAGCATTAGCATCCATTTTTTCTTCTCCCTTCTCACCGTCACGAGCTCAAATTACACTTGTCGGCCGATCTAACTCTTAACACTCACTTACAGGACTTCTGACACCATGTCGTGTTATTCTATTAAACATACACGTGAGTCCTTCTGTATTTCAATGTAAGTGTCTTTATTTTAACTCGCTCTGTAAGCTCTACAATACCGGTCTCTTGTTGTCTCGTCGTAACCTGCCCACCTGACCTGGGGGGTATTCCATCAACATCGCTAAAAGAAAATCCAGGTTTAGTCTGACAAGTCTCGCGAGAGTTCCTAAAAACATCCAGGCATATTCTGACAAGTCTCGCGAGAGTTATCCAAAATAAGCCAGGATTTTCCTTTAGCGACGTTGATGGAATACCCCCCTGATGTCACTACGGTGGCCTGTACACAATAACAATAATACCACAGTTCACATTTAGACCAATCAGGAGCCCTTGTGTCACGTCGTCAACTGAATGTTTAATGTCATTAATCTGATTTTGGATCAGCGGTTAGAGAGAGATGGGCGTGGATTTAGGTGCACTTTTAGTCAACATCCATTATAGCGCTGATCTAGGATCAGATATATTTTAATCAGCTAAAATGTTCAGATTTTTTTTGTTGTTGTTTTGAGAACTCTTTTTTTTTTTTTTGTGGACTGAATCAATTAGTGGTGGACGAAATTCATTCGTGGCGGCCCGCCACCAATAAATGCATATAGATGAAACACTGCTGGTTAAATAAAGGATCGAGCACCGGGTTCGTTTCATCTCTGAGGCCCGGACTCTCTAACAGCACTGCTAGCGCCAGTCTGCCAGAGTCTTAAGCTGCGTGCACACCAGGTCATTGCGTTGCACCGGAAGTCATTCATCTCAATGGGGCAGTTGCGTTGATCCGTTGCGTTGCTCTGCATTGCGTTTCTTGTCCGGCAGGGTGCGGTAATCAGTCAAAATATTTCAGATTTTGCGTTGCGTTGGATCCGTCAAAACAACCGGAAGTAAACCGGAAGTAGTTTCTTGACCAGAGCTTTCTCTCAGATGTAAAATCCGCCATTGGCGAAAATCTTTAATTTGGCTCTACAAGTGTTAATATGTCATTTTATGAAGTTATTATATGTTTTCAGGCGAGAAAGTAACCATATATATTCACAAAATGTGTCCAGTTTATCAAAATAACCCGTTTATATATCTGATGTTAACATACTGACTGTGTCCGCGAATGCTATGCTATTGTTGTGCTAGGTGCATTGACTGACTGTCCGCGAATGCTATGCTATTGTTATGCTATCTGAATGGTGTACTAGTTTTCACTGAATAAATCGCGATTTCTTTCAAAGAAGGTAGCAGGTGTTTATGTCCATGTCAAGGAGAAGGTACAACTTGTATGACAGTAGTGTGATTAGGACATAAGTTGAGGATATTAGTCTACCTCTGATGCTAACTTGTATGGCATAGTGTTTGTGATGCTAACGGCGCCATCTTTGCTATCTCCTCCGGACATATATTACCGCTGTGTTGTTGCGTCTGCATCGCATGCGACATGCGTCAAGCCCATCCCACCAGGTTGCGTCAGAACGGTGGGTCACGGTTCGCGGTGTGCACGAAGCTTAAGAGCATTAGCTATGCTCTCCAGTCTGTCACCAGGTTGATAGCATCTCACTGCTTCCCTGACACTGTCAACCAAGGTCAAGCTGAGGTGAGGTTGCACCTGATTATGACGATTTTGGTTGTTGTTTTTATCAAGTTTCTTGACATGTATATCTCACCAGGAGAATCCAGGGATGTACACATATCGTGTTCTTTTTCCTAAAAAGATCTTTAGGGGAAACCTGACCATACTTTCTAGTGGAAACAGGAAGAATGCGAAAATGAGAAAAACGATTTTTGAAAGAGAGCATAGTTCATTTTGTAGTTGGCAGCACTCCAACTAGTAACACTAGTCCAACTCCTCCTCCGGCTGAGTCGATCGGGGGTGTCAAACGTATCAGTCGGGCAGGGGGATGTTAAATCATACTGGACTGTTCTTACTGTATATAATGTTTCAGATGTCTGTTTTATTTTGATTCTATTATTCTATTGTCACTTTATCTTGTTGTTGTTGTAGTTTGTGATGTGAGCTGCTCTAACACTTCCATTTCCGCTCAGGGATCAATAAAGTACCTATCTATCTACAGTATCTATCTAACACAGCTGTCTAGGTTTTATAAACCGATACCATTCCTCTCAGGCCATTCTTCATAGTAATGCCTCATCTTTATGGCCACTATGGGTCGTTGATGTATTATTTAAAATGGCCCCCATCACAAGGTCCTCTGCTCCATATGTGTACCATAACTAAATTTTCCTTCCAGCAAGCCTTTCACAAAATGAATTCTGAACCTGTAGGTTGAAATGAACCATGGATGGATGGGAGTGTTTGAGCTCCTCCCCCTCTTCTAATGTGCATTACAGTCTCCTCTCATCGAATCAGCTCCTCAACTCTACCTCTCTACCTCTCTGCCCTCTACCTTAAAGAACCTCAAAGGAAAAAGACATGAAATGTCTGGTTTTATTTAAGCCTCAGAGCCAGAGAACCTGGAATACTGATGCAATCAGTATGTAAATAACTACTTAACCTTCCAGTCGCCCAAGTCTGTCCAGTCCCCACAAAAGCCATGCTGGAATATTCAACCTCTCCTCTCAGGGGAAATGGGAATAGGATGAATATATTCAATCATGAAAACACACCTTCTGTTCAGAAATCCAATTCAAAAGATAGATATGCAAGAAGCCTTTTGATGCATGAACAAACGCTGCTACACGAGGACTTAACCGTCTGGCAGTCTGGCAGTCTGGTGACCAATTATTGCTTCTGCGTGCACTACTGAGAGACTTCACCTGCTCACTAAGCAGAGGCTTATAACCCCTAATGTCATTAGAGTATAGCATATTAAATCATTCATCAACCTGGATTTAACCTGGAACCTGGGTTTATTTAATTGCATGGTTTTGCAAAATCCAACCCACCTGTGTCCAGTACTGCCCAAGAGGTTGTGAGCTGTGACAGCTACTTCATCACGGTGATTTTTATTGATAGAGAAGTGTGTGTTTTTTAGAAGTGTGTGTTTTTTAGAAGTGGGTGTTTTTTAGAAGTGGGCGTTTTTTAGAAGTGGGCGTTTTTCAGAAGTGGCAGTTTTTTAGAAGTGGGTGTTTTTCAGAAGTGGCCGTTTTTTCAGAAGTGGCCGTTTTTTAGAAGTGTGTGTTTTTCAGAAGTGGGCTGTTTTTTCAGCAGCAGATAGAGCTCTATTATCGCAGCGCAGCCCCTTTTCAGATTCCGATTCCGATTTATGAATTTATTGCCATTATGCATACACATATAGGAATTTGCTTTGGCGTTACAGTAAGTGCGTTTATACTTTTTTTTCACGTGTATACATGAACAAAAACAAATGCAAAAAAAAAACACAGGACAGACAACAGTGCATTGGATAGTGCTACATGTATAAAGTGCAGTGGAGAGTTTTTACAGTGGCATCCCTAATGAAATAAACAACCGTTGCCTTATTCAGGAGGTCTATTTTAGAGCTAAGTGTCCCAACAACAAACGACAAACGAATGATTTAGCGTCCACCACACCAGGATTTCACTTTGTGATTTCTCACTGTGAGTCACGCCAAGGCTGCCCGTCTCTGCCCGCCTCTGCCCGCCTCATTCTCCAAGGACAACACCAGTCCTGGTGGGCACAGTGTGTGTGGGTGGACAGCAGACGCTTCAATCACCCACGCCGTGCACACACACTCACACAGACACAGACGCACACACACACAATGAAACAGATGCACACACACACTCAAACAGACGCACACACACACACACACAGCGCACACACACTCACACAGACACACACTCACACAGACACACACACACACACACACAGACGCACACACACAATGAAACAGATGCACACACACACTCAAACAAACGCACACACACACACACACAGCGCACACACACTCACACAGACGCACACACACGCTCAAACAGACGCACATACTCAAACAGACGCGCACACACACTCAAACAGACGCACACACACACACACACACACTCAAACAGACGCACACACACACTCACACAGACGCTCACACACATGCACACACATTAAAATGCACACAAGCACACCCGCTAGCACGCTCGCTCTCACCCACAAACTCACTCACACTCACGGACACACACACACACACACACACACACACACACACACACACACAGCAAAGCCCAGAGGATCCAGCCACACTAACTACCGTACAGTCTGTTCGAACAGATGCCGTCCAAAAGACGAGGGCTCTTCCAGAGCCTCAGGGCCAAAACTCAAAGGCTAACCAACAGGTACTTTCCCCAGGCGATCAGGCTCATACAGGGGTGCAAACTGGTGGTGGCCCAAAAAGGTGACACTTTTTTTTTTGCGGCTAACCTTAGGGGGGGATAGTGCGCTAGCACTAATGGTGTTAAATAGATATCTCTAGCACTAACGGTGGTCTAACAATAATGCATGTGTAAGTAGCGGCAGCCCTGACCTTAACACCTGCAGAATTACTTCGAAAACAGTTTACCGTGACTGTAAACTCTATGCTGTCTGGAATTGTACCTAGCTCCCTGAAGCTAAAAGTTATTTCAACAGCAGTTAATGGATGACATATTTTGAGATAAAAACGGCTAATTTTGCAGAAAGGTGACAACTTTGCACCCCAGTCATAAACAAGCCTAGTGAAGACAAATTACTATTATCCCCAAGCACACCCCATGTATATGGACTACCTAACCACACACAGTCACTTTACTCAATACTACCTCTTACACCCACTGCCACCACGTGCAATACTCATGACATTTCTACTTGTACTCTTTTATTTGATTTGACTATTTGTACTGCTAATTGTATCCTGTCTTATTTGTCTTATTTGTCTCCCACCACTTGTCACTTGTCCAGTTGTCTCACTTATGTCTTCTACTATTGTCACTTTATTTATCTTGACTTATCTTGCCTATTGCCTTATCGTCTTGTGCTGCAATGTAAGGAACCAAAGCCTAATCATTTTACTCTCTTACAATTGTGTAATGTGACGTAACAATAAAACTTGAAACTTGAGACTTGAAACTTGAAACACACACACACACACACACACACACACATACACACAGGCAGTCTCAAAGCTGCCATCTCCCAGCCTACACCGACGCCAAACAGTTTGACAACAGTGACTCACCAACACAGGCCCAACACCCCCAGTGTGATAGGAGGCTGAGTGACAGGCTTGACACAGCACTCACAGCTGTGAGGGGAACAGATCAATCTCTCAACGTTACGACGGAGTGTTTTTGTTTTTAAGACCTAACGTCTCAAAGGCCATTTCTCAAGTGGATGAAGATATTGCTTCCCGGTGGTTGTGGTTGAGATATGATTCCATCTCTCAAATTAGGGCCTGTGTTTATGGTTTGTTAAACCAGGGGTTGCCAAAATGAACGGGCTTGTTTGCTCTGACACAAATCAAGGAGTTCTACATGTCAACTCTAGGCTGTTTAGGGGGGGCTGTTTAGGGGCGGCTGTTTAGGGGAGGCTGTTTAGGGGGGCTGTTTAGGGGAGGCTGTTTAGGGGAGGCTGTTTAGGGGGGGCTGTTTAGGGGGGCTGTTTAGGGGAGGCTGTTTAGGGGAGGCTGTTTAGGGGAGGCTGTTTAGGGGGGGCTGTTTAGGGGGGCTGTTTAGGGGTGGCTGTTTAGGGGAGGCTGTTTAGGGGGGCTGTTTAGGGGGGGCTGTTTAGGGGCGGCTGTTTAGGGGAGGCTGTTTAGGGGGGCTGTTTAGGGGGGGCTGTTTAGGGGGGCTGTTTAGGGGAGGCTGTTTAGGGGAGGCTGTTTAGGGGGGCTGTTTAGGGGGGGCTGTTTAGGGGTGGCTGTTTAGGGGAGGCTGTTTAGGGGAGGCTGTTTAGGGGAGGCTGTTTAGGGGGGCTGTTTAGGGGTGGCTGTTTAGGGGGGGCTGTTTAGGGTAGCTGTTTAGGGGAGGCTGTTTAGGGGGGGCTGTTTAGGGGTGGCTGTTTAGGGGCGGCTGTTTAGGGGGGGCTGTTTAGGGGTGGCTGTTTAGGGGGGGCTGTTTAGGGGTGGCTGTTTAGGGGGGGCTGTTTAGGGGTGGCTGTTTAGGGGGGGCTGTTTAGGGGAGGCTGTTTAGGGGGGGCTGTTTAGGGGGGCTGTTTAGGGGGGGCTGTTTAGGGGAGGCTGTTTAGGGGAGGCTGTTTAGGGGGGCTGTTTAGGGGGGGCTGTTTAGGGGAGGCTGTTTAGGGGTGCTGTTTAGGGGAGGCTGTTTAGGGGGGGCTGTTTAGGGGGGGCTGTTTAGGGGGGGCTGTTTAGGGGGGCTGTTTAGGGGGGGCTGTTTAGGGGCGGCTGTTTAGGGGGGCTGTTTAGGGGAGGCTGTTTAGGGGGGCTGTTTAGGGGGGGCTGTTTAGGGGGGCTGTTTAGGGGGGGCTGTTTAGGGGGGGCTATTTAGGGGAGGCTGTTTAGGGGAGGCTGTTTACAGGGGGCTGTTTAGGGGTGGCTGTTTAGGGGGGGCTGTTTAGGGGGGATGTTTAGGGGGGCTGTTTAGGGGAGGCTGTTTAGGGGAGGCTGTTTAGGGACGGCTGTTTAGGGGAGGCTGTTTAGGGGTGGCTGTTTAGGGGGGGCTGTTTAGGGGAGGCTGTTTAGGGGGGGCTGTTTAGGGGGGCTGTTTAGGGGGGGCTGTTTAGGGGGGATGTTTAGGGGGGCTGTTTAGGGGAGGCTGTTTAGGGGAGGCTGTTTAGGGGAGGCTGTTTAGGGGTGCTGTTTAGGGGGGGCTGTTTAGGGGCGGCTGTTTAGGGGGGGCTGTTTAGGGGGGCTGTTTAGGGGAGGCTGTTTAGGGGGGCTGTTTAGGGGAGGCTGTTTAGGGGGGCTGTTTAGGGGGGCTGTTTAGGGGAGGCTGTTTAGGGGGGCTGTTTAGGGGTGGCTGTTTAGAGACGGCTGTTTAGGGGTGGCTGTTTAGGGGGGCTGTTTAGGGGGGCTGTTTAGGGGAGGCTGTTTAGGGGGGCTGTTTAGGGGGGCTGTTTAGGGGAGGCTGTTTAGGGGGGCTGTTTAGGGGAGGCTGTTTAGGGGGGCTGTTTAGGGGAGGCTGTTTAGGGGAGGCTATTTAGGGGAGGCTGTTTAGGGGAGGCTGTTTAGGGGAGGCTGTTTAGGGGGGCTGTTTAGGGGAGGCTGTTTAGGGGCGGCTGTTTAGGGGGGCTGTTTAGGGGAGGCTGTTTAGGGGAGGCTGTTTAGGGGCGGCTGTTTAGGGGCGGCTGTTTAGGGGGGCTGTTTAGGGGTGATGTTTAGGGGAGGCTGTTTAGGGGGGCTGTTTAGGGGAGGCTGTTTAGGGGAGGCTGTTTAGGGGTGGCTGTTTAGGGGAGGCTGTTTAGGGGAGGCTGTTTAGGGGTGGCTAAGTAGCTCAGCCGGTAGAGCTGGCGCCTAATGATCGCAAAAGTCGGCAGTTCGCAGCAGTTCGAATCACAGCTGGCCATGTGTCGAAGTGCCCCTGAGCAAGGCACTGAACCCCTAATTGTTCCAGGGTGGCGGACACCTTGCCTAGAGCATAAAATACCAAATTCCAACAATTGACTGACAAGTGATTGCATACAATCGGATTGCAATGCAACAGTTATTATTATTATTTATCTAATAATTGCTTTGTAGCAAATTAACACAAATACATTTCACCAGTTCGACTAAAGTTCGACTCATACCACCTCCTGGAAGCTTTGAAATTCACCTGAACAAAATAGAGTTGTTCATCTCCCAGAGAATCTAGTCTTAATCCTGGAGACTTGATCTCCCCTGGTTGAGCTGTACATACTGCTGTTTATGGGGGAGGTCTGTGACTGTTCACTCATGCGATTAATAATTGATTCCCTATAGAGACCCCTGGCCTCAGGCACACACACACACACTCACACACACACACACACACACACTTATTTCTACACCTCCTCCTTCAAGAAATACTCCCATTGATTTCGACAAACTGCACTTGGTTGAGATGACCTTTTTTCTCTCAAAATACTGGTCATGATGGTGGGCGATAATGGAAAGAGAGGCAGAGAGAGATGGAGAAAGAAAGAAAGAAAGAGAGGCACTCAGATATTGAGTGGAGCAGTGTTGAAGATGTTAACATCAAATGGAACGAGTCTACTGGAGCAAGAAACTGGAGCAAACCAAATTCTGTGTGGTTACTTCTCTCTTTGGGGGGCATTTCCTAGTTAGAAGCTGAGGCATATAGACAAAGGACCTATTCAGACAATGAAGTGAAGCTTGGCTCTGCTGCTCTCATACTGTACTAGTCTTTTGGATTCCCTAGCATAAAGCTAGCATACAGAACTGTATGCTGTTGTCCACCGTATCATGTCTAGGGCTAGATTCACACACACTGCTCATTGAACCTCCCCAGATGCATTTCTGCAGGAACCACAGCTATCCATCTGCTTCCTGAATAAAAAATACTGTACATCCCTAGACATTCCCAGTGCAGCTTCATCTTTTGAAAAAAAAAGAGAAAAAAAAAAAGAAACACAGCTCTCCAAGAAAAATATCTCCATCTGACATGACAGGAAATCTCTGTTATCTTTCGGTCCCATCTCTTCTACAGCGGTATGGAACTACAGGACAGTGGCAGCTGAATAAACAAGCGCCACACAAACCCCGTTGGGAGACAAGACAGGGACCCTGATCTCTTGCCGGTCCTTTCAATCACCGGACACCTTCGCGCACAGGTCTCAGACGTTTAGCTCGGTCGACCGCAACGGCAGATCTCAAATCATTTTCTAATCCCGGAGGCTCTGTCGGTTCGGTGTCCGATTGATTTATGAACTCAGGCTTGACTCCTTTATCTCTAGGTGGTGTGATGTTTTTTCATTCACTTCGCGATTTTTGGGATTTCATTTTCAAGTGTGCCCTATAGCCAGAAGGCAGCATTACACAAAGTTATACACGCACACACAAAAAACACTACACAGTATTCAACATACAGTGCCCTGCGTAAGTAATGGCACAGTGAAGACTTATTTTGTCTTTTGGCTCTACACTGCAATTAAACAATTACTATGAGGTGTAAGTAGAGATTCTCAGCGTTTATTTGATGGTATTGGTTTCACTATTCAGAAATGAATTCAAAATGAATTTTAAGCATAATACCCCTATTTTACGGTAGCCAGGGGTAGTTGGCTTGACAGGTGTTTCTGTGACAGGTGTTTCTGGAAAGTAATGGTAAATGGACTGCACTTATATAGCGCCTTTATCCAAAGCGCTTTACAACGGCCTCTCATTCACCCATTCACACACACACATTCACACACCAATGGCGGCAAGTTACCAAGCCGACCCGCTCACAGGGAGCAATTTGGGGTTCAATGTCTTGCCAAAGGACACTTCGACATGTGGCCAGCCGGGCCTCGAACCGCTGAATCTGCCAACCTTGCGATCATTAGACGGCGGCTCTACCTCCTGCACCACAGCCGCCCCATAGGAAAGTCAGGTGTGTTCTGTCACATAATTTGTGCAGGCATAAGAGAGCTGTCAATGTCTTGTATTGTTTCTACGCTTTGGATTTGCCTTTGGAGTTTGCTATCTGTGTCTGTCAACATGAGGACCAAAGTGGTGTCAGTGAAAGTCAAGGAAGCCGTTATTAGGCTAGAAAAACGGAAACATAGCCAAAACCTTAGGCTTGCCAAAATCAACTGTTTGGAACCTCATTAAAGAGGAACAAGTTGCAGGGGGGGTTAGATTTGGACATGGAGAGCTGCGACTAGAGCTGGCTCACTTCATGCAAACAATTGTCCACCAATAATAATACTAAACATGAGTGCCTAATTTGGACATTTGCAGATTGTAAGCTTTCAAATGATGTTTCATACATTGAAATCTGAAAATGAAAGAAGAAGATATGTTGAAGAAGATATGCTTATTTGGATGTTGGTACTTTTGGAGTGTAGAGCCAAAAGAAAAAAAAAATGCTTCACTATCCTCATAACTTACGCAGGGCACTGTATATCAATCGCTTGGTAAAAACAGTGCAAAGTGCATGAAATAACTAAAAACTGTGAATTCGTCTTCGGTTCACAAGCCTAGTTCTTATATCTAAAACAGGTGTCCTTGCAATGAGCACGACAGACACGTGTATTGGAATCAGCTCCTGTCCACATTTTGATGGTATTAGTTAAATAACATAGTTTACAAATGTTAACTTCATTGTTCATATTTTCTTATAATTAAGAAGAAGAAGACAATTCTGATCATTAGAAATATAGAAAACATCATCATTTTTCAGGGAGTGACTTCAAATTGCAGGTACAGTATAAAAGGTACAGTACTATATTTGTTGCCTCTTCCAAAGCTGTTGAAAGGACCGACTATAAACAGCTCACTAACCGACATGGCTCACAGACTCAGATGCATATTGTACTGCATGTTTTCATACAGAAAAAGAATCGCCTGGCACACAAATGATCATGTTACATACATCCATAAGTAACATGAACTTGTCCATGACCACCACCTTGCCTCCTGATTTAGCAATGTGTGGGTGTTGCTAAAGAGCGAAAAAAGTCAATACGCAGCCTTAATTATTCACAATATTTGTGTCAATGACCTTTCTTACACATGGAAAGGTCATAGTTCCAGAACTTTACATAAGAAGGAATGTCTTACACCAAGTGAAGAGCTATCGAACTTCTCTTCCTTGTGTCTCTGCTAACTTATAGTTATGTAACAAAGGCGGTTGGTCGATTTTGTGGCTAAAGTGTGTGTTTACATACAGCATCTGGAGTGTCACGGCGCATTACGGCTACCGTGGCGACAGAGACAGCTGGCGGGGGGGGGTCTTCATTAATGCTACCGTGGCAACAAAGACAGCTGGGGGGGGTCTTCAGTACTTACTGCCAGCGGATGGACCGACCTGTCAGTCAACACATGACCTGTCAGTCAACACATGACATGCACTTATCAATTAGAACACACAGCCCAACCGGGGGGGAAACTGTAGGGTGTGTGTGTGTGTGTGTGTGTGTGTGTGTGTGTGTGTGTGTGTGTGTGTCTGTGTGTGTGTGTGTGTGTGTGTGTGTGTGCGTGAGTGCGTGCGTCCATGCGTGAGTGTGTGTGCGTGTTTGCGTGTGCGTGCGTGCGTGCGTGCGTGCGTGTGTGTGTGTGTGTGTGTGTGTGTGTGTGGCTTCTGATGCTGGCTGGTCCATTAGGGATATTGCATGATTCATAGACACAGCAGGAAGTGTCCTAATGAGCTCCTGCATTAGGATAACTGATGTTACACTAAGCAGGTTTCACAGAATTCCATTGCTATTGTTCAAGGAGTGGCAGTAGGTCATTTCGCAGGGGCGGCTGTGGCGCAGGAGGTAGAGTCGCTGTCTAATGATCGCAAGGTTGGCAGATCAGCGGTTCAAGCCCCGGCTGGCCACATGTCGAAGTGTCCTTGGGCAAGACACTGAACCCCAAATTGCTCCCAGTGAGCGGGCCAGCGCCTTGCATGGTAGCTTGCCGCCATTGGTGTTTGTTTGAACGGGTGAACGAGAGGCAGTTGTAAAGCCCTTTGGATAAAGGCGCTATATAAGTGCAGTCCTTCCATTTCAAACCCATTTTCTAACTTATATACAGATGTGCATCTGGTTCCCAGAATTCCTACAGTGTGAATATCACATTTATACATTTCTACTTTTTGAGATAGAGCTGCCTGAAGCTGAGCATGCTTTTCTCAAGCTACTATTGTATTGCCGGGCATGGGACTCATAGGTTACTTCTGATTGGTTTAGATCTGGTGCTACGAACACACGGGGACACACACATCACGTATAGAAGCGGCTGCAACACTTAAAAAATGGAATTGAACTCAAAGGATGAACTTCTTAAAAATAACCTTCTTAAAATAATGCCGTACGTCACTTTTGAGGAAAGTTTTTGCCTAAATATCATATATTCTAGATTTGGTTCAGTTTATTCTGTTTTTCGCAAAACTTTAAAATTATGACTTACACCATGAGAAGGGGATGAAATATTGTGCATTCTTGTATGAACCAATCACATGCTAGGCTGGCCCCCATGAGCAGATTCCATCATGCACGGATAGAATCCATCATCTAATAAATCACATAATAAAAGGTTAATGGTTAATTAATTCCCCTCTGTAACGTCTACAATACAACCATTACGCCCAATGACCCCTGTGGAGGTTGCCACTACCACTACCACTCTCCTCCACCACCCTCCTCCACCTCCACCACTCTCCTCCACCTCCTCCACCTCCACCACCACCACTACCACCCTCCTCCACCTCCTCCACCACCCTCCTCCACCTCCTCCACCACCCTCCTCCACCTCCACCACCACCACTACTACCACCCTCCTTCACCTCCTCCACCACCCTCCTCCACCTCCTCCAACACCCTCCTCCACCTCCTCCACCACCCTCCTCCACCTCCTCCACCACCCTCCTCCACCACCACCACCACCACTACCACCCTCCACCACCCTCCTCCACCTCCTCCACCACCCTCCTCCACCTCCTCCACCACCCTCCTCCACCTCCACCACCACCACCACTACCACCCTCCTCCACCTCCTCCACCACCCTCCTCCACCTCCACCACCACCACTACCACCCTCCTCCACCTCCTCCACCACCCTCCTCCACCTCCACCACCACCACTACCACCCACCACCACCACCTTCCTCCACCTCCTCCACCACCCTCCTCCACCTCCACCACCACCACCACCACTACCACCCTCCTCCACCACCCTCCTCCACCTCCACCACCACCACCACCACCACCCTCCTCCACCGCCACTACCACTACCGCACTGCTATACGACCCACTACCACCCTCCTTCACCACCACCCTCCTCCATCACCACTACCACCCTCCTCCACCTCCACCACCACCACCACCACCCTCCTCCATCTCCACCACCACCATCACCACCACCACCACTACCACCCCCCTCCACGACGCACCACCACCACCACCAACACCACCACTACCACTCCCCTCCACGACGCACCACCACCACCAACACCAGCCACCCCTTCACCACCCACCCCTACCCTCCACCACCACTACCACCCTCCTCCATCACCCACCCCTACCCTCCACCTCCACCACCACCACTACCACCCAACCCTACCCTCCACCTCCACCACCACCACTACCACCCACCCCTACCCTCCACCTCCACCTCCACCTCCTCCACCACCACCCACTCACCTTGATGAGGGCCTCCAGCTCGGCGGGCGAGACACAGGAGTGCCTCTGCAGGAAGCCGGCCTTCTCCAGGGTGATACTATCCTTCTGGTTGATCTCGAACGGCTGCTCCAGAGCCCTGAAGCCCAGGCCGCCCCCCACCAGGTAGAACACCACCACCACAAACACCGTCAGCACCGTCTTCCACTTCATCACAGAGTGGAGCATGGCGGCCTCGTTGGCCGGGTCCATGCTGGCCACCAGGCTGGCGGACCGCGTGGACACAGAGAGGCGCGGCAGGGGGCAGTGGCCGTTGGGCCGGGCCTCGCAGTCCATGGGGTTCTGCATGGCCGCCACGCTGGCCTGAACCAGGCTGGACTGGACCATCCCCCCCCCCGAGCCGGCCGGGACCTTCTTGGGAGGCACCAAGTTGGTCTGAACCGCCACTGGGAGGAGAGAGAGGTGTGGGTGTCAGTCGTTGTTGGGTTAGAAGGAGCCGATGTTGGATGATGTCGTAATAGAGTGAATTGGTGTCATCTTGGTTTGGGTCCTGACTGTATATAACCAGTTGGCATGACGTGAGCTTAGAATTATAAAGTTCTATCTCCGTTTAGGGTAGTTCAGAGATATTGAGCGTCAAAGTTTTTACATTCTATTATGTTTTGTGAGATGGAACCTTTGTATTTTATTAATTACTAACTCAAAAATGTCAACATTTTAAAAATAAAAATGGATCGGATTATGTAAAAAACTCAATTTTGACAAAAATTTAGATAGAACCTTATAATTCTAACGTCACGATGAGCTGTGTGATGTAGTGCTTAAGACAAGCATTATATGTACTGAGGGTTTGTGATGGCTTCATGAAGTCTGGACATTTGTTTCATGTGGCTCGCGGGTTCTACACCAATCTCTGATGACTCAGAGCAGAAGGGACAATGTTGCATTGTCATTCTGCGGCTTCAGTAGCAGGGTTCTTCACACACGCGCGCACGCATGTACACACACACGCACGCATTGCTCGCACACACACACACACACACACACACACACACAGACACACAGACACAAACACACACACACACACCTAACTGTATCCCAGCAGGCTAATGATAAAAGCCATTAGTCCTGTGAACTCTAGTCTGGACTGCCGCCCCAGTTCGTACCCCAAAGCACTTCACCTCCCCGCCTGTCGGGATGAGTCACACCCCCAGCAAAACACTCAAACGTGTTGATGTAAAAGAGTTTCACAGCCCCCCCCGAATAATAATGGTACTGTTTCAGTACCAAGGGAAGGACAAATTGTTTGCCACAAACACACCTGATGCTAATGAATGATGAATATTATGTGCCGCATGAAAAACATTTAGACACCCTCTTCCCACAAAAAAAACTAAGATGCAATCTCTTTAATAGACATGCGTGGACCGCGAGGGATAGAGGTAGCTGCCACTCTGGGTCATTGGTTTCCGAATGGGGTGTGAAACGACGGCACGTGAGCTGGAGGAGGTCATACAAAGTGGGGGAGGGCATCAAGAAGGCAGCCATATTTAGATCATTTGATGTATATATAGTATACTACTCATACTGTATAGGGTATTTAAAGCCCCAGCTTTGACCTCCCTGACCCCTCCTCCTGCCTCTCCTATGGGATTGGGGAGGGGCCTGGGTCTCACAATGATGCAATCTCTAACACTCTGTGTATAGAAGTAACACATTGTTCAAAGGGAGGTGGTCTTTCGTCTCATTTGAGGGACTGACACATACGTAATGTGCCAGGTCCATCGATAAAGCAACACAGATGCCATTTGGTAATGAGAGTATTCTGAGGCAAACAGAAGTTGAGAATGAGAATGAGAATGACATGTTAGTGTTCTAGGAATGAGACCTCTCCATCCTCTCTACCCCCCTGTACAGTTTTTCTACTGTAAAAAATGTTTTGTTTAAAAAGTCTTCCTTCTTCTAACATTATGATTGCCAATGGCCCCTGGCCCGAGCATAGATTATGACTGATGGATGAGTCACTTACTTAGTCAAATGTATTTGTTGGAAGTCGGTTTGGATAAAGTCTAATGCCAAAAATGAAATACCGTACTTTCCAATAATGACTGGCATATTCCAGGATGAGCTTGCGCAGCTCTGACACCCGTGACTAACACGAACACACCCCCCGGGATGACTCAAGGACTAACTCACTTCCAGTAGATCAATCCTGTTAGGCGATCCTTTGACATGGATCAAGGCTAAATGAATCAAAGCAATCAAAGCAAAGTTACAGGAGTGGGAAGACATTGAGGGATTCATCCACATGGGCAGCACTTTGAATTATAAGATAACAGCTAGATAAGTCTTCAAATGACTTTTATTCATACTGTATATATACACATTATCTCAGATCTCCAGTTATATATTGATGGACATTCTAGAACATCCAATGTTACAGCCCCATTCCATTCAAACCTGAAAATGTCGAGTCGAGTGTCCCTGACTAGTCTGACAAAAACAATGAATTGCTTTTCATCGCTTCTGATAAATGAGTGGAATGAATCGGCTCTAGCAGAGTAGCCCACGCCATGTCAAGGGGTTGAGCTATCTTCCACTTTATCCTTATCAGTCTAAAAATAACCATCTGATTCACATCACATAGTGACAACAAATGGTCCAATCGTTAACAAAGCTTCTGATTCTACAGATAATCAATGATTTCAAATCCAAATCACCTCTCCCGAAATGCGTTACCTTAATCATAAATTGTGTTCAAATAACCAAACCCGCCTCTTATTGATTTTGAGTTCTACAGATTAGATTATGGGAGAGCAATGCTTTTATCTAATACATTCCTACTCCCTCAGTCTTCCACCTCTCTCTCTCTCTCTCTCTCTCTCTCTCTCTCTCTCTCTCTCTCTCTCTCTCTCTCTCTCTCTCGCTCTCTCTCTAAGTCTCTCCCTCACTCTCTCTCTTTCCTTCTCTCTCTCTCTCTCTCTTTCTATCTCTCTCTCTCTCTCTCTCTTTCAATATCCAGGTATTACCAGAGGAATACTGTATGATGACAAGACATTTTCTAGTCCACAATTGTAAGGATATAAAACTAGGTGGTGATGGTGATGGTGATGATGATGATGATGATGATGAGGAGGAGGAGGAGGGGGGAGGAAGATGATGATGATGATGCAAATAATGATTTTCATATCTCATTTTTATGTTTACAACAGCATCATCTTCTGCGAAACCACACACACATTGAAAGTGTGAAACCTGACTCCTAAACTGTCTCCCTGAGGCGGCACACTGGGAGACTAGAATATTAATATGTTCAGCACAGCAGCTGAAGATGGGGAAACACCTCTGTTCAGCGTGAGGGGAATGATTAACTGGCATGGATTAATGAATAGAAAATAGTCTATGGGATTAACAGTTTGGGGCGAACATTGAGCAACTGAGTCCAATAATAGAATGCAAAATGCAAATTCAGTGCCAATTCCATTTGGGCCCTTTGCCCGGTAATTCCCCAACGGTCCGAGACGAACGGCGGGCATCTCCCCAACCCCCAGCAGCTGTCCTATCCCCCTCCTGATTATCCCTAGAACGAACAGCGCACTGTTACACAGCTAAACCCACGAGGGATGGGGAAGAAAAGGATCCACTCCCAATCGCCTTGATTCATGTAAAAGCACATTGCATGATAAAGAGCATTTAAGATGAAATAAACAAAATAGAACCAAAGGTGTCTAAATGTTGAAAGAAAATATTGCTGTATTTTTGGGGGTATAATTATAAACCATCTATGTTTGCGACAGCCACAGACTGGTGTACCCACAGAGCGTAAAGATGCTGAGAGTAACTGTAGACTATTGATATATTTGAAGGTAGTATTTCACTTTTAATTTTTTTACAGTTAAATTATTATTTACTAACCTTGTTCTGGATCCCATTTCACTTGTTTTATCGGGTTTTCTACTGGAAATTTCATTGCTATTGTTCTTCTCACTAAACACAAAGACCATACATCTGCTCTATAGAGCTTCTTAAAAACGCAGAAAAATAGACCAATTAAGCCAGCGCCCTTCTCTCGTATCTTCCTCTGATAGTTATTAGGCTAATAGTTTGAATGGTAAAATACAAATAGAAAGGAAGATAACGCAAAAACGCATTGTCTGCAGCCATGTACCCTTCTCCCAGTTTGACGTGGGCGCGCTGGTGCACGCCTGGACACATTGATCGTAATGAGCCTTTCACTGTACTATCGTAGCCTAGGACCACCCTACACCGTACTACTACACATCTTACGCGTCAGAGTCAGTCAGACAGTCCACTTGAATTAGGGTCGGGACTCGGAGCCATATGCTTGGAACAAGTGTTTTGAACACCGAACTTTACGCATCTGGATTTTGGATTTGGATTTTTTGATCTATATAGCCTTTAACAACAAAGGACAACTGGTTCTCCTATCTACGTCCATCCAAGCACGCGCCCCCCCCCCCCCCCCCCCCAATTCCATTCTATAATACTATCGGTACGCTGCACTAACATTGCAATTAGTCCATATTATCTAACTATGAAGTAAATGTGATACTTACTATTGCAATATCCTCCTTGCTTTGTTAATAAACGGGATTCTCCAGTCGCGATTGATTACCGGCTTGGAGGCACATGGCGCGGGAGTAAAAGTCATAAATACATTCAACGGTAGATGGCTTAACCCATTACATCATCCCTATGTTGGAGAAATCATAAATAATGAATGAACATGACTATCTCCAGTCAAGTAGGGCTACACGCCTGTCAAATGTCCCACTTGCACAGCTTGCATTAAATCTCTGGGTGTGTTATTCTGAAGTTCCAGTGGGAAACGGTTATGGTGGTCGAGGTAATTTACTAAGTCATAATCGTGACTTATAACAAAACAAATGTAGTTTACCGAAAACCTACGAATGAATATCGCCCTACATGTATTATCCAGATCAAAAATACTATTGATTTGCATATTACACAATGTATTGAATAATGCATTAGAGCAATACAATGCGATCTCTAAAACATAATTGACACATTGAGGATACAATTATTTCCATTGATGCTGATATGTTGTAGCCCGACCTATTCACTAATCCAAAGTATTTACAGATGTGACAACCATACATACAATTCTAATGATCAGCAAATTACCCCAGGAACCAGAATTTATAATTCCATCTGCTGTTTGACATGGACACATGGAATTGATGGCCAATCAGCACTGTGGGCAGTGGGCAGTGAATTCATCAGAAGTGAAAAGTGTTAAGGGCATATCAGAGGACGTTTTCCACATCAACACATTGATCTTCAAGAAGCTGACAGGGTTTTATCACCATGAACATTAGGTGATGTATGCCATATAATGCCATGGTATACGATGTCATCTGCTCGTTTGGGTTGGAGTTAGGGTTATACATGGAGTTTTTAAAATGTATTATGTTTCTTATTCAACATGTTTTAGGTTCTCCCTGAGTGTCCTTGTTAGATTTGTTACAAATTCACAAGCCCTGAACAAAGAAATAGAGAGACATCTCTTCATCTAAAATACAAGGATTGTCTATGGACTCACCTTTGTACAGCATGGCATGAGTCCACTATCCCCCATAGCTGCCTGAACACACTCTTCACTTAGTACTTAGTACGGTACTACACTAAGTACTTTTTAAATACGATTTTATCTTCTGTATCTCTATTCTGTTTCTGTTTGTTGTGGGGGGTTTTGTGCTTATTGTCCTGCTTCTCTTATTTCTGTACAGTGTCCTTGAGTTTGAGAAAGGCATTTTTAAATAAAATGTATTATTATTATTGTTATTATTGTTATTGTTATTATTGTTATTGTTATTATTGTTATTGTTATTGTTATTGTTATTATTATTATTATTATTATTATTATTATTATTATTATGGATTGTGTGTGGAACTGATTGTCTACTCAACAGGGTCTGAGATACTGAGCAAACTGGAGGAATCAGAGAGGATATTGGTTTATGATTTAAGAGTGAAGTCCAACATTGCCAACACTTCAGCCTTGAAGGAGAGTTATCTGTCCCACTTGTGTGCTTAGCCACACAGCTGTGGAATAAATCACAATACTTTTCTGTGAATGGATGGTACTGGGTCAAAAGGTCCCTCAAACAAAAACAAAGGACATGGCACTAATAGCGCTGTTGACAGAATGTTCCTTTGAGCAAAGAGTACTCAGTCTAATCAGATTTTCATTTATTTCTTTTTCATACCATGGACGGGTAGGCTATTTCTCGCTTAATCTTAAATTCACTGGAGCTGCTGAGATAGATGATTTACTGCAAATCTGTGATGTCATGTTTGGCTTGACCTCATCTATTGACTGCAGTCATACAGTTAATGGTATGGCATAATTGCCTTATAGTAAATGCACAGTGAGTGAGTCAATGTCTGTGGTTCGGGGAAGTCTGAAACCATGCAGATTTGCAGCATATTTGACGTAACATGAAATGTGTGCGAAGGAGACAAGGAGATTAGCAAACTAATTTAATTACAGTAATATGTAAAGTACAGTGCAGACAAACCTATAAGTGTTAAATTGTGAATGCTTTCTTTGATCCAAATATAGTCCAGTCCAAGTCTATTTTTTGCATAAATGTACGGCTATTATGTTTTTGTGATAAATGTACGCCTATCATTTTTGTAGACAAGGCTATGGAGAGATGTTGACCTCCAGTGAGGGACCACCACTGAGAATTTCACCTCCCCACCATTTAATTATGAATGCCTTTTTACTGTACGCACCCCAGACCTGAGCATGAATTAATAATGGTATGACATTTTAAGGATGAGATATAATGGGCCCAAGTGTATCATTTTGTGCTTGAAACAGTGTGGGTGTGCAAATTATTGTGTGGCTGTGCAGAAAATGAGCAGAACATGTGTGAACACTATTAGCCTACTATTAAAGACACACGTTATGTGTGTGTGTGTGTGTGTGTGTGTGTGTGTGTGTGTGTGTGTGTGTGTGTGTTTGATTGATGGTTTTATGTCAACATTATGGATAATAATATCATAAAACGTTGGTCATTCAGAACCACGGACAGCTCCTTACTTAGTCATCTCCCCTAGTGCCTCTTGGACAATATCAGTGCCCTGCTGGTTAACGTCAAAAGTCCTCAGAAACGTTTGACCTGGAGATATGTGTGGCTATAGAACGGCACTTGACGCATTGGGTGCGTTCGTAAATACGCTCTGGAAATCTGATCAGAAATCATGGAATGCCTCTTGTCCAATCAAATTACTCGGTCTCTTTATGATGTCGACCCCAAGTGTGCCCTCCGGCGCTCTCAGAGCAAATGTGTGAACGCAGCTCTTTTCGCGTCGAGCGTAATGACGCAGTCATAGCAACCAGCATGGCGACGAAGAAGCTTCATAATCTCGTTGAGGGAGTCAGCGGCAGATTAGGGATTTGTTAAACGACGGATACAATATTGAATTCCACACCCTTGCACTGGGTTGTAGAAGCATTACCATTGATGTATCTGGAAAAGTGAGAGGAGCATGGGATACACTCGGTGTATTATGGAGGCGAAAAGAGGTAAGAGGCAGCAAGCCCGAGGTAGCTAGGTGCTACTAGTAGTTTAGCTAGCATTCTGCTTGTTGTTTACCTGCTGCTAGCCTGGTAGCATTAGCTAGCTTCTACTGACGTTAACCCTTTTAACCCAATCAATCAATTATTGATCAAACATTCCGCCTGGATTTATTTTAGTTTTTATGGCTATAAAAGTGTCAGACAATGTCCTAGGAGTATGTGCTTTTGCCCCTTTTTCCAGGATTGGTTCAGCTTTCAATATATGGCAGTTATTTAACATTACTGTATGTTTATGAGTGTGTAAATACCACAGTTATTTAACATTACTGTATGTTTATGAGTGTGTAAATACCACAGTTATTTAACATTACTGTATGTTTATGAGTGTGTAAATACCACAGTTATTTAACATAACTGTATATTATGAGTGTGTAATACCATTATTTAACATTACTGTATGTTATGAGTGTGTAGTAACAGTTTAAGCTTCGTTTCATGTTTCAGTGAATGCATCACCTGTGCCAGTGCACAAACTGTCTGGACCACCCAGAGGACAGATGGTTCTAAAGAGCAGTCGTAAGTAGCTTACTAGCTATATACATAAACAAACACACATTACCTAGATAATCTAGTTTGGAATGGACATGAGCTAAGTTAGCTAGCTAGCTACCTGGCATTGTATTATTGTAAGCCAATTATTGTAAACCATTGTGTTTTTGTAAGCCAATTGATAAATACATTAGCTGCAGCTCAACGTCATAGTGGAAAAAGTGTCAATAAACTCTCAATAAACCAGAATGATGTGTCTTGTTTGTTTCCAGCTTTCTGCCCTAGGTCGTCCAGCAGGCTAACCCAATATATTATTCAAGACCATATGGTGTCCCATTACAAGAAGGTGTACTCTGCTAAAGGTAAGGGACATGACAGGAGCAGTAAGAGATCCAGCGAATGTGTGCGTAGGAATTGCAAATAGACATGATGTGTCCAGTCCAATATGATTACTTGGGTCTAGATCGATTATTACTGTAGAAGATCACGTGAACTAATTACTACAAGTGATAAACGATCTATCGATATAACATTTTCTCCTATTTTCTTATAGCTGCTGTTGATGCATCAGCACCAAAAAGCTTGTTACACAGTGTCAAATGTAGGTGGTAAACATGACAGCTGAAATATGGCACAAATATAACAACAACAAAATATGGCCCTTTTATTTTCTGTTACGGAATCATTTTTGTCTCCGTGTGATGTTTTGAATTGGCAGACAATGACCAGTTACGGCGAGAGCAGTCGAGGAAAGAGGCGTCCAGGTCTGAGAGACGTCCCCAGTCAGCTCGCTCTCATTCACAGAGAAGCAGCAGAGCCAACACCATAGCCTCACCAGTAAACACCCAGGTAAGAAGACTGCCCCATTTTTAGTTGTCTTACTATGGTAAATGGTAAATGGACTGCACTTATATAGCGCCTTTTTTGCTGCTCCAAAGCTGCTCCAAAGCGCTTTACAACGGCCTCTCATTCACACACATGGCGGCAAGCTGCCATGCAAGGCGCCGGCCCGCTCACTGGGAGCAATTTTGGGGTTCAGTGTCTTGCCCAAGGACACTTCGACATGTGGCCAGCGATTCTTAAAGCAGACACTGGCAACTGACGCTTTCGTTGATGATTCTTAAGACAATTGCATACATTTTAATGATTCGTCTCATATTATTGCGTAATAAATGCACGTGAGCTGGAGGAGGTAATCAAAGGTGGTGGGACTGCATCAAGGAGGCAGACATATTTAGATGCCTTTATTTATTTATTTATTAGTTTATTTGACAGGGACAATGCACAATACATATATTGCGCCAGATATAGCTCAGAGCTCATTTTCATCTAGTCCCTGGGGGAAGGGTAACAAGACAAAAGGGAAACAGGATATACTAATACAAATGACTAAGATACAATAATGTTCTAATCAACAATGGAATAATAATAATCATTTTAAAATATATATATAAAAAATGATGTTGATAATAAAAATGAAAAATAAGGTAAAAGCATTACAACACAACATTACACTAGTTAGGACACACACACACACACACACACACACATCATCACCATTACAATGAATGATTACAGAACAGATTTTCTTTCAGCCATTTTTTAAATCTATGTGTCGATCACCATATTACAGATTGGATATATTCTAAAGAAAACTGCCTCGATTTGTCTCTCTTTGCTTTTCAGAGCAGAGCTTCTGCGTTAGGGGATGAAAGTGCCTACTTCTGCCTGGGAAGCTCCATGATCTCCTCTCCCAGACTCAACACCTCCTTCCATGCCAGGCAGCTTGTTTATCCGTCGTCCCATCCTGCCGCCGGGTCTGGGAGCCTCTCGCTCCACCCCCCTCGCTCCCCGTCAGAGTTCAGCTACAGGAGCCCGGACGACCGGAGGCAGCAGCAGCAGCAGCATTCGGGTCGCTCCTACCTCACCGCCTCAGGCGTGGCCACCGCCCAGAGTGGCTACAAGGCCTTCCAGGACCCTGTCCAGAAGACCTACGGTGGCGACCTGCTCCAGAAACACGCCCACCACTTCACCCAGGACAAGCCCTTCACTCCCAGGACGCTGAAGTCGGACGGCAGGTCCTACCTGGCTGAGTATCGCTATTACACGCCCCCTCGGAGGAAACCCACGCAGGAGAGGGCTAGCCCCAGAGAGCCCCGACAGAGGACTAGCCCCAGACTGACACGGCGAGAGACATATCATGGAAGGTAAATGTGGGCAGCACAGTCATTGACAGCTCAGTTTGTATGTTTCTGTGTGTGTGTGTGTGTGTGTGTGTGTGTGTGTGTGCATTTGTGTGTGTGTGTGTGTGTGTGTGTGTGTGTGTGTTAGAGAAATAGAGAGTTAAGAAATAGAAACGGCAAGTGTTACCATTACCATGGAAACATAGGTCTTTCAAATGACAGAGAAGGTAAATAGATGAGCTTGATTATCATGTGTGAGCACACAGCAGTTGTCCCAGTACCCTGAATCCTGTCTCCTTTTCCTTCTCCTGCAGCACACGGACCAAGGAATGCTCATCGGCTGAACTGGAAGATCCACCTCAGGCAAGTTGAATAAAACCCATAGTTTCTTCAGATAAAGTTCTGCAGTACAGTACAGTATTCTTAACAGGGGGGAAGCAAATGTTGTTATAGAAGTGGTGGATTCTCTCTGGTGGCAGAGAGAAAGTGAAAAGAACGGTTCAATAACAACAATCACAAATGAAAGACAATGCAAGGCTAGCATAAGTTGGAGAATGGTTTAAGCAAAGCTTTGACAGGTGTAGGAGTGACTGAGAATAGAAAAACAGAATATTATTGATCGCGTCGCAATGGCAAGGTCTTGCCATCAGGTAATAATAATGTAAGGGAAGACTGACTACGGCCGCATCAATCATACTGACAGCATCGCAAGGAGCAGCTTCCAATAAGATACTCTTTCAAATTGGGAGAGCAGAATGATGTGTGCTGCAAGGTCAGTGTTATTGAAATGACTGGCGCCGTGTAAACAACTCCTGTCAAAGTGAGCAAACCCCCCAAACGTGGACATCAGGAGTTCCCAAACTTTTTCAGCTTGTGATCCCCAAATTGACATTAATAATTTCCTGTGAGCCCAACAACTTGATCGCAGGCGATGCCAACAGATAATAATGATGTCCAAGTGTATTCTAATCACCTTAATAACGCACTAATTGGTTGGATATGAACCCAAAACACTGCAATATAGACTACAGGTGCAGTACACAAACATTGTTTGTCGTCATACAAAATCTAAATAAATGGTTGTGTCTTATTTGTCAAATCATAGAGGTTTGTTTGTTTTTCTCAGGGGACTCCAATTTGAACTCATGTTTGGGAATTGCTGAAGTACAGAAATAAGTCCAAAACAAATGCCTTTCAACTATTTTCAGATTTCAATGTATGACACATCATCTGCACCTCCATAACCTGTATTTAAAAAAATAAAAAAATAATTACCTTGCCCTACTTGGGGACTTTGTCACCAGTTCCTGTCACATGTATTATTATAACAACCAACGTTGTCCTTTTATAGGGATTTGGTATTGAGTGGTCAGACGATGAGTCCCATACACTCAATCACTCATCATTTGGACGACACAGCAAGGGAAAGAAATGTGATCTCTCCAGAAATAGTGATCTCCTTCACTCCTCATACAGGTACTGTTTAGAAGGGTTTCAGACTGTACTCTGTGTGCTTTGTTCTCAATGATTCAACTATACTGTCAACTTTAAACTATGTATTGCCACAATATGGGTGTCTTCCAGGGTTTCACCGGAAGGTATGAAGTCCCCTATCATGAGGAGGGTCTCTGCAGAGTAAGTAGTTAACGTTTTCACGCATGTAAGCTCTGACAGCTTCTAGAAATACAACTGGGGAATGCTCAGGTGTGAAATAGGCTGCTAAATGTGATAAATGAAGGAGACCTCCTCCAGCTGTAGTATGTCCTCACAGGACTCACTTGGTTTCTATGCAAAGTGACCATCCTTTCCATTTCTCAACAGGGAGGACGAATTAATGTACCTTGAATTTATCGCTGATGTAACAGATGAGATCTTGTCAAGGGGAGTGTACTCTGACAGGTATGTCACTGTTATATGGACTGTTTTCTCAGGACATGATGAGAGGCTGTGTAGCCACTAGCCCGTCCCTCATCTGGCATTAATGCTTTGCTGTAAATCACACAGGCGTACACCCTCACTGATATTCATTATAATACTGCCTCATGAATCCCGTTATGGGTCTTTAAACAGTGTGATAATATTGCTTCACTGCTTTATGTCAGGGTGAATGAATGTGTGTGAATTGCTATTACTGCAACTGTGAGGCGTTCATATTGATTTCTCCCTCCCTGAAAGGATCTTGGAGCGGGTATTTGAACGTCACATTGACAAGAATATACATCGACTAGACAAGGTGAGCATGTGGAGCATCTGCTCTGGCGGCATCGATAATGCAAATTCTATATAACGCATGGTATTCAATATGTTCTTTAAAAATAGCAATGCTGCAACATTTGCTGAGCAAAGCAAACCAAGCCATTATTTTGGTGAACAGTATGTTATCACCCGGACCTGGGGTGATAGGGCCTTTTCAGCCGCAGCCCCGTCCCTCTGGAACGCCCTCCCCAACCACATCAGACAGGCCAACACCCTCCCAACATTTAAACAGGCCCTCAAAACCCACCTCTTCAAGCTTGCCTTCACCAGTTAACCCTCTCCCCCTCCCCTTCCCATGTGTCCCCAGCACTACCTTAATTACGGTTATACTTTCTTTTATTTCTTTTTTTGTGTCTTTTTATTATTACAACTCAATCTTTTCAGTTTGTAAAGCGTCTTTGAGTGTCTAGAAAAGCTCTATATAAGTCTAATGTATTATTATTATTATTATTAATATTATTATTATTATCTTTAATGATGTGTATATCTATGTGTCATTAAGATGTCAGAGAGATGTCAAAAAGTTAACAGGCGTTAGAAAAGGTTTTGTAACAGTCTTGTGTTTATGTTTTTTAAGGACAAAATGCGCCACCTTCTGGAGGTTCTACGTTATGACTTGCAAAGTCCAGCCAGTACGCCCATCTGTACCGCAGAGCCAGAGAGGAGTGACGAGGAGACTAGTGACCTGCTTCATAGACACCTGCGGAGTCTGAACCCTGGGAGGCCATCAGAAACCAAAGAGGACAATGACCTTTTCGCCTACGCATCATTTAACAAGGGTCGTGAGGAGCTGGGAAATGTTGTACCCTTATCAGTCTCCACACCCTTATATGGGAGTCCCCCTGAGAGGATTGCATCACCTGTTGAAGGTGAAGGTGCAGAGGACTTGGAAGAGCACAATCATATAAGGGAAAATGGATCGCCTCCTTGTGAAAATCCAAATATGACCATCACCAGTGAGGAAGACCAGGAGGAACTCAAACATCCGGTTGACAATCATGACGGACTATCGAGAGATGTTGAGGATCTGGAGAGGAATCTCCAGTCGTTGTTCGTGTCTGACAGACTTGACTCCCCCTTAGGGATCACTGAGCACATCAATAATACAACTGTCTCTCTCAGTGACGATGAGTTCTGACATTTTTATTCTGTACTGTATTTAGAGATGAGCCTTTTAATAATGGGTTTTGTATTCAAAAGAGTATATTGTTACAAGTTTAGCATTTTGAAATTGAGGTTTTGTATCTCGTTTTCTAAATGGCAGCTGACATGTATATTTTCAATATTTTTCAAATACCCATTCGTTCCAAAGTGGGCACTGTTTTGCCGTGGAGATTGTTAACCAATAGGCGTCTTTGCGATGTATTATTGTCAGGCAATGGTGAAAAAGGCAAAACCAGAGATGAATGTCATACTGTATCTATCAGCTCACTGTGTAGCCAATTAGTGTTTGATATGAGGTAGCATCAGTGAGCGTCTGTTCATTGTATGAATAGTTTACACACTCAGGACACTTAGAAAAGGCTTTATGCAGATATTCAAAGAAATACTGTACTGTAGTTCTTTCTTCTTGCCAGGGTTGGCTAAAATGAATTGTATCCAATGCACTGTGCTTTTTGACATGTAGCTTACATTAAAACGATTTGTTATGATTCGCCCCCACATTCTTTATGGCATGTACAGTACACAAATAAATTACCAACTTCTGCAGAAAAAATCTGCAGCAGGCAGCACCTGGTTAGAATAACAGTAACTTAGCGTGAAATAAAATAGTTTGACAGATATTTTAACAATGTAGAAATATGAGGCACACACAACGAACTGACAGACAGAGATGTGTGTGTCAGTGGACGGTACTACAGCACTACACCACAGGGGAGGCAGGAGGAGGCAGCTGTCCCATTCCTGCCATGTTCCCCGTCCAGCATTCCAGCTGTCTGATGTCATGGCTTTGCAATCTCCGCGGTGTATCACGCCGCTGATGAGGAACTACGAAAACGTTCCCGACGGAAATTATACAGTAGAGCCCAGTGCTTGAACTTGAAGAAAGTGTTCAATACGATTTCGATTATGTATTGTATATCGTTTTTAGCTATCTTTCGATTATTAAACGAGTTGTGCTACAAGAGTAGAATGTAGATCCGCGGACGTAGATGATTACACACTTGTTGCTCTTTCGGGGGTGCGGTCGTAAATTTGATCTGGAAATCTGATCAGCACTCGTGGAATGCCTTTCGTCCAATCAAATTACTTGGTTTCTTTATGACGTGGAATCCAGCGTGCGCTCCGGCGCTCTCAGAGCAAATTTACGAACGCAGCCACGGTAAGTTTTTCGACAGGAAGTGAAGCACGTTAGCTGTGCTGGTCTTGAGTTAGTTAGACATGCAGGTTCCAACATAGAAAGAAAGTTTTAAAATGTCTTTTAGATGATCATACGTTATGGTTGATGTCAGCTATGGATGTACACCAATCACAAGTGGAATAATTTGACGTTTGACGAAGTGTCAACAAGGTAACTCAACCGATGTTAACGCTCGAGCTATCTGCAGGGATTTGTTGTTATGGTGATGCTTCTGGAGCCAACGTACTCTTACTAGCTTGCATGCTAACTGGCTATCAGTCTACCTGGCCGTGTTCTCAACAAGGAGCTGGCTGATGCTGTTTTGGAAGTTGATGTTTCTCAACCATGCTATGGGTAAATGTGAACGACTTGCTGGTGTTTCTATAGCTAGCTACCTGTTAGCGTTAGCCAGCATTAACCAGGTTACTTCAGTCAAGCTAGCTTGTTCAGTAGCCTTGTTGGCTGTTTAGTTTAGCCAGCTAACTTTTGGCTGTGTCTGACAAGTTAAGACCCTGCACCTGGCGGGGACGTTATCACTACTGTCCTCCATCGACGGCTTGGCTTCTGCTGATCAGAGATGAGCTCTCTAGAACATGATGGTGATAGCATGTAGCCGCTGTCAGCTGTGCCTGGGCTGAGAGCAGAGCTGTCACCAACACACGATGCTGACTGAACTGTCTGTGATTCCATGATTGTCTTAAAGTGTCATTATTGTAGCTGGCACTTCTGTTAGACTGTTTACAGCCAGCTAATTTGTTGATTCACATTCACACTTAAGTCACACTTAATTTTATTATTTAGTCACACTCACACAGCTCAGTCCAACACTCACTAGTGGGGTGACTTGCACCAACCAATGCACCGACGTTAAGGGGATTAGGGTTAGACATATGTGTGGTTGGCATTGGTGGCTACCATCTGTCTTTAGGATGCATTGAGGTAGCAAGCACCACCTTAGTTTATTTGTGCCCTGTGCATCAGTGTTATTGGGTAATGCCATTGATGATGATGATGATGATGATGATGATGATGATGATGAGGCACATCAACTATATTGTTATATTGAACATTTTACATCAACTGTCTCTGTTGAGGGCACTAACAACGTTAATGGCCTCAGAGCCAGTAGCATAATAGGCCGGTACATGTTTTTGATGGGAAAGACAGTTATTATGTATTTACAAATGTTTGTCATAACTACCCTAATCGAAAATAATATCACCTGTAACTTTTTTTTTTCTTCTCTTGGCAGGGATACATGCATCTGACATGTGGATGGCCTCATATTGACTCTCACTTTGATGGACAACGTTTGAAGAGAAGGACACACATCTCTGGACTAAGGAAGAACACCCCCCCCCCCCCCCCCCCCCCCCCGCGACGGGCCTTTGAAACATGCCCCTGCCCTTCGGCTTAAAACTCAAAAGAACTCGAAGGTACACGGTCTCCAGCAAGAGCTGCCTCGTCACCCGCATCCAGCTGCTCGATGGTGAATTTGTCGAGTTTACGCTTTCTGTGGAGAGCACCGGACAGGAATGCTTGGAGGCGGTTGCTCAGAGACTGGAGTTACGGGAGGTATGTATGATGACCGTGCAGAAAACACACAACAACGCTGTATTGTCGTCCTGCCGTGCATTTGTGCGTGTGGGATCGACCCGTTTTCATAATGGGAAGCGATGTGTTTGTTCCCTTTTTAGGAAAACGGATCTCTGGTGTGATTGACCATGATTTGTAATCAGAAGCCATTCTGACTAATCTCTTAATATAGCCTATCCGATGTTCTGGTCATCTTCATCATCATACCGGAATGAATAGTGACAGAGACGGTCTGTTGTTCAAGTTGAACCGAATCGAATCGAATCTTATCGCAGGCATGTCATTGTTAGGCCCAGAGAATGTAGGCCTATTCATTCAGTATTGTCATGCTTTTCACACAGCAAGTCTGCATTGTACTGAGAATGTGTGAAGTAGAGGCGACTTTACTAGTTTCGGCCAAAGACATACCACCGTGGCTTAGTCATGTGTAGTCACATAGTCACACAGCGCTGACACAATGGTGCTGACTATCAGCCATGAATTGGAATTGAATTTGGTGAATTTCCGTAAGCACCTATATTGACCTAGGCTAGCTGTTTTTGCTCTCAGTCATTCCGCAGAAGAGGTCCGTTCATTGTTGAAAGGTCACGCAGTTTCCCCCAACAGACATTGATGATTGCATGAACCTCAAATAGTTTGAATACCGATGGTGTCTGATATGCAACAGGCCCCATCTGTCAACAAAACCAACCTCATGAATAGCATGCTGTTACCATCTGGAGTTTGTACGTCGAAGAATGTGAACAAATGTATAAATGGTGCGATAAAACAATGGATGTAGTCCCCCCCCCAAAAAAGGGGAAAAAAAGAACTAGAATTCCATCTCCAAAACTTGGCTACCTGACACCGAATCACTCACTTGCTCCTCTAGCACCTTGTGTTGGCTAAAGCGCCATGTGTCGACACAGACATTAATTCACTGGGTTAGTAATGGCATATCTGGGGGGCGGCTAGACCGATCAAACCGAAACATTCCCTTCCCCATAAACAGTACGTGTCAGGCCTTCTCTCTAGCCACTGTTCCTTATGTACGCTGATGCACGCTGCTGAACTCATAAGACAGAGCAGGGAGTGGCAGCGTGGAGGCTAGCTCTCCTGGGCTTGTTTGCAAGGTTCAAGACTCACTTGGGTTCACGTCCCACAAGAAGATTACCTTTTTCTCTTCCCTCTCTGCCGTCCTTTATATTGACGAAAGGTTAACTATGTAGCCTGGAGTGTTTGAACGGGACGCTTTATTGATCTAAGGCATTCTAGGCATATTTATGTTCATTATCCACACTGTGATGATTGGTACAAGGGGTTTGGAGGAATAATCAGCTCACAGTCCCAATCGTTCTCCAGAAGACTCAGCTCCTCTGGTTCCCTGTGTCACAACTACTGCTAAACGCTCTCTCTCTCTGCTGTCTCTCTCTCTCACTCTCTCTCTGCTGTCTCTCTCTCACTCTCTCTCTCTCTGCTGTCTCTCTCT
Organism: Nansenia antarctica; assembly: GCF_963989245.1. Lineage (NCBI taxonomy): Eukaryota > Metazoa > Chordata > Actinopteri > Argentiniformes > Microstomatidae > Nansenia > Nansenia antarctica. The sequence continues at coordinate 49,368,162 of NC_137674.1, read as the reverse complement.
CTCACTCTCTCTCTGCTGTCTCTCTCTCACTCTCTCTCTGCTGTCTCTCTCTCTCTCTGCTGTCTCTCTCTCTGCTGTCTCTCTCACTCTCTCTGCTGTCTCTCTCTCTCTCTCTCTGCTGTCTCTCTCTCTCTCTGCTGTCTCTCTCTCTCTCTCTGCTGTCTCTCTCTCACTCTCACTCTTTCTTTCTCTCTTTCTCTCTCTTTTACACTCTCTCACACACACACACACACACACACACACACTTTCTACTTCTCTCTCTCTCCCTCTCTCTCTCTCTCTCTCCCCCCCCCCCCCCCCCCCTCTATCCTCACAGATAACATTCTTCAGCCTGTGGTACTTCAACAAGCAGAACCAGCAGCGATGGATCGACCTGGAGAAGCCCCTGAAGAAGCAGCTGGACAAGTACGGCCTGGAGCCCACCGTGTACTTCGGGGTGGTGTTCTACGTGCCCTGCATCTCCCAGCTCCAGCAGGAGATCACCAGGTGAGCCACGGACAAACACAGCCAAACCATAGCCACCCTGGGTCCAAACATATTTGAAATACAGAGTGTCAGATATGCCAGAGTGCCAGATATGCAGGGTTTGGCACTTTGGTTTCCATTTTTTTTTATCTCAGGCAAACTCAATCAAGCAACTGCTAAGTATTTTTAATTGCTATTTGAACCTATGTCTGGGCAAAAATGGCTCTTTCAGCTTCTTATCTCCTAGCTAAAACATTGTCCCCTTCCTTCTTCCTACCATTGTTCACTGCAATTCGTTTGCTACCTCAGTAAGTCCCCAGTAACACATACTGAGCTTCTCCAAACCCCCCCTGGTTATCTTCTCTGTGTGATGGTTACCCGTCGCAGTGTACATGAGTGAGGATGTCAAAACTAGGGCTGGGTATCGCCACTGATTTCCCAAAACGATTCGATTCCGATTCACAGCTCCTGATTCGATTCGATTCGATTCGATTCCGATTCGATTTAGTTACAATATACATTTTCCTTGAATATGAAGAGATTCTCAGAACTAATGCTATATAAATGGTTCAAGGAACCCTATAACATGTAGCATTGTTAAACATATCAATGTTTACATTAAGAATTGACTCCAAAGCAGTTACATGAATACTTCTTATTGGAACATAAATGAACATCATTGACCAACATTTTGCTAAATCAGACACTACAAAAAGTGCTTTTTAATGTGCTTTACTGCAGCCAGTGTAAATAAAGGGGCTACAAACATAGCCTAAAATAGCTTATTTGCATTATATATATATATATATATATATATATATATATATATATATACTAAATAAAAATTTGCAAAACTCAAACGAAAATAGTGCAATAGATGAGGGTATTTTGGGGAACAAAAAAACACATTGTAAACCATAATGTCCATGAAACTAAAGCCCTTCATTACTGCTTTCTCACTTTTTGGAGATTGGAAGATTTTATTCAGGAATAAACGTAATTGGAAAATCAATGATTATTAAAATATTGTAGTATACAGTAACAATACGTTTGTGGAAACACCACAAATCTACGGAACCACTTATTGAGGCATCACCCTGACGTGAAACATGGAAAAGCGGATCCGAAACAAGCCTCGCTGATAAAGTGGCAAGTGATTGTCAGGTACGAGTCCATTGCTCTGGATGTCCAGCTGTCACACGTTATGGCAACTCTCTCTGCTGGCTGAAGTGAAGTTGCGATGTCACGTTTCACCTGCACGGACATGTCTGGGACTATCACTTCACTCAACTGTTTGCGTGTCGGTAACACGTAGCGTGGTTCTAGTACACTGACGAGGCTTCAAAAGCCAGCATTTTCGACAACGCTGTACGGGCGTATATCCTTGCAAATAAAATTTGCTACAGCCTCTGTAATTTGTTGGGCACACTGAGAATTTGATTGTAATTTGCAACCAAACGTCTTTATCAGCGAGGCTTGTTTCGGATCCGCTTTTCCATGTTTCACGTCAGGGTGATGCCTCAATAAGTGGTTCCGTAGATTTGTGGTGTTTCCACTAAATTTAACCTCCACTGCGGCGCGCACAGCTTGCATATGGCTTTGCTTTTGTCCTGCTCATCTCTATCGTCATAATTTTTACATCCAAAATGCACCCAGACATCTGCCTTTAAGCCTGGTGGTGACTTGAGTGTCCCTGCCATCGCCATGTTTTTAGATTTTACAGTGTTGAGACCTCTCGTTGCGTGAGGTATGAGATATGATAAATTATTGTAGCGCGAGATCTGGCCACGAGATCTCGTTGCGGGTTGAAGCTGCAAGCAGGAAAATGCATGAAAGATTGATCTCGGGATTTATGAATCGATAATCGCTCATTCAATGAAGATCGATTCAGAATCGGGAAATCGATTTTAACCCAGCCCTAGTCAGAACGAGTTGTCTTGTTTCTCATTATCGTTTGTATTCTTCTATCCACACTTCAATCATCTCCTGTTTCCTCTCCTTGACAGATATCAGTATTACCTCCAGTTGAAAAAGGATGTTTTGGAGGGTCATATCCCTTGCTCCATCGAACAGGCCATCCGTTTGGCAGGCTTGGCAGTGCAAGGTAATTTTTACAACTGGGGGGTTTTAAAAAGCCAGAAAGGGAACTAGATGAGATGAAGAACCCCAGCTGTTCAGCCGGTGGTGGCAGCAGCACCTGTCGTAGACCAACACTGTGTGCGTTGTCGCTGCGCCGCGCACCACCGCCTCCACCTGCTGCTGTTGTCATCAATTCCAGACCTCGTGCTTTTTATTAATCCGTAAACTGTCGACTGTCCACCAACGAAGGAGGAGTAACGTTGTTAAGTATGTGAGTCTCGAGGATCAGTTATCGTACCATGACTCGTGGTCGTCATGTAATTTCAAAGGACATCATAGTGGAAAAACTTCTAACTGTTTTTTTTTTTTTTTATGCGCTTGGAATATTAGAGAACACGTTATTGTTCTATCGTTTTTGTCAGTCAGTTTTTATATTAAAAAGTGTCTCTTGTAATAACTTTGTCTGTGGCCTGGTCAAGCACTTCTTCTGGGTTTATAAAGGTTTTCACGAGTCCTTTTTGAACGTGGAGCACTTAAGAAGCAGCACCGAGCCCAAACCAACCTCTGGGGCCCAGGGCGGGGCGACGTGCTGCGGTGTCAAAAAGAACCTTGCGTGCGTCTCCTCAGCATGACATTTCCTCCTCCGACTTCTGCCCCAACCAGAAGAATCTCAAACACTGCTGGCAAAGTTATATCAGGCGCTGCAAGTTACTGGCCTGGGTGTTAAACACAGCACAGACTCTGAGAACACACTCACTGTTCCAACCTGGTCATAACAAACTGACCCCCACGGGCAGAATCGCCCCCTCTGGGGCCAAAAAGGACTGTATAAACGACTGTGGTTGTTCTTGAAAGCTCTGAGAAGTTGAGAAAGTGTTCATTATCTCTCTGAGATAAGAGAACCATGTTAAGTTTGCTTTAGGCTGCTTCTGGCACAGACAGTGTTGGACACGGTCTATTTTTACCTAGCCGCTAAGGTTGGGGGCTGTGGGCCCAGGGGCTGTAGCTTTTAGCACGGCGTGATGCCTGGGATAGCCGACATAGCTGTGAACATCGCTAGCAGGCAGACTGGAATCGCTGCGCTGCGCTGTCGGACGGCCAACACCATTTCAGATGTTGAAGCAATCCCCCTGGCCTGCCGTAACAAACGGGTCCCCTGCTTTTCTAAAATTAGCCTGCCTTGTCATCATATAATACACCCAGGCCTCCTAGCATCACGCCATTCTAGAAATCCCCCCGCATGCCCCAGCGAGCCACGCACTCAACTCCGAAATAGACCCATTACAGGATTTGACCTATTTTTGAGAGAAAATGGAATGGAAATGTGCTTTAATTTAGGCTGGATTGCTTTGTATTTATTTTTAGTGAAGGGGGGGGGGGAAATAAATGTATTCACTGTATTCATCATTATATATCCTGGTGTGGAAAACATTTCTGATTTATTTTTTTCTTTTGAAAATGTGTGTTTCAGCCGACTTCGGAGACTTCAATCGCTACGACTCGCAGGAGTTTCTCCAGAAGTTTGTGCTGTTTCCAATCGTAAGCCCCCCGTCTTTTACGCTTTATGCTTTTTACGAGTCTCACAGCTGAAACGTTTCAAAGGTCTCATTTCCCCCCCAAAAAAACGAAATAAAAAGGGAAATAATATGACGTTAACGTTCATGACGATGTACAATGTCAATGTCAACCTTGGTGTCCCCTGTCTCTCTCACCCTGCAGGGCTGGATCCAGGATGAGAGAGTGCTGGAGGAGGCCACTCAGAAAGTGGCCCTCCTCTACCAGAGCTACAGGTGAGAAGGCTTCAAAGCCCACCCCCCCCCCCCCCCCAACCCCTGCACGTCCTGGGGTCCATCTGGGGAGGAAGACTTTGCCTTTCATCCTCCACCAAACAAACCCCCGTCAGCTCCTCACATCTCCGTAGCAGGCGTAGCTAATTCGGTCCAGGTTCGGTCGCGCGTCGGCCCGCGACGACTCTCTCATCTGGTCCCGGTTAGGAGTCCGTTTTTAAGCCCATCTGGCCCGCGAGGGCCTCATCTATGATTTACACCCCAGGCAGATGAAAAGCCCAGCAAGCACTAAGGCCTGGCACCAAGGCCCCCACCGACACCCCCCCCACCAACTCCTCAACCCCCCACACTCCCCCCTTCAATCCAAGGACAGCTGTTTTTCATCCTCCCGATCTTCAGGTTCCCCCCCCCATCCCGCTCTGCTCATCTTCCCATCCCCTCCATATGGGCTAGCTGGGGCCGTCTGGCTGTCTGGATGGAAAGAGCTATTAAAGCACATAACATCCCTAGGAATAGTTGTCATTCCTTGGCCCAGAGTGGAACGGCAGGGAGGGAGGGTGTCAGTTTCAGGTGGGGGGAGGTGAGAGGTGAAGAGGTCACATACCTGTCTCCCAGTCTTGGTGTTTATGATAAGGTGGGGGTGGGCGATGGTGGTGGCGGTGGGGGTGGGTGGGGGTGGGTGGTGGTAGTGATGGTGGAGGTGGCGGAGCGACATAGAGACTTCCACTTCAACGTGATGAAGGGTGGTGATGATGTCATCCTGATCCGGCATGTGACTAAAGAATGTGGGTGTGGACGTGTTGGTTTACTGGGCTGTGTGGGTTGTTTGTCTTTGGTATTGATTGTGTGTATGTGTGTATGTGTGTACGTGTGTGTGTGCGTGTATGTGTGCGTGTATGTGTGCGTGTATGTATGTGTGCGTGTGTGTGTGTGTGTGTGTGTGTACACGTGTGTGTGTGTACACGTGTGTGTGTGTGTGTGTGTGTGTACACGTGTGTGTGTGTGCGTGTGCGTGTGTCTTGCTCCCTCAGGGGGTTGCCTGCTCCGGAGGCAGAGATGGCGTACATGCAGGAGGTGGAGAAGATGGAGGGCTACGGCCAGGAGAGTTACCAAGCCAAGGTGAGCGTGACATACACAACAGTTTTTTTTTTTTTAACACTCTCGCTATCTGTTTGAAATGAAAAGCCGTATAGGTACGATACTATAGTTAGATGTTGCTGAGGTAATTAAGTAGGGCTAGTTTGTCTTAGTTTTGGCAGTAAACAGGATCATCAGTCAGGACACATGAAGATGAGGAGATGTCATTTCTTCTCTGAACTGTGTTGTGTTCCACCAGTGGTCATTGGTACAGTTCACACTCAGTATTATCATCACTCTCAAATAACAAATAAATCACCATCAGGCTCATTCAACATAACACAGGTACAACGGTCATTTTACATCAATCACATAGGCTACAAGAACTTCCTCCATTTGTTAAGTCGTGACGTCCTTCCGGGTCCAAAGTTGGCTGAGGCGCTCTCTTCGAAATGCCTCAGTAATAATAATAATTCATTATTTTTATATAGCGCTTTTCCGAGGCTCAAAGACGCTGACAAATATGGGAAAAACGGGAAAGTGCTGTGTCCCTTGTTGTATGAATAGATCCGAGTCTAAAAAACGATTTAACTGTCATTCTACCGCTGTAGTACACTGGTACTATGGTGCGGGGAATTTCTGGTTTGGAAATTGCTAAACGTCACGTGTGACGTCAGACTTAACAACCGAATTACAGAATGAGCATCGTGACGACATTGGAAATATTTCTCATCACGCTGGGGATATACAGATGCGCGGCCAAACTCACGAGGTATAAACATAGATAACAATGAAGCAACTGGCACTTAAGACTCAATACTCCGAACGCCGCAAACTGGATCACACATGAAGATAATTGTTAATCGTCACTAATAGGTGAAACTAAACTTAATAGGCTATAATGTGGTGCACACTGAACTTGAGAATCGTCACTCTTTTTAGACGCAATACAAAACTAGCAGGGTCATTTCCTATCACCAGAGAACGTGAGTCTTAACGTGACCCGGAAATGTCAGAGCCTTTTCTACAGTAGGTATACTATGTCTACTGTAGTCATAGCAGAAACCCCACTTATGCTATAATTATATTATGTTAATAAGTTAAAAGAACATCAGGCGAAGGGCAGGATTTTTCCAGTGGTCTCTCTCTCTCTCTTTCTCTCTCTCGCTCTGAACGAGGGTAAACAAAAAAAACGACGTGACTGCTTCCTGGTTCTAACCGTTTCACTTTTTGAACAGCTCATTAAGGACGGGTGACAGCAGGGACCGAACCCAGAACTATTTAGAACGAAGTGAAATGAAACATTATATTATTGGCGGCCATTATCAAAGGCAAACTCAACGTACAAAGACAGGGCTGGCAGTAGCAGCTCTGCAGCAGAAAAACGCTGTCTGTATGGACACCGCAGACGTGAGAGCGGCGGAAGCTCCGCCATGCACACGCACTGCTGAGGTAGTGGTCGCTGGTGTGTCTCAAGGGTTAGACAGGGTTCCCACGAGTCCTTGAAATCCTTGAAAGTTTGTGAATTAAAAAATAAATAAATAGACATGGGTCATTGAAAGTGCTTGGATTCCCCTCTCTCTCAATACTCTCTCTCAGATTTTAAAAAAAGTTTTACGTAATTATATATAAGTCTCTGTATTGCTTAACTTAACACAGGAACTTTACACATATTTTACAATATATTGTTTTGCTGTGCTGTGGTAGAGAGGGCAAGAGACCATCTAGTGTTCAAGCCTCTACATTCAAAAGCCTCTCTTTTTCATTGTTGTCTGTGAGCGGATAGTTCCTATTATATCAATTCTCATCTAGATCTGTCTCAAACTATGCCGTGTCGGGTCCTTGAATTTGAGGGAATTGTTTCAGAAGGTGTGGGAACCCTGGTGAGAGACCGGGCACGGTCCACCAGCCATCACACGCTAGGGCCTACGCTATACCACTGCCCTTAACGCCGGCCCACCGTCCGTTCCCATACGGGGGCCACCTCTACTCCTCCTATACACATGTTCCAGGGGAGGGGATCTCTACCCGTCCTCCGAATTCCCAGCCTCCCCTGATGTGTTAACTGAGGGGAGAAGTTGTCTGTTAAACGTCCCTCTCCTCTGGCCCTCTCCCACAGGACAGCCAGGGTACAGACATCCACCTGGGAGCCTGTCTGGACGGCATCTTCGTCAAGCACAAAAACGGCCGGCCGCCCCTGGTTTTTAGGTAAGGCTCCGGAAATAACCGGCAGAGTTGTTTTTTTTACATTTTCATTTTTATTGACAAGTGATGCCACAGGCGCCAGCGATGTGATCCGCATCTAAATATGAACTGGCTGAATGGAAAGCCCTGTCTGGTTTGTTTCTTCCCGCTCGAAGCAGTCGACGTATTTCACGAGGGGGGGTTATCGTTATCACTATCTATTTGTATACAAAGCAGTTATTTTTAAAGTCTCCCCAAATATTAATACGGAGACCTAGTTGTGATCAGACACACTCCCGTGTCCCGAGACACTCTCCCGTGTCGCTACTCTCCCGTGTCCCATGGGTGTTTTACAGGATTGGGAAAAAGCTGCTTTCTAGCCACTGTGCTCCTCAGATATTGGATGATCTTCAGGGTTGACTAAGGTTGGAGGTACCTGACCCATCACACTCGTTTGAAGTCCTTGGTTAGGGAGCAGCTCACACAGAGATGCTCTGGGTTTTCATTGATTAGTGTTGTTGTTTTGGGCATTTAGCAGACGCAAACAAAGACATTTGTCTTAAGTAAGCCGATCATCTATCCATCAGTCAATCACAAGAAAAAGTAATCTATTCTGGGGCCAGGGGCCCATTGGCAGTCATAATGCTAGAAGAAGGAAGGCTGTGTTATTTATATTTATTTGATTTGATTTACAGTTAGAGAAACTTTGCAGGGGGGTAGAGGGGATGAAGAGGTCTTAGGAGGGACAGTTAAGGTGTAGCCTGAAGAAACTGAGGTCTTTAGTCTACGGCAGAGGATTAGGTAGTGACTCTGCAGTCCTGACAGCAGTGGGAAGCTGCTCATGTTTGTAATGTGAATAGGGCACACCCGCAAAAGAGACCTCTGTCTCTGTGTGTCTCCCAGAAGAAATAAAGGTTCGATAAAAATTTAAAAAAGATTGAGTTTTGGTAGAATCCAAAGTTATTCTTAGGTCGTCTCTTACCTTGTGGGATCAGCTGGAATGTTACCTAACGGCTCAACCTAATGTAGTCTCATTTGGCATGCAAGCGTACTGTGAAATAAGCTCTCCTTCATGTACAACACAGTACAGTATGTCTTTGGGTGTGTATGTGGGTGACATTTGTGCGATCGGTTCTCAGTCTTAACAGCCACCGGTCGACAGTGTTCATGTGAGAGTGGCTGTAATGGAGATTCGGGTTCTAGATGTGACCGGCGCCACCCGCCTGTGTTTTAATTGGCTGTTGTAGGTGGAACGAAATTAACAACATGACTCACAACAAGTCCTTCTTCGCCCTGGAGCTGGCCAACAAGGAGGAGAGCGTTCAGCTCCAGACGGTCAGTCTCCCAATACACACCCACACACACACACACACACACACACACACACACACACACACACACACACACACACACACACACACACACACACACACACACACACACATACACATACACACCCACACACCCACCCACACACACACACACACACACACACACACATACACACACACACACACCCACATACACACACACACACCCCCCTACCTACTGACCAGCAGGAACACACATACACACACACACCCACCCACATACACACACACACAGGAACTCTCTCTCACACACACACACACACACACACTCCCACTCCCAGTGTATCCTTCTATACACCTTAAATAGGAGAACTCTCCAGTTAGCCGTTAGCCTTCAGTCATTCCAGTGGTGCACCTCTGTGTTGGTGTGTGTTTGTCCGTCCTGACGTGCTGTGTGCTGCTGTGTGCTGTATGGTGGCCGTCATGGGGGGATAGTTATGTGCAATGTGTGTATGTTTATAGACACTGCTGTTTGAGCTGTACCGAAAACAAATTCCACCGACCTAGGTCGTGTGGTCATTAAACTATTCATTCATCATTCATATTCATTCATTCATTCATTCATTCATTCATTCATTCAGTAGAGCCACCAGCAGGTTGTGTTGGAGGTGAGGAGGACTGAGGTGACTGAGGAAGCACCACCAGGGTAGTGGATGTCTCATGTGTTCTCATGTGTTCTCTCTCCACTACAGGAAGACATGGAAACCTCCAAATATGTCTGCAGGATGTGCCTGGCCCGCCACAAGTTTTATAAGATTAACAAGAGCAGCCTGTAAGTGTCTCTCTTTTACCAGTCTGGCCCGTTTCCTGTATGTGTGTGTGTGTGTGTGTGTGTGTGTGTTTGTTTGTTTGTTTGTTTGTGTGTGTTTGTGTGTTTGTCTTTCATTGTTTGTTTGTTTGCGTGTGTGTGTGTGTGTGTGTGTGTGTGTGTGCGTACATGTGCGTGGGTTATCATCGTGGGTGTGGGTGTGTGGGTGTATGGGTGTGGCCTCACTCCTGTCCCCTTCTCCCCCCCCTCCAGAGAGGAGTATGACGAGTATGCCCCCCCGCCTTCTGAGGTCTCCCAGAAGTCCCTTCTCTCTCTCTCCTTCCCTCGCTTTTCAATGCTCTCTCGTCCCTCCTCTCCGCCTTCTAACAAGGGGTGAGCAACGCTGGCCTCGCCTACTACAGCCACAGTCCCCCCTCCCCGTCCCCATGCCAACACCCCACCCCCTCCCCACCCCCACCGACCACCAACCACAGCCCTACAAAGGCCCTCCACATCTAAATGAAGCTCTGGTTTAGGCATGGCATGCCCCCCCAGCCAGCCCTGTCTCTCCTCTGAATTGATGCTGTTTTATATGAGGCGACAAACTCAACAAACTCTCCCCCAAAAAAATAAGAAGAAAGAGAAAGAAAAGAGAAAAAAAAAAGAAAAGAGGAAAATTGAGTTTTATGTGCATGGGGGGGGGGGGGGGGGGATAGATCCATCACTGTGATGAAGGGAGGTTTGCCGGCCTGTAGTCTCTCTCCGGTGGGGCGCGGGGGGGGGGGGGGCGTTGAGGGGGGGCGTTGAGTTGGACAACCACAGCTCTTATCTGACACCGAACACGCCCCTGTATTCCCCATAGTTAGCCTCCGTCCCCCTGTAACTTCAGGATGTGACATGACGGGATGCAAAGTACGTTTGGGGACGAATGTGATCGGCTCCGTAGCCGACGACACGGCGTATACGGGACTTTGCACTCGTTTCTATAAGACGTTTTCCCTCGTCAAACTTTTTCCACTTGAAAGAGATCCTGTAGTGTGTGGTGATGTCTGGTTCACTGTGCTCTTCTCCTCCACAGACAAACGCAGACCGCCCCTGTCAACCCGGTGAGACGGAGGTCTTCCACAAGGATGCCTCTGGTACGCTCCCAGCCCCGCACACACACACACACACACACACACACACACACACACACACACACACACACACACACACACTTTACAGACGCACACACACACATACTGTACAGATGCACACACACACACGCACACAATAAAATACACACACGTACACGATAAACACACACACACATACTGTACAGACACACACACACACACATTAAACTCACACTAAACGCACACATACTGTACAGACGCATACACACACACATTAAACTCACACTAAACACACACACATACTGTACAGACACACACGCGCGCGCACACACACGCACACGCACGCACACATTAAACTCACACTAAACACATACTGTACGGACGCACACACACACACAAACATTAAACTCACACTAAACACACACACATACTGTACAGACACGCGCGCACTCACACACACACACACACACACACACACACACACACTCACACATTAAACTCACACCCAACACACACACGTACTGTACAGACGCATACACACGCACACACGCATTAAACTCACACTAAACACACACACATACTGTACAGACACACACGCGCACACACACACAAACACACACACACACACACACACACATTAAACGCACACCCAACACACACACGTACTGTACAGACACACACGCACGCACACACTCATTAAACTCACGCTAAACACATACACATACTGTACAGATGCGTACACACACACACACAAACACACACACACATTAAACTCACACTAAACACACACACACATACTGTACAGACACACGCGCGCACTCACACACACACACACACACACACACACACACATTAAACTCAAACTAAACACACACACGTACTGTACAGACGCACACACACACACACACACACACGCACGCACACTCTGCCCCGCTAAGCGGTGGCATGTGAAAGGCAGCACATGACCGAGGCAGAGCAGCCAGTCAGATGGGCTGTGTGCTGCCCTGCCCGGGGGGCCGCGGGGGGCCGGCCCCAGATCATGTGTGCTGATCTGAATCCCTCTCTTGTCTGACGTCCGTCCCGCAGCCAAAGCCCCAGGGCTACATGATACCTCCACCCCAGATGCACTACAATGGACACTTCACAGAGCCCTACACATCCTCCCAAGGTAGCCTACGGGGGGGGGGGGGGGGGGGGGGGGGGGGCACGGTGGTGTGAGGGTGGGGGGGGGGTTCCACTTCAAACTCTCTGGAATGACGATGCCATAACCATGAATCCACAGAACATTCTGTAACGACACACCACATAGCGGCCCACCCACCCTATCCCTATTCTGTTTCTGTTTGTTGTGGTGGCTTTTTTCTTTTTCTTTTTCTTGTTTATTGTCCTGCTTCTATTATTTCAAATTTTTTCTCTTTTTTTTCTCTGCACAGCGTCCTTGAGGCGCTATTAACTTCAAATCTGTGATTATTATTGTGTTATTATGTCCCACCCACAGCTGAATGAGTACTAATCCCAGAAATCCATGTCCTTCCTTCCTTCTGTCTGTTTGGGGTTTTTTGGGGGGTGTTTTTATTTTTTTTGTTCCCTCAGACAATCTGTACATGAACAACCAGAACGGCTACTACTACCACTCCCAGACCAGCCTGGACCGCTCCCCGCTGGAGTACGGGGGGGGTGGCGGGGGCGGGGGAGGGGGCCGCCTGCGCAACGGCAGCGTGTACAGCGCCCACAGCACCAGCTCCCTCACCAACCCCCAACACTATGTCCAGCCCTCGCCCGCCTCCTCCAACCCCTCCATCACGGGCAGCGACGTCACCCGGCCCGACTACGTCCCCTCCCACCGCCACAGCGCCCTTATCCCGCCCTCCTACCGCGCCACGCCCGACTATGAGACGGTGATGCGCCAGAAGAGCCGCGGAGGAGGAGGAGGAGGGGGAGGAGGTGGAGGAGGAGGAGGAGGGGGGATGATGCTGTCCCAGGAGCATCGGCAGAGCCACTCCATGCGGAACCTGAACATCGGCAACTCGTACGCCTACAGCCGACCCGACCCGCTAGTCTACAGCCAGCCGGAGATCCGGGGGGGGGAGCACGGAGGAGGAGGGGGAGGAGGAGGAGGGGGGGGCGCCCACCACCTCCACCACCACCCCTACCCCTTCCACCTCAACTCCAGCTTCCACAGCCCCTCCCCGTACCCCTACCACCCGGCGGAGAGGCGTCCCGTGGTGGGGGGGGCGGTCAGCGTGCCGGAGCTCACCAACGTGCAGCTGCTGCAGCAGCAGGCGGAGCAGGACGAGTACCCGGCGGCCAACATCCTGCGGACCCAGGTGTACCGGCCGCCCCCCCCTTACCCGTACTACGGCGCCGGACGCGTGCCGCGGCCCGCCAACAGCACGCCGGACCTGTCGCGCCACCTGTACGTCAGCAGCAGCAACCCAGACCTGATCATCACGGGCCGGCGGGTCCACCACTCGGTGCAGACGTTCCAGGAGGACAGCCTGCCCGTGGCCCACTCCCTGCAGGAGGTGTCGGAACCCCTGCTGCTGCTGGGCCTGGGGGGCCCCCAGCACCGGGGCGGTGGGGGCGGGGGTGTCGGGGGCCACCCCCAGCACCAGCACCACCTCCACCACCACCACCACCCCGACCACCACCACCACCAGCACCACCACGACGCACAGAAGCGCAATTCCATCGAGATCGCCGGCCTGGCGTACAGCCTGGAGGGCATGAGGGTGAAGGAGAGGTCGCTGTCCACCACCGCCGCCCCCGCCAACAACGCCTCCTCCTCCCAGGGCTCCCAGCTCAACGTGTTCCTGGAGCGCACCAAGCAGGACGACGGAGGAGGGGAGGATGGGGAGGGGCAGGGGGGGGAGGGCAGGGAGGACGAGCCGCCGCCGCGCTACGGCCACAAGAAGTCCCTGTCGGACGCCACCATGCTGGTGCACAGCAGTGGGGAGGAGGAGGAGCCGGAGGAGTTTGACGGCGGCGGACGGCACACGCCGCGGTCCCACGACGTCCTCGGGGGGGGCGACCACCAGCAGCAGCAGCACCACCACCACCCCGCGGCCCCCCCGGGTAGGCAGCAGCAGACCCCCGCCGAGCCGCCGCCCGCCTACCCCATAGGCTCGGCCCTGGACCCTCCGGCCTATCACCCGCCGAGCCAGGAGGCGGAGCCTCTGTACCTGCTGGCGGACGGGCGCCCCCCCCCCAGGATGACGCCCTCTGTGTCGGAGGGCGACCTGAGCCAGGCCAAGCAGAAGGCCAAGAAGAGGCCCGTGTCTGACGTCCCCGCTGGGAGGAAGCCTGTGGAAGGCCTGCCCCCTCACGTGAGTCCACACACACTCACACACACACACTCACACACACACACACACACACTCACACACACTCACACACACACACTCACACACACATGCACAAATATACACACACATGAATGAATGAATGAATGAATGGACTTTATTGTCATTGCTACAGTACAGGTACCAAACAACGAAATTTAGGAGGGGTGGCTCCCCTGGTGTTAGGAAAGAAAAAAAAAAAAAAAAAAAAAAAAATCACAAGAAGGGAAGGAGCTGGTTTACATAAATAAAGGCTATGTACACTATCCACTGTACTATACTGTACAGATAGACGACTAGGGTTGTCATATTGCACAATAGTATTATTACACATTTATTTAAAGTGTCACAGTTTGCAGGCTTGAAATGTACATGTTTGTGCCTCAGCACTACACCTGATTTTTTCAGTCCAGCAGCTGCCATCAATCCGTCCAGACTGTCCAGGGCCCAGAACGTGCGCGCACGCACATACACACACACACACATACACACTACACGTGCACATATGCACACACACACACACACACACACACATTTTAAATGCTTTATTTATGTCCACATAAATGTACAATATCTAAAGGACATAAATACTATCAGTGCATTTTGACATTATGAAAACAGTCAGTTACAATAGTGCTGGGTTGACAACCAGTTATGCTACACACAGGATGTTATTCACACCAAATGATAACAGTGGAATGACAGATACAGTATCAATACTGTAAAACAGTCTCCAGCTCATGGGTGCAAGAAGCACCGCCTTCTCCATATTGAGTGGCTACCAATAATGCTCCAGCTGTTGGTATTTCAAGATCTTGGTTGAAAAGGCTTCCTCTAGGCTATGGTCAAAGGTGCAGCCAACTTCTAGAATGAGCACCTCTCTGTGGTTTTCATTGACAATTACAGCATCGGGGCTGTTGGTGAAATATTAGAGAACACTTCTGAATCGTCACTACACAGACTGAACATGCTAGGCTTTACAGTGGAGTGCTTGTACAGCGTTGCGGCAGGCCTGAATAGGAACACACTGAACAACACACTGAACACACTCACACTCTGAACACACCAGTGTTTCCTCTATATGCAATTATTCGTGGCGAGCCGCCACAAATGAATTTCCTCCGCCACTAATTGATTCAGACAGTCCACTTTGATTCAGGCTGCGCAGAAAGGCAGCGAGTTATTATGACCGGAGAACAGAAAAAAAGCAGATTGAAGCTAGATTTAGGCCGCTTACAGACCTACATTTCGTTCCGATTTAGGGCGTAGTTAGTTACAATATGTTACAATGTTGCAATTAACCTCGTCGTTTGTGTTCGCACTGCAATCGAGACTGAATCGCTCTCAACAGGCGCGCGGCGCGAGGCGACGCGCTTTCATAACAGTTTTGTGATTGGTCCGAATTTAACGGGACAAACGTATCCTAATCGAAAATGCAACATCATCAGCGACAACTGTGGGTTATTGCATTTACTGCTGTTCTCTGTTCATGTTCTTATACCAGTGCTCAGTATAGAGTATTTTAAATGAACATTCGTAATGTAGTCTCTCTGATGTTCATGGTCAACTAAATCAGCCTATTTTGTGAAACAAATAATGTTCCCGCTAATGGGTTAACCGAGCATTCTCGCACCTAACGCTAGCTTCGAACTATTCATAGCAATATGCGCGGGGCAAAAATAATCTATTGACTCTAAAATCACCACGAACAGAACGGCGGAGGTACGGGTAAGCAGGGCTCATGTTGGTGTCCTCAAAGGTAAGAGTTGGTTTTCTTTAACTCAGCTGATGCATTACCTTGCTGTTGTTGTTTACCGAATGCTCCATCTGACTGTCACACTGTGATTTTACTTGTGTAAACAGTTAATGAGTAACGTTAGCCGGTTTTGTGCGTGTACTCTCATGTAGGCCTACTTCGTATTGATGAGCTGATGATCTTTCATTGTGTGTGTGTGTGTGTGTGTGTGTGTGTGTGTGTGTGTGTGTGTGTGTGTGTGTGTATGTATGTATGTATGTGACTCTCAGTCACAAGTTTATATTCTACGGATGTTGTTCAGTGCTGTATGCGCGTTCCCGGTTCCATGTGTACTCTACTCTTGTGTACTTCATATTCGATGAGCTGATGATCTTTCTGTGTGTGTGTGTGTCCGCTGCAGTTGTAGGATATCTTGGTATTTGATCACCTTCTATATAAAATCACCTGCTCGGCTTTAATGACTTAACCGCTATTAAAAAAATTATAATTGTTGCCACCCTCTAGTTTTTGGTGAAATTACATCTTTGTTTTGAGCGCCAGTGCGGGTTTTGTGCGCGTGCACGCTGAAAAAAATTGTGCGCGCTCTGCTCGCGAAAAATGAACGCTCCGCCACTAATGTGAAAAATCCTGGAGGAAACACTGCACACACATAGCATAGCTACATGAAGTATACAATAAATACATTTGTCTGAAGTAAGTCATCATCAGTAAAGTCACACTGCTAGAGAAGGGAAGGAAACTAGTTCCCGAAAATGAAAGAAACACTTTGGACAATTGTGACTTCAGGTTGGATTTCTCGGAGGTAGATGTTTCTCTGAATCAGCTCTTCCTCATCGCTGACACCCGAAGAATTGTCAGACGCCACGTCGAGGTCTCAAGTTATGTGTCAACACCGGGAAAAGGCCACGAAATGTGCCGTCATCCTTCCAGCCAATAACAGGCTCTCTCTCTCTCTGCCGCTCAGGTGACTAAACCTGCCTGTCGGTATGCGCAGTATGGCTGCCTCTGACATCACACAAGCCACCGTTGCTGATCCCTCTGACCCACATGAAAGCACAGGGGCATTGTGGGTAGTTTCAGGGGGGCGCGCGAGGTGGCGCGGGTGACGTAAACAGGTTCACCGTGACCCCCTCGCGCACACCTGCCACGCGCGGAATGTAGCAGGGCGACCTGGAGAACAGGAACGGTCACATTCCTCTGGGAGAGAGAGAGAAAAAAAACAAAACTGTGAGGGCTGTGCTGTCTCTCACCGTACACATCCGCACACACACTCACACACTCGCTCGCTCTGTCTTCCTGCCTGCCCCGACCTTACACACAAACACACACACACACACACACACACACTCTCTCTGTCTAATCCCTGGCTTCTGACCGTGTCCGTCCGTCGTCTCCCTGACCTCTGACCCCCCCCCCCCCTCCTCCTCCCTCACCCAGCAGGGGATGAAGAAGCGGGAGCTGAAGAAGATGGGTCCTCTGAAGGTGGCGGCGCTCAACGGGCTGACGCTGTCCCGCCTGCCGCTGCACGACGAGGGCAAGGACGAGCCTGAGAAGGCCTCCAACGACGAGAGGGTAGGACCGTCTGTCTGCTGGGATAGACCTGTCTGTCTGTCTGTCTGTCTGTCTGTCGCTCTGTCTCTCTGTCTGTCTGTCTGTCTCTGTCTGTCTGTCTGTATGTCTCTGTCTGTTTGTCTGTGTCTGTCTGTCTGTCTCTGTCTGTGTCTGTATCTGTCTCTGTCTGTTTGTGTCTGTCTCTGTCTGTCTGTCTCTGTTTGTCTGTCTGTCTGTCTCTGTATCTGTCTGTCTCTGTCTGTTTGTCTGTCTGTTTGTCTGTCTGTATCTGTCTATCTGTCTGTCTGTTTCTGTCTGTCTGTCTGTAGCTGTCTCTCTGTCTGTCTGTATCTCTCGTTCTCTCTCTCTCTCTTTACTCTTATGCATTTGTTTTGGTTATGCAAGCAGAGAGAGGGTTGTTTTGTAACCTATCCTGACAGACGTGGTGTGGGATTGGGTTTAGTGAGTTTAGGGAGAGTTGGTGCTTTGGGGATGGCTGTTCCTTGTGTGTTGGATTGGTGATATTGTGGTGATTTGTTATTGTACAGTTTTAGGATAGTGACATGAATTCTATGTGCCACGTTCTCAGGCAGTGATGAGGTTCATGTGATGTTGTTGAACGTGTACGGCACAGACAAACCACCTGTACAGTGAGCGTGTACGGCACAGACAAACCACCTGTACAGTGAGCGTGTGCGGCACAGACAAACCACCTGTACAGTGAGCGTGGGTGTGGATTTAACATGCTTTGTTCAGTGAAGGCTTTGTTATGAGATTGCATATGACAGGGAGAAATGTGTTGATATCGTTGACATAGTAACATAGACCAGGAGGGTATTCCATCAACGTCGCTTAGGAGATAAAAATACAACACACTGCTTAGGAGATAAAAATGCAACACACTGCTCAGGAGATAAAAATGCAACACACTGCTTAGGAGATTTTAAAAAATGAGTTCACAGGTATCTACATACACAGTTTAGACAAAGTCGGCGTGAGACTTGTTAAAAAAAAATAAAGAAAAATCCTGGATTATTTTGTTCAATCTCACGAGCCTGGATATTCCTTTAGAATTATTTTTTTCCTTCCTAGACGTTGATGGAATACCCCCCTGGTAACTGTTAATCTGCCTGATGTGTAGCCGACTTTGTCAAACTGTGTGTCTGTATGTAAGCTACCTGTGAAATCATTTTCATCGCCTATTCTGTGTTTCCCGTAGGGTTTTTGTGAGACTATGGTGGGAGGACCACGTATTAAAACCCCAAAAGTCCTCGGCTGACAAATGCTTATAAAAAAACAGCGCTACAAACACTTTCGGTTTTGTTATGAGACTATGGTGGCACAAATTAGACTATGACGGCCCGCCTCTGTCTTGTCTATGTATGGGAAACACCGTACCAGGGACATTTTATAATTGTATGTGTGTGTGTCTCTCTCTCTCTCTCTTTCTCTCTCTCTCTCTCTCTCTCTCTCTCTCTCTCTCTCTCTCTCTCTCTCTCTCTCTCTCTCTCTCTCTCTCTCTCTCTCTCTCTCTCTCTCTCTCTCTCTCTCCCTCCCTCCCTCTCTCCCCCTCTCTCAGTGTAAGGTGTTGGAGCAGCGTATGGAGCAGGGCATGGTGTTCACGGAGTACGAGCAGGTCCCTAAGCGGCGTGCGACGGGCGACTGCTCCATCGCCCAGATGCCCGAGAGCGGCGAGAGGAACCGCTTCCAGGACGTGCTGCCCTACGACGACACGCGCGTGGAGCTGGTGCCCACCAAGGAGAACAACACGGGCTACATCAACGCCTCGCACATCAGGGTAACACACACATATAGACACACACACACACACACACACATATAGACACACACACACACACATATAGACACACAAACACACACATATAGACACACACACACACATATAGACACACACACACACACACATATAGACACACACACACACACACACACACACACATATAGACACACGAGCTTGCATACGTACCCTCGCTTGAATACATACATACGTACACACCAGGGGAGGCTGGGGGAGGTAGAGGTAGAGATTTTTACCTCCACACACACACACACACGCACACACACACACTCAATAATGCCTCACACATCAGGGTAGCGCAGAGATGTATAGCACCTTTAACAGATTCCTTTAACAGATTCCTTTAACAGATTCCTTTAACAGATTCCTTTAACAGATTCCATGCTTTAGAAGTCAAAGCGTTGTGCTGTCCTGTCTCCCTGATCCCCCCCCCCCCCAGGCTGTGTGTGGTCATGTCAGACATGCCTACCTCCTGGGGCGGCAGACACACAGACAGACAGATCTGGGGCCTGTTGTTCCAGGTCCATTACAGTCACATTACAATTACATTACATTACATTACATTACATTGCATTACATTACAATTACAATTACATTACATTACAATTACATTAGATTTTTACCATCTAGCTTTTTATCCAAAGAGACTTACAATTAGAGATTACAGGGACAGTCTCCCTGGAGTAATTTAGGGCTAAGTGCCTTACTCAAGGGCACACTACGTAGTGGTGGTGTTCCCAGGTGGGGTTTGAACTCATGACCTTCTGATCACCGGTCCAACTCACCATCCACTAGGCCAGGCCACCACTACCCCTAGTGCAGTAGAGGTGTTGGTGGAGGTGGTGGTGGTTCGGCCCACTTCATGACCGTGTGTATCTCTCCTCCCGGGACGTTTCCTAGGTGACGGTGGGCGGAGACGAGTGGAGCTACATCGCCTCCCAGGGCCCGCTGTCCAACACCTGCCAGGACTTCTGGCAGATGGTCTGGGAGCAGGGCGTGGCCATCATCGCCATGGTTACCGCCGAAGAGGTGTGTGTCGTGTGTGTGTGTGTGTCAGTTATTACATGACACTAGGGAGACTAACTTTTGCCCTTTGACCCCCCCCACCCACCCCAGGAAGGAGGCAGGGAGAAGAGCTTCCGCTACTGGCCGCGGCTGGGCTCGCGCCACAACACGGTGACGTACGGCCGCTTCAAGATCACCACGCGCTTCCGCACGGACTCCGGCTGCTACGCCACCACGGGCCTGAAGATCAAACACCTGCTGACGGGCCAGGAGAGGACGGTCTGGCACCTGCAGTACATCAACTGGCCCGACCACGGCTGCCCCGACGACTTCACCGGCTTCCTCTGTGAGCATGACGCACGCACGCACACACACA
Organism: Nansenia antarctica; assembly: GCF_963989245.1. Taxonomy (NCBI): domain Eukaryota; kingdom Metazoa; phylum Chordata; class Actinopteri; order Argentiniformes; family Microstomatidae; genus Nansenia; species Nansenia antarctica. The sequence continues at coordinate 49,347,489 of NC_137674.1, read as the reverse complement.
CACACACACACACACACACACACACACATTGTTTTCGGCGCTTCACTAAAATGACACAGCATTTTCAAATTACCATAAAATGACACAGCATGTCCTTCGTTGACCTTGAAAGGAATTGGAATCTATAGACCCCCTCACGAGACCTAGAGCTGTAGAGGTCCTGTTCTAGAACCTGTTAGATCTAGAGCTGTAGAAGTCCTGTTCTAGAATCTGTTAGATCTAGAGCTGTAGAGGTCCTGTTCTAGAACCTGTTAGATCTAGAGCTGTACAAGTCCTGTTCTAGAATCTGTTAGATCTAGAGCTGTAGAGGTCCTGTTCTAGAACCTGTTAGATCTAGAGCTGTAGATGTCCTGTTCTAGAACCTGTTAGATCTAGAGCTCTAGAAGTCCTGTTCTAGAATATGTTAGATCTAGAGCTCTAGAAGTCCTGTTCTAGAACCTGTTCGATCTAGAGCTGTAGAAGTCCTGTTCTAGAACCTGTGGATCTAGAGCTGTAGAGGTCCTGTTCTAGAACCTGTGGATCTAGAGCTGTAGAGATCTTGTTCTGTAGATTCCGACATAGTTCTGGGATTTGCGTTAACAGAGCTCCACGGCTGTTGAACGATTTCGTAGAAACATCGAGTCCCCCGATCCGTTTCGTTATCGACGACTTTCGGTTATTTCTTCCGACCCGAAACCCAACCTTCTGTCCTGTGCGTGTGTTCCTCTCCCACCAGCGTACCTGGAGGAGATCCAGTCGGTCCGCAGACACACCAACAGCACCAGCGACCCCAAGAACACCAACCTGCCGGTCCTGGTCCACTGCAGCGCCGGGGTGGGCCGCACAGGGGTGGTGATCCTGTCTGAGATCATGATCGCCTGTCTGGAGCACAACGAGGTAAGGACTCCCTCTGTTCCCTCTCTCTCTCTCCAACACCCAGGGGAGGCTGGCAGAGGTAGGACATCGGAGGTCGGGGTGGGGGCGTCATTGTTAACGCGTGGGAATGGAACGAGGAACGGTGTCGAAACACGCGTGTGATTGGAGGGTGCTGGCGGTGTTGGAGACAGTTTTTTTCCGTGGGTTCTATGATGATTTTTTTTTCCTCTCTTTCTCCCCCTCCCTCCCTCCCTCTCTCTTTCTTCCCCTCCCTCCCTCCCTCTCTTTCTCCCCCTCCCTCCCTCCCTCTCTTTCTCCCTCTCCCTCCCTCTCTTTCTCCCTCTCCCTCCATCTCTTTCTCCCTCTCCCTCCATCCCTCTCTCTTTCTCCCTCTCCCTCCCTCCCTCTCATTCTCCCTCCCTCCCTCTCTCTTTCTCCCTCTCCCTCCCTCTCTCTTACTCCCTCTCCCACCCTCCCTCTCTTTCTCTCCCCCCCCCCCCCCCCCCCCCCCCCCCCAGATGCTGGACGTCCCCACGGTGCTGACCATGCTGAGGCAGCAGAGGATGATGATGGTGCAGACCATCTCCCAGTACTCCTTCATCTACAAAGTCCTCATCCAGTTCCTCCGCAACTCCCGGCTCATCTAGAAGCACACGGGGACGCTCGCTGGCGTCGGGGACAGGCGGCCCCTTCGGGAAGGGGGGGCGAGAACAGAGAAGCCAGTTTTCCTCAAGGCTCATGAAAAGCGGCGACGCGCTGCTGGGCGACTGTGGCTTCCGGATCCCAAATGGCGGTGCCGGTTGGTTCTAACGGGCGGACGATCTTTTCCTAGTATTAACAGAGATGAGACTGACGGGACTGACACGGACGTCCAAAGAGGAAGCGGCGTCGCCACCCGAGGGGAGGAACACACGACTTCTGTCCCTCCTTCTCGTAAAAACAGTATTATTCAGAGATGTCACTGTGGGTTCGTACGCCGCTCCATGACGACACGTGAAACCCAGCACTTTGACAGTAACCCGGCTGTACGTAAGCCAACCACGGTTAAGCTACAGTTAAAATCTATATCTGATCATTGTATATCCAGATGAATTGCAGATCTATTTTTTATCATTGATTGTGTGATTGTGTGATTGTGTGAGTGTGTGTTTTCTTTTCTTTCTTTTTTTTTTTAAGATGAGTGTTTCTGGGTGAGCTGTGATGATGTTGATGATGGTGGTGGTGGTGATGGTGATGATGATGATGATGAAGGAAAAGACTGGTTTGGAGTTCTTGAAGGAAGTAAACAAGTTGTTATGAAGGCACGAACATCCTCGTTAAATGACCCCCTGGAGACTATACTCTCCACTAGAGGTCATAGAAACATGGTCTGCTAACTAAAGAGCCACTTTAATATATATATATATATTGTGTATAAGGTGCAAGCTCCATCTTTGATAGCACTTTATAGTAACGTTCATGGATAAGCCATTGTAAATGTCTAATTAATTCAAGCTTATAAATGAACGTTGTTATACAGTGTTGGCCCATGTTTTATTGCAGAGCTGAACGCATTGTTTAGAGACACAGTCACAGTCTCATCAGATGTCCACCAAAGAATCTTTACTGTCCAAGTACATCTGGTATCTGCTCAAACGGGCAGGCAGGAAATATCGAACAGCGCTCTTAATAATGATGTTACAAACCTTTTATTTTTTTATTTTTTAAGAGGAGAAACATATACATGGAGGTTGTGTGACTTTCTGCAGAATCACTCTGAACATGAGGGCTTTTTTCGGGGATCGGTGCCCTCATTAAAATCTCCTAAAGTCTTCCTCGGCATGTTTCAGTTGTTGTTATGGTTACCCGAAAAATACAATACACCCATTTGTTTTCATCCAGATGTTTGGCCCCATCCAGCAGTCCCAAGGTGTCAGCTGGTGTGTGTGTGTGTGTGTTAGCGCTGGGCGGACGCTAGGAGAGAACAGGTCATGGTGTCAATGGACAGATGCCTTTTTTTTGGTTTTGTGGTTGCCACGGTGATGCGATGATGTGAAGGGAAAACAGGATGTTACAGTACAGAAGTGAGAATCGGACAACGGAGTTCACTGTTGTTCAAGTTTGACCTGGAGGTTAGGACACAAGGTCAGGAGAGGTTTGGTTTGTAGAGGATGATGGTTTTCTATGTGTTTAATGCCGTTAGCCATTTGACAGTGCTCTCTTGTAAGACGTAAGAGGGAAAATGCTGCTGATTTCCGCAAACCGATCTAACACAAATCGGTGTTAAAAACGAGTGCCGTAACTATTGATGAGCATATACACAATTCCTTGCAGTGAGCTTTCTTTATATCCAGATACATTGACTATTTGCGACGTGTATACATATGAATTGAAAATGCTCCGTATGTTTTGTATATGATTATGAAGGAAACGATATTGAAGGGGTTTGTGACGTGAATGACAATCTTGGAGAGAGAAAAAATGGAAATACCATGTTGTTGTTTTTCTTTGAGTTTGTCATTTTTTGGTTTCTGATGTCCTGACATGACATGACAGTGTTGTGATCTGACCATCTGAACAGCAGTGTGTGGCCTTGGAGTTCACTGAGGGCTGCATCCCAACATTATTACCAGGAGGGCTACATCCCAATATTATCACTACAAAGGCTGCATCCCAATATTATCACTACAAAGGCTGCATCCCAATATTATCAAACAGCTTCCTCTCCTCCTCCTCCACCTTCCCTTCCTGAGCAGTCTTGCCGTCAGGGGCCTGATTTGGGGGTTCATATCCAGATTTGACGTTCATATCCAGTCGTTCCACCTCAGCGCAGCGGTCAACAGACAACAGACAGGGAGGAGGCCAGGACAGACGATTGGGACACAGCCCAGAGAGCTTATGGGAAAGGGGCTGTGCAGGAACCTGCTACCATCCCACCCCGCCTCCACCTGTGTGTGGTGTGTTCAACTGAAGTACCCCTCTCATTAGGAGTGTGGAGAGGAATGTCTCGGGCCCGTGTGACGCCCCTGTGTGGGAGTGGGCTGTGACACGGTCCCACAGCAGCCCCCTGGCAGCACTCTCCTTGTTCTCACCCCAGTGAGACATTTAGGCAGGGCCCGCGACAGAGAGACACATCCTGTAGTTAAGAACGGACTGTCTGAGCCACCGTAGGGGGGGGCGGGGCTCCTACATGACCACCACAGTTAGACCCCTCCCACCTGACCACAGGTCACAGCAACGGTTGTCTTCACTGGCGATGCTACGTGGATAGTGCACAACAACGACAGGGTTCATATTCATAGCGTTGTCAGCTGGGTATAGATTCCCTCCTGTCAGCCAAAAAGAGAGTGATCTGAAGCAGAACAGTGAGATTAGAAGTGACGTCATTCTGTTAAAGCCTTGGTTTGGAACGCGAGTTGTAATTTGTGTGTTTGTTTAGGTGTAAAACTGTGTACATGAAGTTTGATATTCATATTTATTCGATTGAACTGGAAGAAAATAATACATCATGACAAAAAGAAGAACCCTGAAACTGAGTTGGGTGTTGGTTTGGCACAGGTCAGAACTGGATTTGAAGGCCCTTGTAACGCGCTGCTTTTTTAAAGATGATTATATGATTGATTTGAGTCTTATTACAGTGTGAACAGAGTTCCATAAGAGAAGTCTTGTGTGATTGAAGTGGCGAGTCGACTGGTGTGCCCTTCTCTCATTTGTAAGAATGAGGTGTTGTACTGGCCTCCTGCTGTACAGTGTAAAATCATCTTCAGCTTTAAAGCATAATGTTGTCATTTGTAAAACGATGTATAAACTGTATCTAATGAACAAAAATATGGTATTCCATTGTAAAGAACTGTATGTAGAGAATCTTTTTCTGCTCAGATTAAATATTTGAAGTATGAGTCCTCCTGTGTGCACTCTTTTGAACATTGGCCATCTATCATATTCCATAGAAGATATTTCCTGCCACCTACTGGACATTTATGTAATTGCATGTACATCACAGCTCACATAAATTAGCAGTTTCTTTTTCTTTGAAGTTTACCTGAGGTCCTTCGCTTGTGTCGTTGTCTGGAGATGTTTGGTACGATATGCTGCAACAGTGCAGTCTTTGCTGTCGTCAAAGTCATTCCAACATGTTAAAGCACACCAAACGTTTTGTCATAATGTGCAAAGCCTCCCCTGAACCAAACAAACAAACTAAAGAAAAATCATTTAACACCCCGATCTCACATCCCCCGCAGGCAACAAATCCATTTCATTAAGAATTCATTTATTTTTCAAAAGTGAATCAGATTCAACTCAAAAAGTAATCGACATGAGTACCATAACATGCCATGATTACATAAAACCATCTAAATACCGTCAGTAGAAAATAAGTACAAATCTGCTCGTTTTTAAACTGCAGTTGGTCTAGCTTCAATTACGTCCTTTTTTTTCACAGCAATTAAAGTAAGTAAAACATTCAAAAATGAACACAAAATAATATAGAACAGTTAGTTCCGACCAAGTAATTTGATTGGACAAGAGGCATTCCATGAGTTACGATATATAGTATAACAGCACTGGGACTTTTAACTATAGGTATCACTCCGCCGCACAGGTGTTAAATTACCGTTAATTAGACTTCATTGTTACTAAGAAGACATTAGCCAATCAGCGAGCAAAGCAAAACTCTCCGTTTTTAAATCCTCCATTTTGGCCGCCATTGGCTAAAAGCTGTAATTTGGCTCTACAAGTGTTAATATATCATTTTATGAAGTTTTAATATGTTTTCAGGCGAGAAAGTAACCATATATATTCACAAAATGTATCCGGTTTATCAAAATAACCCGTTTATATATCTGATCTGACGTTTTTTCCCCCACTTCTGTGGGAAACTTCGCTAGTTGAACAGTCCCGTTGCGGAACTATTTTTTCTTGACGGAGCCAAAATAAATGATTAAATAAACAAACAAATCATAATCTGTTGTCACTTATTACTGTTAACTAATAAATTGCGCTGTAGAACTGTTGTATAAAAGCAATATCACACTCGAGGTCGTGTGTTATACTAGTATCAGCACGGCTGTGATTGTCTTCGGTACTCGGCCTGCGGCCTCGTACCTATGACCGAATCACAGCCGTGCTGATATTCAGTATAACACACTCCCTCTCGTGTGATATTGCTTAAGTAAAGTATTTCAGCTCACATCATCACTCCAAACATAAACAACACAGTATATTCATGTTAGCCATAGAGACCCACAAATGAGACTCGGTTCATCTGTAGTAACACTGGACAGCTTTTCAATTTCAAAACACTCCAGATTAAAAAAAACGGATTTAGGAGTCAGTGCTAGTAACGTCCTCTCTTTGACCCCTGACCCCAACCACCACCTCCACTCCAACCACCACCTCTCCCCCCACCCCCTCCTCGCCCCCAGCCACCCCCACCCCCACCTCCCCAGCCCCCTCCGCCCTCTTGCCTCTTCTGCCAGGGGGGCATCTCAGGACGGGGGGCGTCTATCTCGGACGGACGGCCGCCTCGATCCGGCACCCGTCCCATCAGGATCTGTGGATGAGGAGAGACACACACACACACACACACACACACACACACCACTATGAGTCATGACCCACAGACACACTGCTGGGGGCCATGGAGGGTGGGGCCACAACAGCAGACACTTGATACAGGTCCGAGACGTGCGCTACATTGTGTGCTACATAGTGCGCTACATAGTGCGCTACATAGTGCGCTACATAGTGAGCTACGCTAGTGAGGATTGGCCCCCCCATACCTTGTTGACGGCGCAGGCCGTGGTGTCTCTGGCGGAGCCGCTGCTGGTCTTGGTCACGTGACAGAGGTCCTCCCTGGCCGCCAGCAGGGCCGCCATGTCCACTGAACAGCCCAGGGCCAGGGAGCGTCTCTGAGGCTGGTACACCCTGGCCATGCTGTCAACCCTCTCCTGACACACACACACACACACACACACACACACACACACAGACACACAGACACACAGACACACATACACACATACACACATACACACATACACACATACACACATACACACATACACACATACACACATACACAGACACACACACACACAGTGCTTAGCTCGCGACGAAAATACAGCGATACTTCCCATCAAGAAGAGGAGGTGAGGAGAGGAAAGTAGAGGAGGTGAGAGGAGAGGAAAGTAGAGGAGGTGAGAGGAGAGGAGGAGGTGAGGAGAGGAGCTGAGGAGAGGAGAGGAGGTGAGAGGAGAGGAGGAGGTGAGGAGAGGAGCTGAGGAGAGGAGAGGAGGTGAGAGGAAAGGAGAGGAGAGGAGGAGGTGAGGAGAGGAGGTGAGAGGAGAAGAGGAGGTGAGAGGAGAGGAGGAGGTGAGGAGAGGACCAACCCCACCAGAAGCCCACTGAGTCCACCTGCCTTGGCTCTGTCCGACCAGCCGAAGGACTGCACCGTGACGTCCAGACGCTTCACCAGCATCCTCCGCCGGCACTCGTACTCGGAGGACAGCAGCGTGTTGATCTGCCCCAGCCTCTCCTGGAGGAGGAGGACACAAGGGACGTCACCTCACCATGCCTTCGTCACATAATGCATGTTTGCACTCTGAATGTCTGGCAGAATTGGGGGTTTGTCGAGGGTTTGTTTGCATGCTTGAAGGTCAGAGGTCGTTGTGCTCACCCACTGGTCACTGTTGAGGGGGTGCCGTAGAACAGGCTGTCCAACATGCTCATTAGGAAACTCTGTAAGCACTGCATTTATCTGGGGAGGGGGGGGTGGGACACACACACACACACACACACAATATGTTGAATATAGGTCTGTAACAATAAAAACTAAATCTGGACAATTCAATCAATTGTCACTGACCCCCCAAAATTGCTCCAGGTGAGCGGGCCGGCACCTTGCATGGTAGCTTGCCGCCATTAGTGTGTGAATTTGTGTGTGAATGGGTGAATGAGAGGCCGTTGTAAAGCTTGTTTCACTGTTATGTGACCCAGATAATGTAATAATACAGCAACCTATGAAGTAAACCATGCCTCTTTATTATCATAAAACCTATTTTGTCACCCTTCACTTTCTCTTACAAATTTGGAATGGCAGTTTTGGAGACGTAAGTCTTAACTAGGCAACTCGTATTGGTCATTAAAAAGAGTACAGCATGTCTTTAAATGCTGGCTTCTCCACTGTATTGAAAAAGAATTCGGTAAATATGTATTAAGCACTTTGAGCTGCAACGTTTGAAGGGAACGTTCTCAGTCTCTGTGTACGTTCTGTATCCGTTCTCAGTCTCTGTGTACGTTCTCAGTCTCTGTGTACGTTCTGTATCCGTTCTCAGTCTCTGTGTACGTTCTCAGTCTGTGTACGTTCTCAGTCTCTGTGTACGTTCTCAGACGTTCTCAGTCTCTGTGTACGTTCTCAGACGTTCTCAGTCTCTGTGTACGTTCTCAGTCTCTGTGTACGTTCTCAGACGTTCTCAGTAGGGATGTCCCGATCCGATATTGATATCGCATATCGCCGCGATATCGGTCCTGAATGCTGGATCGCAGATCGCACCAGAAAAAAAGATAGGCAGCGATCTGGGGCTCGCGATCCGGCGTGTCACTCACGTGATGACAACAGTAGTAGTCAGTGGTCACGGGCATGAGAGTTGGCTAGTAGCTACCTGTGTGTAATGAGTCTGACAATGTCATGATGCTAGCTGGTGAAATCATAAACCATTTGCTTACGTAATTTTTCGTTTGTTTACATCAGGGGTCCCCAAACTACGGCCCGCGGGCCGAACACGGCCCGCCCCCACACTTGGACCGGCCCTTTGAACAACGTCGCCCCCACACACTCTCAACAATGCCAGAAACATATTTTGAAAATAAATAAATATATGTTTTAATCATATCATATCTGTATTTGATATTAAAGGTTGGCTTTCAAATTAAAATGTCCCTTAGTTATAAACTATTTTCATTAATAACATTATTAGTTAGTTTCACCCGCCCACAGAATGCGGTACATTCAACGTAACGTTCCATAGTGAACAAGCACGGATCTATAGCAGGTGCACGCGAGCTAGAACGAACATTCAGAGAGATGAAAAATGGCCAAACGGTTGGTAAAGAGAAAAGTTTATTCAGAATGCAGGGTTTTTAACCAACAGTGCACAAGTGATTATTATTGTTAAATGCAAAGAAAAGGCTCATCTATCAAGAAGCGGTGTCTGTGTTCAAAGAATACAATCTGCGCCGACACTATGAAGCCCGCCACAAAGACAAGTATGCTAGTTTACAAGACCAAATGAGAGCAGACAAGTGTCGAAGCTAAAATCAGCTCAGCAGAATACGTTTGTACCCGAAACCCACGTTCGGGCCAGTGCTGATGAGTTTGTCAATAAATGTATGAATGTGGTCGCGGAGGAGGTGTGTCCCGCGGTGAGTCTGTCCGCAGGTAGGCACCAGATGAATTGAAACAATGGGGGATTAGATAATGTAGATGCCCAGCTGCAGGAGAAAACGAAATAATTTTACCCATATGTTCATGATCTGTATCAAGCAGGGATTTTCCTGCATAGGCCGCCTCCGTCATATTTCTAGCCGCCTCCAGCTCTCGACAAAACTCTGACGGTCGTATTTTCTACCAGCGTTGAACTCGGTGGATTTCTGTCATTTCTAACTGCAATTGCGGCACTGAGCCGACGTGGTGGCGGGGGCGCTGTTTCACAAATAAGTTAGCTTTCGTGTTTGCTAGCGAAACAGCTGATAGTTGATGTTGACTGCTCAAGGAGAATACATATTTGAAAGTACAGAATGCCTGAGAGCCTTATATTGCATTATATTACATTACATTTTGAATGATCATCTGGTGCCTGAATATTGTGTTTTCCTTTACATAAATAATGACATTTCCACCATAAATGGATGCAGAAAGGGCACAAATTGGTGCATCTAAATTCACCAGAAATGAAAGAAATTAAGTGTTTGATCTGATGTTTAAGGACCCCCAGACAGCCCTGCTTCATGGGTCCCCCTGTGTATGATGAGGGTCCTCCCTCATGTATCAGACTGTAAAACGGATTATATTTCATTGACATATCACTATAGGTATAAATTCCATCCAAATTCAACTGTTTAGACTTTGTTTGCATCCACCAGTGCTCTCCTGCGCGCAATTGCTTTGCGCAACCGCCTCCATTTCACACCGTTCCATATTATTTTATGTTAGAGACCGACCCAGGCCCCCCATCACAGAAAGGAAAAATTATGTGGCCCTCACAGAAAAAAGTTTGGGGACCCCTGGTTTACATAGTCTGAAACTACAGATGGTAAGCTTTCAAATGATGCGTCATACATTGAAATCGGGAAAAAATTCAAGACGACACGAGTATTTGAATGTTTGTTTGTATCAATGTTTTGCTCAAGAATGGTGACTGCTAAAAACGCTGCTAACAGCTAGCTGCTAACGTTTCGTTCTAACACGAAAGTATTGTAACGTCCCCACTTGGACAGTGGTTGAAATAATGACAGATAGCTTCTCTCATGTAATCTGTGCGTTTAATTGTAAACTATCTCATACACAACTTTCTTAGTTCACCGGAGCTCTCTCTCCCAACGGTCTCAACAACACACACAGCATGAAACATGAAGGCACTAAAACTAGAAATCTGACAGTAACTATTTTTTTTTTTTCTACAATGCTGAATGCTGCAGTTTAAATTGTTTTAACTTTAAACCAGTTGGTCACTGAGTACTGCAGAGTACTGTTTTGTTGCTTGAATAAAGGCTGGCAGTCTTTAATAGCCAACTGTTGTTATGGACTATATACTGGGGAAGTATTTGTTATTATTCAGGAGTAAAACAATAAATACAAATATCGGATTGATATCGGTATCGCAGATACCTGAAGCCCAGGTATCGGTATCGGTAGTGAAAAAATGGGATCGGGACATCCCTAGTTCTCAGTCTCTGTGTACGTTCTCAGTCTCTGCTGGACCTTGCACCAAAAATCCAACTACTCAGTAGTAGCAACATTACAGTTTCTTTCTTTTGCACAATGCACAATCACCTCTTTCTCAACTAGTCTTTTTATCTGTCAGGCTGTGTATGTGAATATAAAAGCAGGGGAAAACAGTAAAAAGAAAAGGTAAAGAAAATACAATAAAAATGTATGTAAAAAAGGGCTAGTTGATAAAACATGTTACAATAATCGAGCCGGCTTGAAACAAAGACATGAATCAGTTTTTCAGCATCTTTTTGGTTTGTATGTATGATACACACACACACACACAGACACAAATATAAATATAATAACCATCATGTACATTTCCTGAAATCATGTACAGAGCATTGTGCAACTCACCTTGTTTTCTATACTGGAGAAGAGATGTGCTACTTCTTGTTGTCTTGGCTCTGGGAGCCTCAGTGTTTGACAGATGGCCCAGAGAGCCTGCGCTGCTGGACTGCTGTCTTCAGCCTCTGTACCGCTGACGCGTCTGCTCTTCACAATCTGGGCAGCCTGCAGCTCAGAGCTTAAAAATACTGAAACATGAAATACATTTTCAAACATCAGTCAGACACACACACATACACATACGGTACACATAAACACACACACACACACACACACACACACACACACACACACACACACAGAGTATACTTACACACAAGCTTGAGATAGTCTTTTTTATTCTGAAGTCGTCCCTGTAGGATCCCAGAGACCAGACCTGGATAAGGACAGCACAGCTCCTTCAGCAACCCACTGATCTCAAACTGCAGACCGTCTGTGTCGCCTGGATGGAGAAAGCGTCAGTCAGACGGAGGATTATTTAGACACCCAAGTGCAGTCTAGCAGATCGGAACGCGAGGTGTGATATATATAGGTAGGTCTCTCTCTCTCTCTCTCTCTCTCTCTCTCTCTCTCTCTCTCTCTCTCTCTCTCTCTCTCTCTCTCTCTCTCTCTCTCTCTCTCTCTCTCTCTCTATATATATATATATATATCTCTATATATATATCTCTCTCTCTCTCTCTCTCTCTCTATATATATATATATATATATATATAGTGGTATTTCTTTTAGTTCACCTGGCCCTGACGATATCCCTTCCTCCAGGTCACATAGCGGTGTTAGTCGCGACGCCAGCCACACGCACAGGCTGACATACTCAGCGGACGCCAGGCCACCCTCACAGGCGCTCAGCAGCGCGTCTTCGTCCAGCAGAGGTCCGTCATACCTGGACAGGAGAACACCGTCAGAGTCACAACCTCGGTCTGCATGGTGGCTCAGTCAGCAACACCTGGACCAGGTCATTAGCCAGCTAAAGTAGGAGCCTCCATGGTGAGGCAGGTGAGCTGCACATCCCTGGGTGGTGGATGGTACCTACACACCGAGGGCTCTGCAGGCACATTGACTTACCCGACCTGTTCCAGCGAATCTAAGATATCCCATTCCATTGTGGCAGACAGCAACAATTTCAGCAGTCCTTCAAAAATACTAGGTGAGACCAATGTGTGTGTAAATGAGTTGACATCGCACTATAAACTACTAACGAGGAGCTCCGTTAGTTCATCGCTACGATGCTTTCAAAAAGGAGGACATGCCGAGAGCGCTGAGTGAGGCAATGACTTCCGTAGTGAAACATACATACGCGTTACTTTGGTTCCGCTCTGTCAGGAACCATTCAGCAACCCCTTGGACCGAGTCTTCCTCCTTTCTCTCTTCAGAATAGAATATAATTAATTAATTTTAAATCCATCGCTATGGCTACATCATATTTTAGATTCATCTTCTTATTTTTATTGTAGCACTTTGAGATTCCTTATGTAAAGTGCTTTTACAAATAAAATGTATTATTATTATTATTATTATTATTATTATTATTAGAACTTCTTCAGTAGACTCAGGGTAAAGTGATTCATTGTAAAAACAACAACAACAACAACAGTGTAATCAACAAATTATATTCTGCAAAAAGTGCACTAAAAAGGAGAATAGTAACCCTTTTAATGTGGCTTACAATAGAAATTCATCATTTGTATGTACTGTACATGTATACTGTCATCTATGTTCTAAACAAATCATGTGTTTAGTAAACCGAATGTATACTACATTCATTGTGTGTGTGTGTGTGTGTGTGTGTGTGTGTGTGTGTGTGTGTGTGTGTGTGTGTGTGTGTGTGAGAGAGAGCATTATTTCAGCCTTTGATAGTATGATGTTTTCCTCAGATCCTGAGAACAACTGTCTAAGCAGTGAAGTTCCTCAGCAGGTGGTGGAGATGCAGCAGGGTGAGACACCAGGAGACTGATCAGAGGTCAGTGTCTGAAAGGCTCAATACTGGCTCTGATCACTAGAGGCTCTGATCACTCGAGGCTCTGATCACTCGAGGCTCTGACCAGTGACCACTAGAGGATATGATCACTAGAGGCTCTGATCACTAGAGGCTCCGACCACTAGAGGATATGATCACTAGAGGCTCTGACCACTAGAGGCTCTGACCACTAGAGGCTCTGATCACTAGAGGCTCTGACCACTAGAGGCTCTGACCACTAGAGGATATGATCACTAGAGGCTCTGACCACTAGAGGATATGATCACTAGAGGCTCTGACCACTAGAGGCTCTGACCACTAGAGGCTCTGACCACTAGAGGATATGATCACTAGAGGCTCTGACCACTAGAGGCTCCGACCACTAGAGGATATGATCACTAGAGGCTCTGACCACTAGAGGATATGATCACTAGAGGCTCTGACCACTAGAGGCTCTGACCACTAGAGGCTCTGATCACTAGAGGCTCTGATCACTAGAGGCTCTGACCACTAGAGGATATGATCACTAGAGGCTCTGACCACTAGAGGCTCTGATCACTAGAGGCTCTGACCACTAGAGTATATGATCACTAGAGGATAATATCACTAGAGGCTCTGACCACTAGAGGCTCTGATCACTAGAGGCTCTGACCACTAGAGGATATGACCACTAGAGGATATGATCACTAGAGGCTCTGATCACTAGAGGCTCTGACCACTAGAGGATATGATCACTAGAGGCTCTGACCACTAGAGGCTCTGATCACTAGAGGCTCTGACCACTAGAGGATATGATCACTAGAGGATATGATCACTAGAGGCTCTGACCACTAGAGGATATGACCACTAGAGGCTCTGACCACTAGAGGCTCTGACCACTAGAGGATATGACCACTAGATGCTCTGACCACTAGAGGCTCTGATCACTAGAGGATATGATCACTAGAGGCTCTGACCACTAGAGGCTCTGATCACTAGAGGCTCTGACCACTAGAGGATATGATCACTAGAGGATATGATCACTAGAGGCTCTGACCACTAGAGGCTCTGACCACTAGAGGATATGATCACTAGAGGCTCTGACCACTAGATGCTCTGACCACTAGAGGCTCTGATCACTAGAGGCTCTGACCACTAGAGGCTCTGATCACTAGATGGATATGATCACGAGAGGCTCTGACCACTAGAGGATATGATCACTAGAGGCTCTGACCACTAGAGGATATGATCACTAGAGGCTCTGACTACTAGAGGCTCTGATCACTAGATGGATATGATCACGAGAGGCTCTGATCACTAGATGGATATGATCACGAGAGGCTCTGACCACTAGAGGATATGATCACTAGAGGCTCTGACCACTAGAGGATATGATCACTAGAGGCTCTGACCACTAGAGGCTCTGATCACTAGATGGATATGATCACGAGAGGCTCTGACCACTAGAGGATATGATCACTAGAGGCTCTGACCACTAGAGGATATGACCACTAGAGGCTCTGACCACTAGAGGCTCTGATCACTAGAGGCTCTGACCACTAGAGGCTCTGATCACTAGATGGATATGATCACAAGAGGCTCTGACCACTAGAGGATATGATCACTAGAGGCTCTGACCACTAGAGGCTCTGATCACTAGATGGATATGATCACGAGAGGCTCTGACCACTAGAGGATATGATCACTAGAGGCTCTGATCACTAGATGGATATGATGTGAAACAAGTCTGACATGTCTCAGGTTTGCCTGCTGATTCCATTCTGATTCTATAAGATCTAGAATACAAAGACACCTAGATTTAGATGTAGTAATCTAAACATTATAATGTGATATGATCACTTTTCAAAAAATGACTACCGGTACTACTCGATCTTTTCAGTTTGTAAAGCGTCTTTGAGTGTCTAGAAAAGCACTATATAAGTCTAATGTATTATTATTATTATTATATAATTGCTATAACATACTATTCCACTAGAGCAGTGTGAACTTTGATGCATATGGAAACCTAGCCTCATCAGCTCCCACTGTAACGTCACTGTGAGCTTACACCAACACCTGGTGTGAACGCTGACTTGACGTCAACTGGACCTGAGAACACCAGGGTGTAGGAGGTGGAAAGAATCACACAAGACCACAAGATTTAAAACTCACCATTTTATTATGATAATGTTATTTGATATGTCAAATTACAAGTGTATGATGTAACATAAAAACAGTTACAAACATATGTATGCATATTTACATTATATATTTATGAAAAGTAACAAGCTACATCTGTATAAAGAAAATACAACTATGACATGAGTTATTGAACTATACATTTTACATCATATACTTGGTATTTTCAAACCATGATAGAAATACCTAGACGTATATAAACCAATATAACCAGAAGAAGAGCTGTTAAGTTTTAGATGGAAACTATGATGGACGTGAGGCACTTTTTCGAGGTTGTCAGGGTGTGAAGCTGATGGCACTAAGAAACTGAAAGAAAGGATGCACGAGGAAGAGAGAGAGAGAGAGAAAGAAAGAAAGGAAACAGGCAGTGTTTTACAGAAGAATTAGAGTACCATTTATACTGCAATTTTCAAAACACAAATGTTTTCCACTATTTAGAACTAATCACATAAATGTTACATCATCAAGCGCTGTAAGAAGAAAAAAGCCTACACACATTATCAGTGCACCAAAAGCATTGGAGAATCGAAAAGTAACCACTCGACTGCTGTGAAAAGTAACCTTTTTAAACAATACACTGAAGAAACAGGTTTATATAGGCATTTCTTGTTTTAACCTAGACAAAGCCAAGAATGTACATTTGTTTATGCATTCCAAAGAGATGCACAGTTTCCAAGATTTGAAGGAGATAACAGACTAGCAGCAAAGTGGTTAAAAACTGAAGTCTTACATATTCAAAGTTAACTGACAGGTAAAAAAAAATATATCAAAGCAGACAGACACATGTTGCATATATAATACAGTACATGACAGCGGGCTGCACTGTGCTGGTTAATGCAGGATGAAACAGGTTATTTCACTAGCTCTCTAAAACTTGTAGAAATGTACGTCCTACATTTTGCTTCTCAGCCAGCAAGTTTTATTCAGGTTCATCCAACCTTGGTTCAGCTTGCAATATGCAGGGCAATCCAATTACAATGGGAGGAGAGATGGACTAACAAACCAAATGGGTACACACACACACACACACACACACACACATACACGCACACACACACACGGTTACATGCTGTCAGAAAACTAGGTATGGTTTTAACAGTCTTGCGTAGCTGATTTCTCTCTCTCACTCCAACACAATAACATTAGTGATTGTTTCTAGCAGCTTTTATATATCAAACTTTTTTATTTATTTTTAAAATAAGTGGACTGCCACTACGGTACCGTGTTACACTATCCTGTCCTCCTCCATAAAAAACTAGAAACAAACTCTATTAAAAGCTCAATAGTCATTTCCATCATGAACGCCCTCTACTTTTCAATGTGAAATAATACTACAAGGTGACCTATATACATAGTGCTGTCAGTTGAAGCTACAGTATATATGCTGACAGCAGTGACAAATACAGCTTTATCTCTTATTTTTATTGTTTTTTTCCGAAATGGGATTATTATCAGTATTTAAATATAGTGTTACTTATTTACAGGGTGTTTGGCGTTTTGGTACCTGGGGTTAACGTATAGTCTACGTAGCGTTAAAGTGTCCTGTCTGTCACAGACTCTATCTAGTGAGTGTGGAGAGAGGTCGAGGAGTTTCCCGTGGTAAATAGTTTGCATAGAAAGTAAAGAGTGTTGGAGCCGCGGGGCGGAATTTGGAAGAAGTCGTGTCGTCCCCCCCCCCCCCCCCCCAATCCATCCATCCAATCAGGACAGGAGACTGATGTCACTTCCTCTTGGTGAGGAGTGAGTGGCGGGGGGCGGGAGGTGGCGTGCATATGTGTTGGCTACAGAACATGGCTGTAATGTCAAACTCTGGACTGAAATTCAGGAGGGGCGTTTTGTCATTTCAAACAAATTCGGGTACTCAAGTTATCTGAAATAAAAACAGTCCATACTGTTGTGTAGAGAACTAACAATAACTCAGGAAATCATCAGCATCATCTGAAATGGACGTTTTCTATCATATTGGGGAACACCATGAGCGCTGCAGTCTCTCTGAATGTTTGACGTCTATTGTGATTGGCTGTCAGTGTGGTGGTGTTCCTCTATTGTGATTGGCTGTCAGTGTGGTGGTGTTCCTCTGGGCGGTCCGTTAGTCTGAACAAGGACTCTCTACCCTTCTGTTCTGTCTTCTACGTCAGGTTCCTTACAAGTCAACAAATGGAGGATGTGGATAAAGACGTGAACGTGTGACATCACAGTGCATATGAAGACCTATGCACACACAGGACGTGGAACACGACGAGGCTAGGTGTTGGTCCCTACCACGTCAGGCCAGACGGAACCACTCACCCGTTCATTCAGGGACTGGGTGGATGTTAAGTGATACCGGCCAGGAGTGGACCTGGCCCGAGGCTGTCTACAGAGCTCTTAAATGACAGCAGTACATTTACTCATCTTCCTTAGAAATGCTTTTACATGGGACAGACATACAGTACTTCAGAAATGTGGAGGGTGGTGCTGTAACCAAAGCTTGGAGACCAGTGCTTTCCCAGGGGACTTTCTCACACTAAATTGGAGTTAAGTTGGTGATTTCTAATAGTCAATTTCTTCTTCTTTTTTTTTTTTTACCCCAAAACTAGCCTAATGTAAGTGCCTCATCATTCATAAAAGGGGCATCAAAACCCCTTTATTCACTCAAAACCCCCTTATTCACCAACAATGAATAACAAAAACTTGCTGGTTGAGCAAAATTTTAGCTTTTAAAACTCCAAAATAAAATAAAATAAAAGATTAGCAGGAAAACAAAAAAAACACCATGAAGCAAACATGTGATTGAGTCAAAACCAAAATCTGGTAAAGTACCTGGAACTGTGACATATTGGTCTCAAGTAAGGTGATTCAAGAGGTGTTCATGTTAATTCTTAACTTAGGGAGAAAAAAAAAGGGGAAAAAAAGTGTTTGGGGGGGATGGAGGATGGTAATCCATTACCATTAATTCCCTTCTGTTCATGGAATCGATCCCTTTATGTCGGAATGCAATTAAATGGTCCAAATCGCCTTACCAAGACAAGGAAATCATTCTAACAAAATCATCTAAGTGAATGTCAAAAAAAAGCTATTTCAGACTGTACCATCAGAAGAGAAAAGCTGTTAACCTTCTTTTTTTTTTTTTTTCAACATTCGATGAAAAGGAAAAAAAAGGAAACATGTACACATCCACCACAGCAACACCTCTGAACGCTTCAGTTACACCAAGAACACTCTCATGGTTAATGTACCATTAGAATTTGTGAAGGTTATTTTAAAGGGGGAGAGGGGGAGGGGGGATAACAATTCTAGTGCACTTTCTCAGTCTAATAATTACACTGTCAGTGAATGCTCGAGTCATGAAGGAAAGGCCACGGTTTCCATTCACAAAAAAGCAAAGACATATCCCTTTTAGCATACTCAAACACACAACTATGTTCTCCGTATGCACAATAGTTTTGTTTTCTTTTTTTGTCGTTTAAGTTTTTGCTCTCTGTACAAAAGACAATATTCCTTCATAAAGTTACACATTACTTGTAGGAGAGTCTGACATGGCGGCCTGGTTTCATATAATGTACGAGTTTGTTTGTGTGTGTGTGTGTGTGTGTGTGTGTGTGTGTGTGTGCGCGTGTGAGAGAGAGTGAGTGAGTGAGTGAGTGTGTGTGTGTGTGTGTTTAGTAATATCTCCATGTCTGTTAATCTCAACAACGCCTATTCCTCACGTTAAGCCTCTGACCTCGTTGTCTCCTAGAGGCCTCAGGTCAAAGCCTCGGCCTCGTCCTCCTCCGCTGCTCTCGGGCCGACGGACACAAACTCCAACCTCCAAAAGCCTCCAGAGCCAGGGGGGGGAGGGAGGGGGGGGTCAACCGCGTGTCACCCCCTCCCATCTGGAAGGTGAACGGAAAAAAAAGGATGCCGGCTTTTTTGTTGTTGTTGTTACTGCTTTCCTATGTTAGCTAGCTGTGTTGGGGTTGGGTGTCCCAGAGTTCCGGGGGGGGGTTTCGTTCGGGTTCGCGGGGTTGGTCAGTTGGTGTGTGTAGAGGTTGGTGGCGGGGGGGCCGTGGGGTGGGGGGGTCACCCCGGTGGTGGTAGTGGGGGGGGGGGGGGTCACCCCGCGGCCTTGTGCTTGCCCCCGCAACAGCGGCACGCCTCTCCGCAGTGGTGGCAGGCGCGCAGCGGCAGGTAGCAGCACATGCACGGCGCCATGAAGGACAGCGCCACCAGGGCCAGCCAACGCAGGCAGAACTGCTCGTCGGCCGTGTCGCACGAGCACGGGTCCGAGAAGTCCCCCTCCGAGTCGGACATGCAGTGGTACAGCATGCTCTCGGCGCACAGCATGCAGCTGACTTTGTAGATGCACTGCTTGATGGGGTCCGGGGCGTCCTGGCACTGCCCCCGCCGGTTGTCCTCGTGGTTGAACATCTCCCGGCAGTAGATGCAGCGCGAGCGCTCGCCGTCCTCCCGCCGACGCCGGCCCTTCTTGGACTTGAGCAGCGGCGAGGGCTGGGTCTTGACGGAGGAGGAGGAGGAGTCTTTGCCCAGCCCGAGGCCACCCAAGCCCAGCCCCAGGCCCGTGCCCAGGCCCAGGCCCCCGGGGCCGTGGTGGTGGGGCTCCCCGCCGGGCCCCTCGGGGAACAGGTACTCACACTTCTTACTGTCCAGTTTGTGGAAGGCGGCGGGGAAGCCTTCGGGGTCGTCGCGCTCCGCCTCCTGCTTCCACATGACGGGGTGGCGGTAGTCCTCGTAGCCGCGGATCAGCACGTCCTTGCGCGGGTTGATCCGGACGATCTCCTCCTCGTCCATGTGGAAGCTGACGTGGCGCGTGGACTTGAAGGGCGCCTGGGGGAGGAGGGGAGACGAGCGCAGTCAGACACACGGACAGACTTTTAACAAACCAGGGTGTTCCCACACCTTCTGAAACGTCACATTCAAGCACCTTTCAAGGACTTTCGTCTCAAATTCCCTCAAATTCAAGGGCCGAACACGGCATAGTTTGAGACAGAACTAGTTGACAAGCTAAGTAAAACATTTTTGAATATATATTTTTTTTAGAGAGAGAGAGAAAGAGAGAGATAGAGAGAGAGAGGGGGGGGGGGATTCAAGCACTTTCAATGACCCATGTCTATGTTCAAAAACCTTTAAGACCTTGATTTCTTTTTCTCTGTCTGAACGCCCCACACACGTGGGGTCTGTTCTTTAAGACCACTTAAGAGGTGTGACGGGCGAGTTTCCCTCTAACACGTCTAGAGAGTTTCCCTCTGACATGTCTAGAGAGACGCGGATGCTCAGTTCCGTCACCCTGAGACCAGAGGAGTTGGTCGGCCTACGGTGGCCCTGGAGGACCAGGGAGAAACACACAAACTGTCTGTGTGTATGTGTGTGTTAGGTGTTAGTGTATTGTGTGTGGTGGATGTGTGTGCGGCGTATGTCTGTGTAGTGTGTGTGTGTAGTGTGTGGTGTAGGTGAGTGTGTGTGGCATATGTGTGTGTGTGTGTAGTGGTTATGCGTGTGTGTGTGTGTGTGTGTGTGTGTAGTGGTTATGCGTGTGTGTGTGTAGTGTGTGTGTGTGTGTGTGTGTGTGTGTAGTGTGTGTGGTGTGTAGTGTGTGTGTGGCGTAGGTGTGTGTGTGTGTGTGTGTGTGTGTGGCGTAGGTGTGTGTGTGTGTGTGTGTGGGGCTGACCTGGGGGGGCAGGTAGCGGCGGTTGCTGGAGGGGAAGTCGTCGAAGGGCTGGGCGCGGACGTAGCACCCCCGGCAGGGCTCCGTGGACACCACGCTCCGCAGGGGGGAGAAGGGCTCCTTCATGGGGGTGCAGATGGAGGGGGGGTCCTCACACACCTGGACACACACACACGGACACACGTCAAACAGGGATCTACTTATTGTATTCAATCCCCCCAAAAAACACACACAACTGACATATCTACTGTGTAATGTTTTTGTCTTTTGAATAACTACGGCAGTTCAGAATTACGCCGTTCAAATCTTTTTCCTTTTTGTTTGTCGTTATTGTGTAAGCGCGCACACACACAGGATAAAAATTAATATGATGAACGCAGTTCTCTCTGACAAAGCCTGACCAAAAAGAAAACGGCGGTGCCGCGTCTGACCACCGGGGGGCGCCCCTCGTCCACACTCTCCTGACTCCTGGCCCTGTGTGTGCGCGCGATGACTCAAGCCCCTGCTGCTGAGAAAACTCCCAGTTCCCTATCAGACCTCCGTGTGTTCCCGCAGGCATTTTTATTGGTGCGAGATCTACAAACACAGGCCTGATAAACACACAAGAAGGCGCTTCTACTAGCCCCGGAGAACCCGCCCCGGAGAACCCGCGCCGAACCCAGGAATTCACGGCTTTCCGAGAGCCGAACGTCTCCCTCCTCTCCCGAAACCCCCCCCCGCCCCCCAAAAAAAAAAAGCCTTCCCTCACAAGAGATCTATTTTGTCGTTTGAAAAAAATATGTTGAGGACTTTTTTTTTCTCTTTCCGAAAGGCGACATTCCGGGGCGTGAACACGAGAATATGGCTGTAGGTCCGTCACATGGGACGGGTGTCAGTGGGACAGGGGGGATGGAGGGGTCCGGACGAGGCCTCTGGGAGAGGTTCTCATGGTGGCCGAGGCGTTTGGGCTCTCAACACGGGCGTGGGTCTCTCGATCTCGATCTCACACGACTGCTAGTATGCACGCACGCAGACACACACGCACGCAGACACACATGCAGACACACACACGCACGCAGACACACACGCACGCAGACACACACGCAACACATACGCAGACACACGACACATACGCAGACACGCATGCACGCAGACACACACGCAACACATACGCAGACACACACGCACGCAGACACACGCAACACATACGCAGACACACACGCACGCAGACAGACACTACACATACGCAGACACACACGCACGCAGACGCACACGCACGCAGACACACACTACACATACACAGACACACACTACACATACGCAGACACACACGACACATACGCAGATACACACACACACACACGAGAAGGGAAGGCTAGTCTTCTCCATCTCTCTGTCCATCTCTCTCCCTGTCCCCCCGTGTCTCTCTGCTGTCTCTGGTTAGTCAGAGCCGTGTGTAGAGGAGCCCACGCCAGTGTTTTAACACACAGCGGAAATCTGCTTTGCTCCCAGCTGCTGCTACAGTAATTACTGTCCTGTGGTTGCTAAGAGATGCTTCCTTTGACTTCTTTTTTTTCTTCTTTTTTTCTCTCTTTTTTTTTTTTTTTCCTCTTCTCTCTCCCCCTCAGACTGCTAACACACGGTGTGTGTGTGTGTGTGTCTTTTTCCTCTTCTTCTCAGAATGCTAACATACCGTGTGTGTGTGTGTGTGTGTGTGTGTGTGTGTGTGTGTGTGTGTGTGTCACAAATCCAGTGTGCTGGCTGTCTGAGGGGGAATGCGAGAAAATGGAGAGAGGGGAGAAGGAGAGAAAGAACAGGACAGGAAAAAATAAAGTGTGTGTGCATACGTTTTTGTGTGTGTGTGAGAGAGAGATAGAGAGAGAGAGAGAGAGAGCGAGAGAGAGAGAGAGAGAGAGAGAGAGAGAGAGAGAGAGAGAGAGAGAGAGAGCACGGCCAAAGAGTCTGCCGAGGGAATGTCATAAACCAGCTCCAGCTGGAGAAATGCAGCCCAGAACTTAAAAAGCCAGATGACAGCTGTGTGTGTGTGTGTGTGTGTGTGCTAGAGAGAGAGAGAGAAAGAGAGAGAGAGGGAGGGAGGGAGACAGGGTTAGGGGGATGAAATGGGAACCAGACTTGGGCTTCCTTTTAAAGCGCTTGCCTGAGCCCCACCATTCAAAGGCATGCGTGGGGGCAAATCTGGTTCCGATCTGACCCCAGAGATGTGGGGGTGGGGGGGGGGGGGGCGACCTGGCTCACCACCAGCGACCAGGGCTCCACACACTTCCGCCCTCCCAGGCACAGTGGAGGATCAGGGGCTGGGCAGCACCGCATACTGGAAACCCCACAAGGCAGAGGACTCTCTCTCTGTGTGTGTGTGTGTGTGTGTGCGTGCGGAGTCCCTTTGTGTTGTCGAGAGATGAACCGTAAGTATGTAAAGCTATCCCCCCCCTGTTCCATCTGTGGAGCTGGTTAGGAGAGAGGACTTGGGACCGGGGAGGTTCTGCTACATATTGGGCCCGACTCCAGGACCTGACTTTGGCCTCGGATCCAACTACCTGCCTCCCCCCGGTGCTTTATGGAGGCCGGTTAAACCACGCCTACCCCGTCTAAGGTTAAACCACGCCTACCCCGTCTAAGGTTAAACCACGCCTACCCCGTCTAAGGTTAAACCACGCCTACCCCGTCTAAGGTTAAACCACGCCTACCCCGTCTAAGGTTAAACCACGCCTACCCCTTCTAAGGTTAAACCACGCCTACCCCTTCTAAGGTTAAGCCACACCTACCCCTTCTAAGGTTAAGCCACACCTACCCCTTCTAAGGTTAAGCCACACCTACCCCTTCTAAGGTTAAGCCACACCTACCCCTTCTAAGGTTAAGCCACACCTACCCCTTCTAAGGTTAAGCCACGCCTACCCCTTCTAAGGTTAAGCCACACCTACCCCTTCTAAGGTTAAGCCACACCTACCCCTTCTAAGGTTAAGCCACGCCTACCCCTTCTAAGGTTAAGCCACACCTACCCCTTCTAAGGTTAAGCCACACCTACCCCTTCTAAGGTTAAGCCACACCTACCCCTTCTAAGGTTAAGCCACACCTACCCCTTCTACGGTTAAACCACACCTACCCCTTCTAATGTTACTGGGCTTTAAAAGGGAGGAAGGAAAAAAAAGAAGAAAAAAAAGAAGAAAAATCACCTGGCTACAAGCCATTGTGTATCAAAAAAGATAAGAAAGAGGGTGTTTCTATTTTGTTATTTTTTCTTCTTTGTAGATAAATTTTTTTTGGGAAAGCGTTCTTCCCAGATCACATCAGATGCTGGTCTGACAGGATGTTTTCATCCGTCTGTTCTCTTTAGTGATTCCCCCCTCAGACACCTTTTCCTGTTTGAAGAGGGGGGGTGGGGGGGCCATCGCTTAGAACATCTCCACCGTGGTGTGGGTCACCACAGCTGGCCGGTGTGTGTGCGTGTGTGTGTGTGTGTCTGGCTTCTATGTGGCCATTCGACTGTGTGCGTGTCAGAGAGTTACGCATGAGTGTAGCTGTATGAATGTTCAGTGAATGTGTATGCTCTTGACTAAACGTGCGTGCGTGTGTGCGTGCTGGTGTGAGGTGTCGGGAGTGAGAGAGGAAGAGTGTGGTTAGCTTCTGGAGGGGTTGGTAGTGGTGCTGGGCAGGATGTGGGCTGATAAGACCACCCTCCACATACACACACACACACACACAGGCAGGCGTACACATACACACACACACAGGCAGGTGTACACACACACAGGCAGGCGTACACGCACACACAGGCAGCCGTACACACACACACAGGCAGGCGTACACACACACACACACACACACACACACACACACACAGGCAGGCGTACACAAACACAGGCAGGCGTACAGACACACAGGCAGGCGTACACACACACACAGGCAGGCGGACACACACACACACACACACACACACACACACACACACACACACACAGGCAGGCGTACACACCAGGGTTTCCGTTAACCGGTAATTACCGGTCTTTGTCCGGTAAAATGTGTTGAAGTCCGACAAATTGAAAACTCGTCGGACATAATGTCCGGTGAAAATAATTCCCTCTAAGCACAATTTGGCTTCGGGCCACCATTTTCAGCTGAGCACCAAACACACACACACTCATACACGCACAACACTGCCCGAGAGAGAAGGACCCGCCCCCTTTAGTTAGCCTGCCCGAGAGAGAAGGACCCGCCCCCTTTAGTTAGCCTGCCCGAGAGAGAAGGACCCGCCCCCTTTAGTTAGCCTGCCCGAGAGAGAAGGACCCGCCCCCTTTAGTTAGCCTGCCCGAGAGAGAAGGACCCGCCCCCTTTAGTTAGCCTATAGCCTATAGGCTAACTAAAGGGGGCGGGTCCTTCTCTCTCGGGCAGTGTTGTGTGTGTGTGTGTTTGGTGCTCAGTTGAAAATGGTGTCCCGAAGCGGAGCGGATAACAAACGAAACGGACAACATTTACACTATGGAGACAAACTTCAGCGATATGATCTAACAGCCGGTCTTCAGGACGACATACAAAAACAGTTATGTTCTCCTCATTGTCATACTCCCGAGTCCGATTAAGTATGATTTGACAGGCAGCTAAACGAAATGCCTTCCCAACCAGCGAGACCTGGGGGGTATTCCATCAACGTCGCTAAAGGAAAATCCTGGCTTATTTTTGATAACTCTCGCGAGATTTATCGGAATATGCCTGTATATTTTTAGGAACCCTCGCGAGACTTTGTCAGACTAAACCTGGATTTTCTTTTAGCGATGTTGATGGAATACCCTGCTGGTTATAGAAATGACGTTGTTTTATTGATAAAAAAAAGGGTAAAACTGGAAAGAGAAAATAGAAAACTCACATTAATCCCAAACAATTTAACAAACTTCAGTTAACGTAATGTGGAGTCCGTTCATTGATCGATGCTGTCTGTTCAGTTCCCAGTGAGGCGCCCGTTCAGCGCTGGACATAATGGCATAGCGCGCATGCGAATCATGTTATATTATTATATATTATATAGCTCGCATCTAATCGTATCGGATGAGAAATAGACATTAAATGGCATATATAGGCCGCTACACAACAGTAATCACCGCGACAAACAGCTATATTAGATTTTGAAAAAAAAAATATGATTTTGAGGGGAAAAAAAAATCTTATATTTTAATATGATGACCGGAATATATCACGTTTGTCCGGTAAATCGAAATCTTCCCGGACACGATGTCCGGCGGCAAATTTTTCTAACGGAAACCCTGGTACACACACACACACACACACACACACACACAGGCGTACACACATTTTAAAGGCTTTATTTATGTCCACCTGAATTGTACAATATCTAAAGGACATAAATACTATCAGTGCATTTTGACATTATGGAAACAGTCAGTTACAGTAGTGCTGAGGTGACAACCAGTTATGCTACACGCAGGTATCAAAACTGTACAACAGACAGTCTCCAGATCATGGGTACATGAAGCACACACAGGCAGGTGTACACGCACACACAGACACACACACACACACACATACACACACAGGCACACACGCAGGCCACACACGCACACACACAGGCGCACACACACACACACACACACATGTGTCTGTCTGTCCTGTTGATTAGGACGAGAGCTCAGAGTGTCCGCTACGAGTCGACCAGAGAGAGAGACTCCGAGGCGCAGACACGACTCCGAAAGTGACGTTCCGTGTCAAACGTAACTCATGTCTCTTCCTGTAAAAACTACAGCGCGAGGTCACAGGTGGTCTGACTCCTGGTTCCTGCCAGACCGCTCCGTTACGGAAGAAATTAAACTGCACAACTGTGTCTCTGGGTGGGGGGGGTGGCGTC
>NC_137674.1:49310689-49318189 GCF_963989245.1 Nansenia antarctica | reverse complement strand
TCACGATAACGTCATCCCAGGTTGATATTCGAGTTCACCGCTAACCGGCATTTTTAAATACCACAGATTTCGCTCTAGGCAATGCGGAAGACAACCACAAATGTCATTAACTTTTTCTGTAATGACTTATTAATAAAGATTTGAAAAATGATGATAACCATCTTATTATCTTCGGTTAATGTCATTTCAATGGCATCATTGACCTTTTCTTTACAACAAGCATAACAAAAGCCGTTATTGCCGTGCGTCTCTCAAACAGCAGGTTTCCTGTTCTACACCCCTGTGACCGTAGGAACATGGGAAAGATAACCAGCCTTGAATGGACTCCATACGCTTCTCCTATCCAGATCGAAAGACCGAGAAGCAAAGTTCGGGAATTAACTGATGCTCTGGTCCGCACCAGTAGTGGACCCTCCCTCCCTCCCTCCCTCAATGAACCTGGTCTGGTCCTCACCAGTAGTGGACCCCTCCTCCCTCCCTCCCTCCCTCCCTCCCTCCCTCCACACCTCCCACCCTCCCTCCCTCGATAGCATTGGCCTCGCTCTCCCCCCATCGTTGAACTCGTGACACACACTCACCTGTAATCCATCTTCCAGAGCGTCCGATTCCCCAAACGCCGGGCAGCCTGGAGACAAAAAAAATAAAAAATAAGAAGAAAATAAGAAGATTGAATAAAATCAGAAATTCAATCAGACGCATTCCAGAAGACCCAGATAGACAGACGCGCCACACTGAGAGAGAGAGAGAGAGAGAGAGAGAGAGAGAGAGAGAGAGAGAGAGAGAGACAGAGAGAGAACAAGAGAACAAGAGAACACGTGTGACGCACACATCCAGAACATCCTCCGCCCCCCACGCGTCGTCATCAGTCACACGAGCGTGGTGCGGGCGTTCAGGACAGCGTGGCTGACCCTTGTCTTCCCCCCGCTAGCCTCTACAGCTAAATGGGGAAATGAAAGCATCCCTGTGTCAGCGGGGACACACAGCCTAATGAAATACAGTACGTTAGCTTGTCATGGTGGACTTCTGAGACGCAGGCTAAGTGGTCATAAGGGCCCGTGCCTTGGCTGTGTCCGAAAGGCCACATTCACATTCACTGACCATGAAGCAGAAGCGGCCTCGTTCCCCCCCCCCATTTCAGGTGACGCCCCGGGCCGACCCTTAATACCATTTCTGCGCCTGGCACGGAAAACACTCGACTCTCTCAGCGGATTCGTTGCTTCGAAACAAACAGCTTTTGCCGAATAAAAAAAAAAAAAAAAAGTAAATTGTCAAGGGGTAGAAATCTTGGCAACGTGGTACGAAACAGGAATTAAGTCATTTCCACTGGGAACGCAGAGGAAACTGTCTGTACCCGCGGCATCAAGAGACTCTTTTAAGACTCCCGAGTTCACTTAATTAGGATCACCAAGGCCTTGTTTAAACCAGCCAGGCTGCACAGAGAACGAGTCAGGCTCCTCCGTCTGTCTGTCTGTCTGTCTCAGTGTGAGACAGTTATCTGTCTGTGGTGAAGCCCCGGCCTCTGTATGTCCGTGCGTGCGTTCGTGCGTGCGTACCTCCACCACTGTGAGACAGAGGCTTCCTGCAGCACCAACCAGGGCCACGGAGCTGCCTGAGCCATGTGCCCAGGCGTTGCCATGGCAACAGAGGACTGCAAGGCTGACACACACACACACACACACACACACACACACACACACACACAGCAGAGCGATGCAACAGGAATACAGAGGAACCTGCCTGTGTCGAGGAGAGGCATTACACAACACTGGCGGAATACAGAGGAAGCCAGAACAGAACAGAGCACACTGGAGAGAACAGAGGAGAGGAGAGGCGAAGAGAGGGAGGAGGAGGAGGAGGAGGAGGAGTGCAGGCGCTGGGAGCCAGCAGCACCCACTATAGCCATGCCTGACATGACATGCACTACAGCTAAGGCTCAGGCCTGGATACATCTATTCACAGTGTGGCCCTCTTCCCTGCTACTGCATGTCTGCCCATACAGAGCTACTGCTGCTGGTCCATCACATTAAGCTACACCTAGTCAGGAGCCAGTTAACCAGAAGTAACTATCAACCAGTTAACTAGAAGTAACTATCTACCAGTTAACTAGAAGTAACTATCAACCAGTTAACTAGAAGGAACTATCAACCAGTTAACTAGAAGGAACTATCAACCAGTTACCGAGAAGTAACTATCAACCAGTTAACTAGAAGTAACTATCAACCAGTTAACTAGAAGGAACTAGCAACCAGTTAACTAGAAGGAACTATCAACCAGTTAACTAGAAGGAACTATCAACCAGTTACCGAGAAGTAACTATCAACCAGTTAACTAGAAGTAACTATCAACCAGTTAACGAGAAGTAACTATCAACCAGTTAACTAGAAGTAACTATCAACCAGTTAACTAGAAGTAACTATCAACCAGTTAACTAGAAGTAACTAGCAAACAGTTAACTAGAGTAAAACTAATGTTGCCATGTCATGGAGGGTCATTTAGGGTGGTGTTAGAATGATGCAAGATGCTCCCACCAGTCCACAGGAACCTGGCTGTCCAGCCCAGTGAATCATCAGCTAGCTCATCTCAGAACGCAGCCAGTGATCTATGTTTTGGTCTCTTTTCCACTCGATACACTGCTCATGATATTACAGATACACTGCTCATGATATTACAGTAGCAGCTCTCATCATTCCCCCACTACTAATCTAAATACCCCCCCCCCCCCCTCCCCTCCTCTCAGCCCCCCAGGTCCAAAGAGTGGAGGAGATAGAGCGATATACAGCCCGGCACAGCCCAGCACAGCCAAGCTCTTGTGTAACACAGGGGGGGCTGTGTGGCAGATTGCTGAGCTGGCGGCTTTCTGCTAATTGGATGCCTTTGCTACCTCTGGCACTCTGTTTGGAAAATGCTTATCAGGGCCCAAGGCTGCCATGTCAACCCACACCAACTCCGCTGAGCCTAGCACCACCAGCATTAGGCTTGGGCCAAACTCCACCTAGCTTCTATTAGGCTAAACTCCACCCAGACGTACAGAGAGGCTAACCCAAACCCCCTAGATTCACTTCCTACAAACTCATCAGACTGTAGCTAGCTAGCTAACTGTAGCCTGAGCCTCCACCTTAGCCTAGGCTGCCTGGCTTTACCTTTAAATCCACCTGGCCGTGTTGCCTTTAGACTCAACCAGGTCTGGTTTCAGCCACATCCAGCCCACATTCTGCCCCTATCACAGACTCACAACCCCCCCCCCCCCTGCTGTCTGGGCATGGGGTTGGGTTGCCAGTCTGAACAGGATGTTGTGTGTTTATCTCCCCCACAGCTGGCATAGATAAGATAACCCGGAGGGGGGGGCGTGCTCGGGTGAGTGAGCAGGCAGCCGGGGGGGGGGGGGGGGGGGGGTCATCAGAGCTAATCAACACTACGCATCTCCCAGGGAACAGACAGCAGGTCAATCATTACACGCCACTGACATACAGAATTCCCCCCCCACACACACACACACACACACGTCTAGTCTAGTCTACTGGAGAAGAAGAAGAAAATAAAACAGCAAGTGGGGCCCAGATGTGCTGTGAGGTGGCGGGGGGGGGGGGGGGGGTGGCCCACCTTGGTTGATGTCCTCCACGGCCCTGCGGATGCCCCGGTCAAAGGCCCGCGCGTCGGCCGGGCTCTGGAAGGTCAGGCCGAACTTCTTCTCGTTGATCCTCCAATGGTGGAAGATGGGGTTCACCTTGTTGTAGACCAGGTCCTTCTGTAGAAGACACTCCAGCACCACCTGAACACAAGGGGGGCGGGAGAAGGGGGAGAGGACATTGTCAGTTAGCGACCAAGGCGAGCGCAAAGTTAGCGATGATATATCCTTGAGAGAAAAGTCTCTCTTCACGGTGAAAAGCTGGTCCCCCCTGACGTTAAACGCTGAGCGTTGCGCATTCCTAATCCCGGCGTATCCCGTATTAGGGCGCGTCAACCGTCGCCCCGGACCGTCTAAGGGTTTCCAGGAGGGCCGCGTGGGTTCGGGATCTGTCTCGATAGGCGAGAACCTCGGCTGTTTAGCCCCGACTGGAGACGTGGACGAGGAACAGTGATAAACCCTGCGTCTTACTCCTCACCCTAAGCTGTTTAAACGTGTCAGGTCCAATTACAACACAGGAGTGTGTGTGTGTGTGGGGGGGGGGGGGGGGACTTCGGGGAACTCCCCGAAAAAAAAAAAGAGTCACTCTAAACCCAATAATTTCAACTAGATAATTTGTAAAACACATTATAAATGGTGGGGTTTTATTACAGATGATGATAAAAGCTGGAAGAGGGGGAGGGGGGGGGGGGGGGAGAAAGTTTTGGGAGCCAGAGGAACTAAGTGTGTGGCAGAGAAGTGTGTTTCCAGAGCCTATTATTAATCAAGGCTTCTGGGCGGGCTCCAGGCCTTCCTCCAGGCAGATTAAATGAAATGAGAGAAGGCCATTACAGCGTTTGAGGTCTTGTGTGAGCGTGCACGGTGACGGCTGAGTGAGCGGGCGAGCGTGCGTGTGTGTGCGTGCGTGCACGAGGAGGCCTGAGAGAACGAGGGTCATAATGAAAGAAGAACATGTGAGGCGACGTTTCATCGGTATGCTAGGAGACATCATTGATAATGATAAAATAATTACAAAAATCACAAAAACGTGAATGTATTATTTTATTTTTTTATGCAATAAAAACACATTTCCTAACCCTAATCTTCTCTGGAGTATAAATACTACTGGGGGGGGGCGACACCGCCGCTGCTGGTTGGAGTGACCCAGGTGGAAGTCACAGCACACAGCAACACCGGGGGTGGGGGTGTGTGAGGTCGAGGCCCGGTGCCACCATCCCTGGGTCTGAGTCACTGTCAAGGTGTGTGGATGTTTGATAAGAGCGCATACGTGGCAGCTGTACGTGTGGGCGTGTGGATATGTGATATTGGTGTGAGTGTGTGTGTGTGTGTGTGTGTGGGGGTATAGAAAATGAGAGTGTGTGTGCGTATGTGTGTGTGTGTGGGGGGGGGGGGGGATAGAAAATGAGAGTGTGTGTGCGTATGTGTGTGTGTGGGGGGGGGGGGGGTACAGAAAATGAGAGTGTGTGTGCGTGTGTGTGGGGGGGGGTATAGAAAATTAGAGTGTGTGTGCGAATGTGTGTGTGTGTGGGGGGGGGGGGGATAGAAAATGAGTGTGTGTGTGTGTGTGTGTGTGGGTATAGAAAATTAATGTGTGTGTGCAGTGTTTCCTCCAGGATTTTTCACATTAGTGGCGGAGCGTTCATTTTTTCGCACTGGCGCTCAAAACAAAGACGTAATTTCACCAAAAACTAGAGGGTGGCAACAATTATAATTTTTTAAATAGCGGTTAAGTCATTAAAGCCGAGCAGGTGATTTTATATAGAAGGTGATCAAATACCAATATATCCTACAGCTGCAGCGGAACATGCGGAACACACATGACACACACACACACACACACACACACACACACACAGACAGAAAGATCATCAGCTCATCGAATATGAAGTACACGAGAGATAATCAGCTCATCGAATATGAAGTACACAAGAGTAGAGTACACATGGAACCGTGAACGCGCATACAGCACTGAACAACATCCGTAGAATATAAACTTGTAACTGACAGTCACATACATATATACACACACACACACACACACACAATGAAAGATCATCAGCTCATTAATACGAAGTAGGCCTACATGAGAGTACACGCACAAAACCGGCTAACGTTACTCATTAACTGTTTACACAAGTAAAATCACAGTGTGACAGTCAGATGGAGCATTCGGTAAACAACAGCAGCAAGGTAATGCATCAGCTGAGTTAAAGAAAACCAACTCTTGTCTTTGAGGACACCAACATGAGCCCTGCTTACCCGTACCACCGCTGTTCTGTTCGTGGTGATTTTAGAGGCAATAGATTATTTTTGCCCCGCGCATATTGCTATGCATAGTTAGAAGCTAGCGTTAGGTGCGAGAATGCTCGGTTAACCCATTAGCGGGAACATCATTTGTTTCACAAAATAGGCTGATTTAATTGACCATGAACATCATTACATGTTACATGTTACATGAGACATTACGAATGTTCATTTAAAATACTCTATACTGAGCACTGGTATAAGAACATGAACCAGAGAACAGCAGTAAATGCAATAACCCACAGTCGTCGCTGATGTTGCATTTTCGATTAGGATACGTTTACGGGATTAAAGGGACCGGCGACGGGCGGAGAGAGAGAGAGGAGAGGATTTCCTGAAATCCAAATGTCCCGCTAAATTCGGACCAATCACAAAACTGTTTTGAAAGCGCGTCGCCTCGCGCCGCGCGCCTGTTGAGAGCGATTCAGTCTCGATTGCAGTGCGAACACAAACGACGAGGTTAATTGCAACATTGTAACATATTGTAACTAACTACACCCTAAATCGTAACGAAATGTAGGTCTGGATGGAAGTGGCCTAAATCTAGCTTCAATCTGCTTTTTTTCTGTTCTCCGGTCATAATAACTCGCTGCCTTTCTGCGCAGCCTGAATCAAAGTGGACTGTCTGAATCAATTAGTGGCGGAGGAAATTCATTCGCCCGCCACGAATAAATGCATATAGAGGAAACACTGGTGTGTGTGTGTGTGTGTGTATGTGGGTATAGAAAATGAGTGTGTGTGTGTGTGTGTGTGTGTGTGTGTGTATAGAAAATGAGAGTGTGTGTGTGTGTGTGCTTGCACAAGAGTACGTGATGGCAGCAATCTGGTTCCATTGGATTTGCAGTGCAGGAGTAAGTGTCTGGTGCGCATGGACACATACAAAGTATCGGCACATAACTGCTGGTAGCTTTAGTGTGAGAGTGGTGGAAGTCTTTCCCTGACAGTGTGTGCGTGCGTGTGTGTGTGTGTGTGTGTGTGTGTGTGTGTGTGTGTGTGTGTGTGTGTGGTTGTTTGTGTGTCTCCAAGTCTTGTGTGTGTCTCCCGGAGAGAGAGTAGGAGAGGAGTAAGGGTTAAGCCCTTGTGTTTACACAGAGCCTGCGGAGGGAGGGAGGGAAGTAGGGTGGGATGGAGGGAGGGGAGGAGGGGGGGGTCTGGTTGTGGAGACGAGACTCCGTGGAGCCGGAGCAGGTAAGGTGAGCGGCGGAGCCTGCGAGAGGAGGAAGTATCGCCGTTACGAGGAAGGAGGACACTCAACACCGCATTCCACACCGCTCCGCACTCAGAGGTAGGGAGAGGTGGAGCTACGGGGGGGGGGAGGGAGGGGAGAGAGAGCTGGATAGATAGAGGTGGAGCAAAGGAAGGATTAGTAAAGAGATAGGTGAGGGAAGAGAGGGGGGGAGGGTGGGGGGAGGAGGAAGAGAAGATGAATGGAATTGTGAGGGAGTCTAAACAGATTGTGGAGTTTAGAGTTGCACTCTGGCTTTTGTGAGGAGGGGGGAGGAGGCAGCAGAAGAGATCTGATTCACCCTGGCCCGCTATCAAGACGCCTGGCCTGGTGCTGTGTGTGAGAG
>NC_137674.1:49282772-49310489 GCF_963989245.1 Nansenia antarctica | reverse complement strand
GATACAAATATGTTACGATTCAAATCGATGAGATGACAAATTCATTGCGATTCGTTTAGGACAATATGCAAGCTTGTAATGCTGCTTCTGTCTTCAAATGTCCTCAACTCTCCACAGCGCTGTGACCCCATGAGCTTTTAATTACCGTAATAACCCCATATGTGTAGAAAACGCAGCTTCTCTGCCTTCAGGAACCATTGGAATGTTTTCGATAGCGCATATAGTTCAGGAATTACGGTAACGAGGACAACGCATGTAAAATGCTGTCGGTTGTGAATGTCCAGAGATCTCAGCTTCTGCCTGAGAATGTAGATATGCTGATATTCGTTTAAAAAGAACATGTCAATTAGGGGTGGGCATCGACGATCGATAATTGATCGATAAGGATCTTGGTCGATCACAAAATAAAACATTTGTTTGTTTTATTTTGTGATCGACCAAGATCCTTATCGATCAATTATCGATCGTCGATGCCCACCCCTAATGTCAATTTCAAGCGAGGAACAAAGGCAAAGCCTTAGTTTGTTTATTTTGAATATTCATCATTTATTTATTTGATGTGAGATTTGTTTAAAAAAAAGGAAATTAAATTGCATAGTTTGTGTTTTGCAGTTAGGCCCTATACCCTACCTCAGAAATAAAAAGGGATTCTTAAAGGAATTACAGTATCTTGTTTTTTTCTGAGAAATAAATAAAATGATGTTTTTCAGTCATAATTTGTATCTCATTTTGCTTTAAAAATCGTGCAAATATCGTATTGTGAACCCAGTACTGTGAATCGTATCGAATCGTGAGTTGAGTGTATTGTTACATCCCTAATCCTCAGCAATAAAAAGGGGACTGCGTGTAATCTAGTCATGTTCATGTTCTATCAGCATGTTGTGAGGTGCTTAACATACATAGCAGCTATCTAGCTAACGCCATGTTATTTGTTGTTAGCTAGCTAGCTAGCTAGCGTGTTGGAGCAGTTAGGATTGCCATTAGACAATTATTTCATAATTGTTACAGGCCTACGTACGTACACACAGACATACGTCACGTTGCGTGGCCATGTCTTGGTTGTTAATGATAGCCAGACGGCTGAAACCAGCAGCACGTTAAGAAAGGCACAAACATACATACACGAAAGTTCACCTTTGTGTCTGCGTCGCATTTTCCGTCCCGAGTGGATCTTTAACCTCCACCACTGGGTGAGAGGGGAACCCCCCCCCCCCCTACAGCTATGCCTTCTGGGACTATACTGCAATGTAATGTAATGATCTCTCTCTCCCTCCCTCCCTCCCTCCCTCCCTCCGCCCCTCTCTTCCTGCAGTCTGATGTTTTCCCTGATTAGATAATAACATTCCACCAGGCCACCGGAAACACCAAAGGTCAAAGTGTGCTGAGGGCAGCACTTTACAGCCCCTACTAGTAACCTATTAAAGACGGGGGGGGGGGGCACAGGGGAGGAGGGAGGAGGTGAGAGAAGGGAGGGGGGGGGGGGGGAGGCTGACCGCGAGACATGTTTCTCTGTGACACGTCACACCGTAGAGTTCATTAACCAGCTGGTGACGCCACTGCGGTTCAGGAAGTTTTGACTGGGTTTGATTTTTTTTTTGATTTTTTTTTGGGGGGGGGTTGTTTTTTGGCGGACTAGCCTACACGCTGGTGAGGTGGAACGTCACCAGAGACGGCCAGACAACCAGACGCGTCGCCGCAAGACACCGACACGGCAGCTCGTTGTTCGCCTACGTGACTTTTTAACCAGTACGCCGGCGTACTCAAATTAGCGATATTTACAAACCTGCTATGTTTGTATAACCAGACAGCTTCCCATGTCATGCTGATTCACTGACAGTGATGCAACCGCTTCACCGCCGCGCGGCCGACAGATAGCCGTGAGACAGGAGGAGTGCTGACTGGTGACGGTGTGTGTAAAGTGTTTAACGGTGTGCCGTGTTCAGGACGTGGGCTGGTTAATCGTATTGGCCTCAAGACAGTGTTTACAGTGTTACTGAACACCAGAACTTCCTTCCACCCCCCCCCCCCCCCCACCATTCACACAAGTCTCTCTAGTTCCCCATAGACTCAGACGGGTCACTTTTGCTCTGGATCCTCCACGCCCTTGGCAAACCTTGATGCGGAGGTCATTAGTTAGCAATTAATCTGTTTGAGCTTTCGACCATTAAACTTATTGTTGCCTGCATAAAAAAAACAAAATGTAAAAATAAAAACGCCTACACAGAAACTCTACTGCCTTGGTAATAGGTGACCAAAGATTCCTTCCAGGATCGATGAGCATGGTTAATAACTCCAAAAATAAATGAACCAACAAGACAGAGAAAAAGAGAGAGAGAGAGAGAGAGAGAGAGAGAGACAGACAGGGAGACAGAGAGGGACAGAAAGGGAGAGACAGAGAGACAGAGAGGGAGAGACAGACAGAGAGAGAGAGAGAGGGAGACAGAGAGGGAGAGACAGAGAGGGAGACAGAGAGAGAGAGAGAGAGAGAGAGACAGAGAGGGAGACAGAGAGGGAGACAGAGAGGGAGACAGAGAGGGAGACAGAGAGGGAGAGAGAACGCAAAAGTGAGACAGAGAGAAAGAGATAGACAGAGAGAGAGAGAACTCAAAAGAGAGAGAGAGAGCTCAAAAGAGAGAGAGAGAGTTGGTTTAAACAGCCTTAAAATCCACACAGTCAATTCCGGCCCCACAGGGCTGTGGAGGGAGGTGGCCTGCTGCTCCACACCACCTTGAGCACACAGTGTGGTGAGACGCTCCACATGCTGATCAGAAGTAGCCTTCCTTCCTGACGGACTCATACAAACATTAGCTTTAAAAACTCAAGAGCAAACAAGGGGAGATGTGAACTAGCAGGCGTGTGCGTGTGCCCGCGCACGTGCGTGTGTCTGCGCATAACTGTGTTTGACCTCCCCGAGGAGGGCAGAAAGAAGCAGAGAGAGAGAGAGAGAGGGAGAGAGACTAGGGCAGGGCAGTTTTTTTTTTTTTACGATGCATTTGGCAGGCCTTTTGGACACCTCCTCCTCTCACATCCTGTCCCCAGCCAAGCTCAGGGCAGCTGGCCCTGGGAGAACCACCGACTTCCTCTCGGCGACCTCCGAGGCCCTTCCCCTGGTTCTGCAGACAGCAGCCGTGGGGGGGGGGGGGGGGGGGGAGAGAGAGGAGGCTCCGCTGCCCTCTGAAAACATCTGACGAGGGAACAACCCTGTTTGGGCAAAGGTTGGGGCAGTAAAGTGGGCAGTAAAAGGAGGTGATATTGCCCCTGTAATACCCCTGTAATACCCCTGTACAGCCCCTGTACAGCCCCCAATAAAAAGACAGCCCAGGGTCCAGGAGGAGCTGTCAGTCAAGCTGTGTGTGTGTGTGTGTGTGTGTGTGTGTGTGTGTGTGTGTGTGTGTCAGGGAGGGGAGGGGGGGGTCCCCCAGGGGCCAACAGAAGGCAGGCGGTGGTGTCGCTCAGCCATGACCAGGGCACAATGACCAGGACCTGACCCCACAGCCCCACCATCACACACATGCCAGCAGCTATGACACCCTGACAGGAAGGAGGGGGGAACGAGTGTGTGTGTGTGTGTGTGTGTGTGTGTGTGTGTGTGTGTGTGTGTGTGTGTGTTACATACAATCCCTGTTGCTTTCTCTCACGAAAGAGAGAACTTGTGTTACAGTGTTGGGTGGGGGGGTACATTCTACTAAAGTGTGCTTGCACTGGAGTGTGTGTACAGCTTCCTAAAACCCTTCTAAAATCATGCCAACGACTATCATTTCTCTAAAGAAATAATAATCATAAAGTAGGGCTGCGCTGGCATACAAGAAAGGAGTCTGGTTCACTTCCTTTCATTTCAATTCATATTTCTGCTCTCTGGGCCACAACTCCTCTCCAACCCTCCTCCAAAGACACACACACACACACACACACACACACACACACACACACACACACAACCTGCTGAAAAGAAGAGGCTCCCTTCCTAAGCCTCACTGCCCCATCCATCCACCCACGTACACTAACACACACACACACCGCAGGCAACAAACCCCCCCCCCCCCCCCCCCCTGTCCGGAGCGGGATGGTCCGTGGAGACAAAGGTTGGGCTCTGTGCCCCTCGCTGGGAGCACACAGTCCAGTGGACACACAATGAGAGCGGAAGCGGATCAGCTGGCCTGGGCCCACAAGCACAAGAGAGGGGGGGGGGGGGGGGAGAGAGAGGAGCCCCCCATTCCGAATTATTCCAAGTTATTCTGCTGGATGACTGACTTCATTTCCGACAAAAAGGAGGAGAAGAAAACAGAGAGAGTGAGTGAGAGTGGAGAGAGGGGATTGCGGGGGAGGGTGTGGATAGGAGGGAGAGGGGGGGCGGGGGGGGGGGGGGGGTTGACAGCTCTCATCCGGATTAAAATCCCTCAAGTTCATCACCAAACTAGGACATGGGTCTCTCCTCTCAGACAAGGGCCAGAAAGTGTGTTCAAGGATCCATAGAATAACACACAACAACTCTCTCAAACACACACACACACACACACACACACACACACACACACACACACACCCCCCGGTGCAATACGACAAACTACTGGGCAATAACGAAGGGAATAGTGCAATGTTCTATAACCCTGCAATATGTTTACATTCTTGTGTTTAGGTTTACATAACTGTATATAGGTTTACTAGTTCATATGTTTATAAAAGTACATAGTTACATGCTAACACCCCCCTGTCTATACACCCCCCCCCCCCCCCTGTGAATAGGCCATATAGTGTATATAAGTATATAAGTTTACATAATAGATACATACTCCTAATCGGATTCCTACCGATTACTTTTAGGTATATCCTAAAAAATGTTTTTGTTATCTTAGGACTGTGTTTTGTTATCTTAGGACTGTGTTTTATTATCTTAGGACGGTGTTTTATTATCTTAGGACTGTGTTTTATTATCTTAGGACGGTGTTTTGATTGTTAGCACCTAGGGTTTGCATGTCAGTTTCGTTGTACCCGTACAATGACAACAAAGATCATTCATTCATCTAGCAGCAGCAGTCGGCCTTGGCGACGCGAAGACTGGGAGATAATAGCCAGAACCGCTGTAACTGTTGGAAGCTACGCTAACGCTCGTAAAGGCCCTCGACGCCGTCTCTTAAAGAGCGACAGCACAACGTCACGTGAATCTAGACATAGCTCAACAATAAAACAACTTGTCTGATATGTAACCACCGTGTCAGCTTAGGAGAAACGTCCAACTAAAAACGCCAAACTAAACCCGGCGCTCACTCGACTTAACACAGACAAAGCAAGTCACGTATGATACAAAACCACGACGTGACTCCTTATGATATACTGTTAGCCTAGCGAGCGACAGCCTCTATACCTTTACCGAAACAACACGAATGCAAAAAAAAAACACTGAGCCTGAAACTCCATTGTCACACACACACACACACACACACTTACAATTAAAGACATTCAATTTAAAGGGCTTTATTGGCATGGGAAACATACGTACGTGTACACACACACACACAGAGAGAGAGAGAGAGAGAGAGAGAGAGAGAGAAAGAGAGAGAAAGAGAGAGAAAGAGAGAGAAAGAGAGAGAAAGAGAGAGAGAGAGAAAGAGAGAGAAAGAGAGAAAGAGAGAAAGAGAGAGAGAGAGAGAGAGAGAGAGAGAGAGAGAGAGAGACACTGAAGGGCTGCCTGTAGGGCAGGGCTGTACTTGAGGGAGAGAGAGCACGTGCTGCCCAGGCCTGGGCCCAGATGCAGGCTGCCCCAGTGTGTGGTGGAGAAGGGGGATCCTGGGACAACCATTTCCTGGCCTGACAAAGTGTCCGTTTGTCTGTGTCTCGCTGGGCTCCAGCATGCCATCATGCTCTCTCTCTCTCTCTCTCTCTCTCTCTCTCTCTGCTTCTGCCTCTAAGCCCCGGGCTTCCCAGCTCCCTGAGGGGAAAGGAGGAGCAGAGGGGAGGGGGGGGGGGCTGAAAGAAAGACAGGAGGAGGAGGAGGGGTGGTGAGGGGGGGAGAGGGAGGATGTGGCCTGAGCCCTGGGAGCTCGCCAAGTCACCCTCCCTCCCTCTCCCCCCCCCCCCCCCCGATCCACCCCCCCTTCCCCCGGCTGCCTCTCTCTACACAATGGCCGCTTCTCTGCTGAAATTTCACGTTATTGGATCCCGAGCCGGGAGTTTTGTGTTCTCACAATGTCCAGGCAGTGGAGCATGCTGCAGCAGAGACACACTCTGCAAGCTAAAGGCTGGAAAACCGTTCCTCTTTTCATTAGCATCAGAAAAGGGGAGAAACATCCCCCCCCCACCCCCTGTTCCCCCTCTTTCCGCCCCATCTCCCTCCCTCCCGGTCCCCAGACCAGAGGAAGACCGTCAGGCTCCAGCAGTCCACTTTGGGGTTTAGGACTTTCACACACACAAAAAAAATCTCATCATTAAATAATCATTCGGAAAATAAACACAAGCTACTTATCCCAATCGGATTCTATAGATTATCCGCAGAGACGAAAGGGAACCGCTAGCAGAGAAAGGGGAGAGAAAAAAATGGAGGACAAAAAAAAGGAGCTTTTCACAGGCAGTGACTCATTCTTTTTGGTGGCTGAAGCGTTCTTGGTACCTTCCACGCTGGCTGAGCAACTGTCATCAAAGAGACAAAATCGTGCACACACACACACACACCCCTTTGCATTTCCTAAACCAGAAATAAAAAAAATAACCCACCAAACAGCAAGCTGCTAAGGCAGGTGTTGCGTAGTGTCAATCACTTGAGGTAAAACATTTTTATCTGGGATGACTTTGAATTCCAGTAGTAACCATCCCATCTAAATGGCTAGCTAGCTAATTAGCCATGGTTCAAGTCCCTTTAATTCAACAATTCAACATGGCTGGTGGCAAATTCAAGGGCAGAGTGACATACCCCAAACACACACCATCATGACCCAACATGTTCTCTGTGATAATACGTCTGCAAAACTTTACATTCAATATGTTTCGTTCGGTATGACTGACAATGATGTATCTAAACTCAATGCAATGTTTGCAATTAACTTGTTTGTATTAGGCTGCATGACATGTTTCTGTCTTTTCACACCAGCAAATTTTCCCACCGGAAACCAAACGTCCATGTATGAAATATTTGAACAATATACTGAAACAATTCTAAGAATTGTAAAGCAATTCAAACTTGTAGTATTTGTAACACTTTGTCCCTACTCTATATGAATTGCAATTCCTGAGCATCCTTGTAAGCGTCTGTCCTGTATTGTACATTATCTTTGATTAATAATTGAAAGGAAAAATAAAAAAATAAAAAAATAAAAAAATCCCAACCTATGATAAATAAGTATGTAACCACCTGCTGACAATTGCAGTGTTTCCCCTACCATTGCCTTGGGGGGGCGGGCCGCCTCCCCAAGAAAGAGGAATTATTACGGACGTAGACACCAAACATCTGACAAGCAGGCTAAAATATCTGCTTTTTTTAAATGCACCCAACTCGAATCTGGCGAGTGTCTCGTAAAGGCACTCGCATAGCCAAACCTATCTCCACACTTCGCTTCGCGCTGGACACACTCGCGTACAAGATTGTGCGCGAGTGTGCGCGCTCGAAGCGAGAGAGTTTTTGCAGGGTGAGATGTCTGCAGATGGAAAGTAAGCAAGTTGAAACGTTAGCAAATATAATTGCTGAGTGTTCTAACAGAGCAAGTTGGTTCAAATTGGTCGTTATTATTGTGACTAGAAAGTGTAAAATAGTGTCAAAGAACTAGCAAGCTAACTAGCTAGCTCAGAGTAGGGATGGACGGTTTTTCGGTTAAACCGAAAACCGGGGTTTTTAAAAATAGAAACGGTTTTTTATCAAAACCGTCTGAAACCGGATTTTTTTTTTTTTTTTTTTGAAGAATAAAATAGAATAAGAATAAAACTGGAACATGTCACATGTTTGTCGTGTGTGAAAATAACAATGATACAGTCTGAATCTGCCGCGCAATGAGTGAGAGGTTTGGTCAGTTGTGAAGAATAACTGAGGATTAATATCTAATTGGGATTATATTTAAGGGTAACGAATCACTCTATGGGAAAGATAGTTGCCTTCAGTTATTGGTAGATAGGAAAGGTTTTTTACAATTACTCGCTTACATTTAATAAGATCATTTTCGCTGCTCTCTGTAAAGCGCATTGGGTCACTTTTGTGAGAAATGCGCTATAGAAATAAAATGTGATTTGATTTGATATCAATCAATCAAACTTTATTTATGTTCTATAGCACAAATCATGCATTGAATGTAACTCCAAGTGCAGTATTTACTAAACCACAATATAATAAAACAAGAGCTATACGGATCAAGAGTGTTTGTGCACAGCGCCACTGTGTGTGAAGGCGCTACTGAAAGTGATGACAGAACGCATGTCTCAGAAGATACGCGGTCACTTAGTGACGCAAAGGTAGTTCTGTATTTATCTCTATCTGTATTAGTACATTTATTTTGAAAGCTCTATTTTGACAGCTCTACCATGGGCACTTTTATTTTGATGGGGCATTCTTTGTTGATTGACTTACGACAGTTCAGGACGAGTCAGTCTCGCGGCATGTGGTTTTTATGAAAAGCTTTAAGTATGTTCACTGCATAATTCTAAGTCTAATATTTCAGTGATTATTGAGCAGTATTCAAATATTTAAATACATTGAGCAGCAGCTGAAACTTTGTCTAAGAACCAAGATATTGAGAAAGCAGTTCATTCAATGAAGACGCTGTTCCAAGAGATGATCTTCCGTGCAGGCGTGCACCCTGGATCAGCGGAGCTGGTGTGTTAAGTGTTCATGTGTTTTCATGTATGGTGTAGCTTACAAAAGTCTGCCTTTCCACTTATATTTGTGAAACTAAGTAGCCTAAATGTGTTGCGACTGTGCTTACGGTGTTTTAATGGTGTTCGACATGAGTGTATTGTAGCAGTAGGGCTCAATTA
Source organism: Nansenia antarctica (assembly GCF_963989245.1). Lineage (NCBI taxonomy): Eukaryota > Metazoa > Chordata > Actinopteri > Argentiniformes > Microstomatidae > Nansenia > Nansenia antarctica. Next base: position 49,301,537 of record NC_137674.1, on the reverse strand, counting down.
TTTGAAATTGGCGCTCCTTTTTTATTTTATTTTTTTTCCAAATTTTTTTTTTAATGTATTTTTCGGTTAACCGGAAAACCGCGGTTTTACTCTCTGACGGTTTTTCGGTTTCAATAATTGGAAACCGTCCATCCCTAGCTCAGAGGTGATTAGATGAGCTAGTCTGCTGCACACATGCCAGCTAAAGAGCTAACTGGATGCACTTTATTATTTTACTTAAAGTAGATATACTATCTTTCTTATTCTGCTAGAATTGGGCTTTATGGTAATACCATAATGGCATATTTACAGTACATGGACAGTGGATTGAAGCATTGGAAATGTCTGTTTTTATAGTTGGACATATGCTTTTTTTTCAGGTGAGAGAGTAAAGTCAAAATGACATTATCTGACTGCATTGCCCACAGCAATCCAATATTCAATTATAATTATGTTATAAATTGATATGGATCAATTTATACCTCTTATTAGATTATAAATAATCTGGTTGTTATGTTCGCCTTTTGGTTGACAGCAAAAGAGGGAGAGAGGAGGATAGAGAGGGAGAGAAGGAGAGAGAGCAGGATGGTGCACCAGAGAGAGAGCGCAAGAACCAGGTGAGAAAGTGGACAGGTAGTCAAGACCACATAAGTAAGTAGCATAGGGCAGGAGCCTATCTTTGGTTTCCGTAGCGTGAGGCGGCTTAATGTACAAGTTAGTACACCCCCTGGACATGACGCTGGAATGCCACGGTCCATGCCACCCCCCCAAGGCAGCAAACCTAGGGGAAACACTGAACTGTGTGACATCACTAATCTGAAGGTTGTTGCACATGTCAAGAGAAAGGCCTATATATAGCTATTAGCTATCCTGAAAACCACTAGGACTATGTATTGAAAGAGAACTGAAGGAGACATTGCCTGCCTGCCTCCCCCCCCCCACCCGGTCTTCTCTCATCACCTCAGCCTGGCCCGATGACTCATCTCTGTCACAAGAACATTCAGCTCACCAGACTCTGAAAAATGCAGCAAGCTGCACAAGAGCAAATATGTAGGCCTACCTACCGCTGGAGATGACTATTACTAACAACACAGCTTACGTAGGAGCCAGGAGTGTGACACAGGAACCAGCTGAACACAGCCCTCCCTCCCCTCACACCCAGCATGTAGGACACAGAGAGTAAATCAAACATGGACTCCAGCACCACCACCGCCATCCCCAAGTGTCTCAGCTCAGACGGCGTTTTAGTAACATTGATTTTCCGCCTTGCGCCGCCGCTAACCAACCCGTCATTACTGGATTGGGCCTGAAACCCCAACGACAATGTTCTGGGTACCCCTGTGCTGTGGTAGCGGTACCGTCATAAATCTAAAAAGAATCCCATGTGTGTATTAAAAAAAATAAAAAACTATTCTCAAACATCAATCACAGCCACATATTGAGATGATCTTAATTTAAACCGCAAGCATTTGGAAAATTAAAACCTTGCGCTTGCCATTACAGAAAAAGAGGAACCACAAATTTGGACTGCTGCGGCGTCTCTGGGGCCGCTTTGATGTGAAAGTAGTCCCCGGGGACCCGGGTTCTAATCGTCATAGTTACTGCAGAGACTCCGAGGCTGAGACTGGGTATGGGGGAACAGAGGCAGAGGGACCAGGCGGAGGGGGCTTATTACTGTGGGAGAAACCATCATAACAATCCCTCCAACTCCCTTTGGAAAGAAGGGAAGAACCCATCTACCATGGCTGTGAAGAGAAGCAGCAATCAGGCATGTTGTAAACCACCCCAGCCCAGGCCTGTTGTTGAAGAAACAGCATCCCAGCCCCGGCAGCGTACTGTGTGAAGACGTCATCACATTCTGGTGAGCTGTAAAGAAACCGTCGCGAACCCCCCCGTCTACTACTGCCCATTACCAATCTAGACTGCCAAAACGAAACATCACATTCAGTGTCGCCTACGGTACAAGACCTCAAAAGGAACATTGAGACAGTTGGGCCTGGGCTAATACACAGTTTGAAAAGGGAGGTTGCTTTGCATCGAGGGCTGGTTTCCCGGACGCAGATTAGGACCGCCTAATCCTACAGGAAGAAGCATCTTCAAAGGAGATTCTCCACTGAAAGGGCAATTTAGCCCAGGTCTAGGCTTTAGCCCAGGTCTAGGCTTTAGCACTAATCTGTCGGGGAATCCGCCCCTAAATGTTCAATTCAAGTCCTGGAAATGGCCGCCGGACTGATCAAAACCTGATCGAGATGACTCAGCAGATGAGCATCTCCCCCCCCCCCCCCCCGGTTTATAGGCGATGTACTCGGTCAAAAGTTTGGTTCCGAAAAAAGGCTTCTTTTATTAGACAAAGTTGTGTTTGCTTAAATCCCCTCATCTATACCTACTTATCTTTTATAGACAAACACACATGACAAGCGCGCACATACACACCCCCACACACCCAACCCCTTCCTGTTTTCAAAGACTTTGGAAACTCAATCAAAGACACAAGGTTTAGGATTTACATCTGCGCCCTTTTATGTCTGCCTTTTATGCCTCGCAGGAAAGAACCCTCTTAGCCCAGCTGCAGCTGAGAACAGCTCCCAACAAGGCCCAGCCTTCACGCTGCCGCATGCTGCACGACTCAAAACAATATCCACAATTCAGGCAGACGCTTTACTGCTAAAAGCACTTCTCAGAGCCATTGAGATGGTCTGTGAACATCAGAGGCAGTGGCACTCCCTGAAAACACCACGAGCCAAAGGCCTATTATCATCATCTGGTGAGAAACTGAAAAAACGGGGGGGCCGTTTTAATCTGGTCTAATGTAGCTAACACACAGCCCGTGGCAGAGAAACAATACACACACGGCTATTTCTTAAGCATCGTCATTTTGGTCTTTCTTGGTAGATGATTACATATTGTAGGCAATGCTTTTGAATATGGGCCTATAAAAAGGTACAAATAATAATAATCATTTTTTTAAAAGAACACAAACACTCCAAATACACTGGTGACATTTAGGCTACACCAGTTTAGCCTGTCTGTTCCGAAAATACCTCAAGAGGAAGGAGATGGAAGGAAATGAGAATTACAAGAGGGAAGTGGCTCGGGTTGAAAATATATACTACAGAGAAATTAGGCTTAACTCTGGCCATGGGAAGAGAACCACCAGGCCAGACTGCGTTCAAACAAGGGCCTGTTCAGTTACACAGTAACAAACTGTTCAATCCACCAGATTCATAGAGGATTATTGTCATTAATCATGCAGACAATACAACACTCCCAAACAGAACAAACAGACTAGACCAGAAATAGCCCGTACACGGGGTAATTTCAAGGATTATGCAACTGCTCATCCTCCATATCTAATTATCATATGGGAAGAATCTGTAAAGAAGAACAGGCTCATATTCCGGCAGAAAGAGAGTCAATGTTCAACAAGAAGACCTCACGATCTGTATAGCTAAACTCAAATCTCTGATAATTTGCCAACTCTTGGCTACACTTACAAAAGACTCAAGAGCAATAAGCCTGAAGTGCTGAATCAAAAGTAGGATTATATATGCAGGGCTTTAACTTTTTTTGTTTTGAACATTTTAACAAAATTCCAATACACTCAGTAGCCTATGGGCCAGGCCCAAAGCGGTCAGAAGCGTTAGTTCCCAAAAAGAATACAGAAGCAAACCTTTAGACAGCTCTGCAGGCCACAACAGGCCGACGAGAATCCTAAACTTAAGCCTAGCTGACAAGGCCTAGGAGGATGGTTATGATATTTAAAAAGTCTGAACAAGGCTTTACGTTGTAAGGCTGTGTTAGAGTATCCATTCACCATAAGGCTGTACCAACACAAACACTAGGGCTAGGCTATGTGATAAAAAATAAAAAAAAAGACTTCAAAATAAGTCCTGGAAATAAAACAACCCAGAGAGCCATAGGGGATGAGCCATTAAGACCACCATAAACCGCTAGTCCTAACAGCTGAAGCTGTTGTTCCTCTTTGTCGTTGTAGTTTTAGGGCAGGATGGGGGTTGTTTGGGTGGAATGTGTTTGGGAAGCCGTCGGAGGAATGGAGAGTGCAAAACAGCCCCCCAGGTGATAAGATCACAACACCCGCATTGGCAGACAAAACGCTGAGCTGTCAAATCAATCACGCAGATAGGAAGAAGGCTGAGGGGAATCAGGGAGGGATCACCTGACTACTGGCACACAACAAAACCACAGTACAAGAATCTACAACTATTAGGCCCTAATCAAATGGCTTACCAGACAACAAAAAGCACTATCGTGGTTAATCATTATGGTTAATCAACATGAAATGGTAATACTTCGATAATAATACTTAGTATTGTTATTGGTATTAAGTATTATTAACACTTAACATATATATGTAGGCATATATATATAAAACATATATAAATCTACATTTAAACACAACAGGAACAAAGAGTAGGGTATGTTGTATTTGTTCAGACACAATGGTTTGAAGAAAGACAGCGGTATGCACAGTGTCTTCTAAGCTTCTCGTCAGGATTTGGTTGAATAGCTGTTGCGTTTCCCATAGAGGCCTAGTCCAAGACAGACACACCCTGATCCTTTCTTTCTGTGTATGATCATTTTTGCTTCACTACCTTCCACCTCCCTTCATCACAGACTCCACACACACACACACACACTTCCTCTTTTCAGTGCAATGTGCAGACCGGATATTTAACACTGTGGTCAACGCATTTCACATTCTCAGCAAAACAGCTAGCCTATTAATAACCTGCGTGTGTGTATAGAAATGCATATGCTGGCTTTTATATCCATTAAACAACTTTATGATCATTTAGTAATGTAGCAACAAGGCTGGATGCAAAACACACAAGCAATGTCCATAACCTTGTCAAAGTAACAATGCTCTCCCAACATACAATAGGCTACATGCTATAAAATGTAGTCATCTGGGTGGCTCTATTGATTGCCCTACTTTCTGTAGCTTAACTGAGGGGTGAGCCTTTGAGGGGTGAAATGTGATAAACATGAAGGTAAATCATCCATCTTATCCAAAATCAGTATTCTGCAGTTCCATAAAATTGGGTCTGACATTCTCCCCATAATCTATAATTCAAAACCAATGCACTAATCTAATATGCCTATCCTATATATCAGAGACAAACAAATCAAGAAAGGATATAATGTGAATGTAGGGATTGAGGAGGTGGCAGGTTAACCATCATATAGCCAGAACACAGCTCACATCCATGGAAAAATACAATAAATATCAAGTAAATCCTGACAAAAAATATATTCCCTCATCCAGGCAATGGCCCTATCAAAAATAGTTGCAACACAGTGTAAAATTCTGGTAGACCTGAAATTGTGAGATATTGTAGCCTCACTGAGTCAAAATGGCATCCTCAAGGGCCATCAAATCATCTTGTTTCTTTGTGTGCGCTTTGTCATCAGGCTACAGTGCTGTTCCTAAAGCATTACATATAAAAGAGCTTCTAACCTGAGGGCTAATTTCAGCCACCGTCAATATGTTTAAAAAAAATAAAAAATAAAAAAATGGATTAGGTGAGGCTTAGTACCACCGTTTTTACTTTTAATGGATCATAATTATCAGATAGGTGGGGGAGGATCATATGTTAGTCATCTTATGTGCTGGGCTGGGCTGTCTATCACAATAAAGAACAAACGCGCCATACATCACGGTTCTATATTATGTAAGGTATCGAACAAGAAACAACAGATGCCCAGGCGGTTCAAGGACAAAGCGTCCTCGCATTAAATCAATCAACCTGGTGTGGGGGGGGGGCAGACACATGGAATGAGAGAGAACAGGGCGTCATGTGGAACACAGAACGACGGGAACATCCGCGTCTCACTTGTCCATAGGACACATGTTACATTGGGGTTTTGAGAGCGTCGGGAAGCGCCTCCGATAAAAAACACAGTGAAAACTCCTGATGCATCAGGTTTATATGAATGGCTGACGGTCACGTATCCAGCAGGAATAAGCTGAGTGGAGATGCAGATAGGGCCAGTGCGGTGTACTGTACAGAGCTGTGAATGGGCAGCCAGGTACTTTATGAATGGAGGCGGTCACGTGACCGCAGCACCTCCCGACCAGATATTTCTCACTGACTGTCAACAAGCTGCACGCAAGGGATCAGCCCGTTAAAACAAGACGGATTCACCGCAAAAATAGGCGAAAACGTGTACAAAGGGCCACGTTTCATTACCACAAGCACATACGTGTTGTTTTTCGAATGAAGCGTTGCCAAATTCGAAGCCAAATTCGTCCTTTTTAACATTTTTTATGAATGGAGATTGTGATATGCAAATGAGTGTGATTGAGAAAAAAATATGGCGTCTTCAGCTTTTGAGTCTGACATTGCAGCAGCCAGCTTACTGAGACATTTCCATTGAAAAAAAAATCATCCAATTGAGCGGAAATATTTAAGAAAATCATATCGATGCTATTTCCTAATCAGTATAGGCTAATGAAACATCTAGCCTACATTAAAAAAATAAGGATGAATCTGATCTTTGTGATTTCGACAAAACACCATACAGGCATACAGAATGAAACTAACAATATTATTTAGCGCAGGTAGGCGGACTGTCTTATAAAAGGGTCTGTAGCCCAACTGTTCAATCTTATTATCTACATATGCGCTTCAAAAATATAAAATATTAAAACATATCTGCAGGTGCTATATAATTACCTATTAATATACTAATATTAGTTCAATCTTAATATGTTTTCTTCAAATAATGCTGTACTTCGGAACATCTTATTATGGACATCACATATTGTGAGGCTTTTGTCTGATAGTCAATTGCAACCCATTTCCCATAACGTTTAGCTAAGGAATGTTGGGGGGGGGAAAAACTAATTGTTACCCAAATATCACATTCAGCATCTCGTTTAAACTGACAGACACCTACACCATTTGTCTTTTATCCCGTCACAAAATGCATAGGATTGATAACGGTAATAAACGTAACAAAATAAATGAATGCTAGTTTTTTGGCCTGTGTTACTTGCATAACAATCAAACATAAATATGAAATAGATAATGAAATGTCATGAAATGTCCAGAGGTACCAAGGCAAGGTTCCTTGTAGACAAGAGCAATTTAGAATCCTGCAAATTGTGTGCAGTAACGACCATCATCAGTTACATGAAGGAGATCATAGCATTTCAATGTGGAGAAAATACTCACTCGTTGTTAGGATTTGACGAATCTTCGCTCATTTTTTCTCACGGGGATCCAAATCCTGGCAATAGCATCGACGACGCAGTGACGGCGGGGAAAGGAGCCGCAAATATCACCATTTTCTTTCACATAAAACCCACCCAATATTGAATAAAAGTGAATGGTCTACAACGGTGCATGCATTACTGAGGTCTCTCTGCTGAACACCAAGTAGCCTAGCTAGCTGGAACTAAATCGCGAGGAGGAATGACAGCCGATGATTCATTTTATCTTCCCTGGAAGTAAAATCCGACCACAACAGAATGCACATCTTCGTCATCCTCTTCGGCAACACGAATTCCAATGTGTTCAGATGGTACAAATTGAACAAATAAAACCCAACATTTGACACGTTATTCGTGGCAGGCTAGCTGTCGGAGCATTCCCCTCGCCAACTTCAGGTCCAGGACAACACTTGAAAAGCGCTGCAGCGTCGCTCCGTCAATGTGTCCTTGTGTGTTGAATTATAGCCTCCACAGCTGGGAAAAAAGGCTCAAACAAATTTCATTTCCGAAATGGAAAATACAAAGGGCAAAAAACATGGGCTATTTTCCCCGAAGAAGTTGTTGGACATCTGCTTTAATCGAACTCCATTTTCAACTCGTCGGGCAGTGAACATCGGAAAACTGGGCGGAAGCGTCGACCCTCGCTGTGAAATGGAATCCTTCCGCGTGGTCGCAAAAACATACGATATGTCAAAGTAATCTCCACAATCAATACAACTGCTTACATTTCCTCGAATACTACTTTATTCTTAATCGTGTTCAACTATGCCTGAACTATGTGTTTACAAATACTGGTCGGTCCTTTCCAGAGTTGACTTAAAATAGTCCCTGCACTTCCCAAAAGAAGTTTCCCTTCAATCACGCATTGATACATAGAAGGGAAGCGGCTGTGTGAGAGCACGCAGAGCAGAGAAGGACCGTAGGAAGGCTGGAGCCCTGTGGATGTGGGACACCACCATCAATATCATGTCGATTCTATCCGTCTGATTGCAATACACGCATTTACTATACACATACACGATCACCTAACTTACTGTGAGACTGTGTGCAATAAAATGGAGGGCGATTGTATAGGCATAGAAGCGGAATACATGGTCCAGCACTCAGATTCCCCCTTCATGATTTAATGTAGCGAAGACCGAAGGTTACATTGTGTTATTCAGTCGGCTTTTCATTCATTGGCTATTGTGGCTCACTAGTCCCACGCATTGGCTACTATCAATAGAAAATTGTGAATGGTTTTCAGTAATTGGATAGAGCAACGAAAATGTACCCTACAGTCATCAGGCATCAACATGTATCCGTATACATGTTGAGAAATTACAAAGATTTCAGAAAATAAAGAATTCTAATTGGTTTCTAGTGGTTTCTATTCACGTACAAACATTTATTTGTACTTGATTAGAAAAGAAAAACATAGAAAAAATGTATATGAGAGAGGACACTGAATGCAACTTAGCCAGTCAAAACCCTTATTTGGTAAATAATAGAAATATGGAAATATGGAATAAATTGAATCATGCCAGCAATTTTGTGAAACCACACCCCTGTTGTATTTCATATGGAATAATCACACTTAATGATAACTCAGTTAGTGAACGCAAAACTGTGTTTTAGAGCCACATGTGATGAAAAGAACATTTCTGACCATTGAACATTGTTTAATGTCAGACTCCCAAACAATCCATGCTGTATTTCATTCATGAACTGTGCAAGATAAAGACAGAAGGGACAACACACAAATGAAACCAATTGACGAGTTAACTGTACAAATCCATATCATATCCATGGATCTCATTCACTGTTGGAGGATGTGTCGTATACCATGCAGAGCAACCAATGGGGGTGGTTATATAAGACTTTAATGCTATTGGATTTCTGTGCAGTGTGGAATGGTGAGAGATCGGGCTAAATGATTCTGCCCGGTTGTCATAGTGACAGTATGTTGTGTGAGAAGTTTCTTTGTATTTCACTGGCTCCCATGCAGCTAGTGCCATGGCCTTATGTTGCAGCCGTATAAAACCGCCCTGGCCCTCTATCAGTGTACATTGATAGATTGCTCAAATTCTATGCACAGTTAACAACACACATTGTATAGCAATCAGGTGTTTGATTGGATTGTCTGTCTGTCTGTCTGTCTGTCATGACAATGGGAGGTGGGGTTCATCAGTGTGACACAATCATTGGGATATTCTGATATGGTTGTGGGATATGTTGGGATAGTCCCCTGTACTATTGAGAGTTTGTTGATAGTTTCAGCATCTGCAACTCTACTCATCTGAAAATTTTTACTTCGGTATGGGTTAGGTTGAGGTGAAGGTGTGAATTTGGTATCGAAACTTGGTATTGAAGGCCATGTACATGGTCGTACCCTTAGAGTAGATGTCACCAAACTATCAGCGTGGCAACAAATAGGCATGTGTGACATTTATGTGTATGCATGTGTATGTTACATTTTTGACCCATTGATTAATATTAGAGTGTAAAATTGTGTCCTTATGATTGAACTGACAAGGCCAAATCAATTGTCCCTTCTTCCATATGAACAGAAAAACAACAACAATTACCATCATTGGATTTTCCCCACTAGCATGCCTTTATCCTTTGGAGTATTCAGAGTTCAGGAAGTCAGTTCGTTTTCTCATCCTACAAATATGGAAGGGGCTAGTGCATTTCCTGTGTTTTTCACACACAACACAGTGTACTGAGCACAAGGGCAACAGGATGTTTAGCTCACAGTAGCTTCTCTAACTTCCCTTGCAAAAGTGCAATCAGGGTCATCCACCGAAGTTATTTACAAACGAGAGGAACAAAGCGATTAATTCAGCCTAATGCAGCCTGTTTAATTGATTATTACGATTGGTTCTATAATTAGAGACTGAAAAATGTGTTTCGGTCACAACACTTTAGTGTTGACTCGTTCTAGTAAAAGTCTGAGAAACAATAATAAACTTCAGGAATCGAACAATGGACAACAAAATATGACGTTCTGACAGAGATTGTTATGTCCATGTTGTTGCAGTTGAGTATTTCAAATTCTCAACAGGGAGACAGGGGAGAGGAGGTCTCTGGAAACACACACATCTCAAACATGAACCCGAAGGACACAACAGGTCTAGTGGGAAAAGGATGAAGCTGCTGCCCAAGGCAAGACGTGACCAAAGCCACATTTTCTTTTTTCTTTTTAAAAAATAATAATATGTTTTTAGGGCATTTCTGCTTTATTGGGATAGAGACAGTAGAGATTGACAGGAAGGATGGATGACAGAGAGGAGGGAGGACATGCAGGATAGGGGCAATGGCCACAACCGAACCAGGGACCCAGCGATTACGTGGCATGCGCCTTAGGAAGCTACGCCACCCAGACGCCCCAAAGCCACATTTTTATTCAAAGCAGCCATCCGTTCCTAGATTGCACATGACCACAGTCAAGTGATGACCTCAAACTCAGGTGATCGCTAAGCTCAGGCCTAGACAGGACGTACTATGGTCACAAGTGAAGAGAAAGAGAAGGCTCCTCTTTGTAAGACCATTATGGACAGGAAATTCAATGTCTTTGCTCTGCAGCTGTGCAGTCTGTGAGGAGGAGAGGCCTCCGGGAGACGGGGGAGAGACAGCCGAGGTGACAGCTCCCGAAGACCCTCATCTGAAGACCCTCTGCCCTTTTATTTGCCTTCCTTCCTTCCCTGCCTTGTTTATTTGGCTCCAAAACCACATCTAGGTTGGGTTTCCTTTATGTTCTGTTGATATTGTCGGACTCTTTTTTCCTTCTTCTTTTCTTCCCCCAGCTGCATACCTGCGGTGAGGCGTTTCTCTCCCTTCTCTCCTTCTCTCCACCTCCACCGTTCGTTCTCAAACCTCGGGGCCTTCTTCCACCTAATGAGACGAGGAGAAGTTTCCTCCTCCTCCTCTCGAGTTGGCCGTCTAACCCGTCAGACGGTGCCGTCGGCAGGCTTGGGTCCCTCGCAACGGAGAGGTGGGGCTGGAGGAGCTAGAGGTGGTTGTTTAAACGTCTGCCAGCTGAACACAACAATGCATACCTATGATTAGTGCGGGCCCGGCCTCGGAACCCCGTGGCTGTCAGGCATGCTAATTGCTAGGTGGCGGGCGGAAAAGGTGTAGCAGCTCGAGGGAGAGGAAGCAGTAAGGGCCTTCAGGCATGTTTGACGGCTTGTAATGTTTGACTGTGTGTCTGTGTGTGTGATTGACTGCAAATATTTGAATGCATATATAGGCTAGTTGGGCCTGTCCTCCACAGATACTGCAGGTGCAACTGTGACATTTTGTACCAGAACCTTCAATACAACTGGTTTATATAGACGCAATCTTGGCACAACCTGGGAGGCGGCGTGTGTCCAATGACCAATGGGCATTCTATTGATACGTTTGTCCCGTTGTTATGCTCTGGAGGGCATGAACCTTTTCCCAGGAACGGGCCTGTGAAAGGATGTGGCTAAGTAGATGGGTAAAGTGTGTCATGCTTAGAGAGTTGGTCTTGTGACCACAAGGATGTGAGTTCAAACAGAAGGTCATTACTGTGAAGACCTTTCCTTTCAGAGAAATGCCGCTTAGTCGGCCTCAGCTGTGTAACTGGATAATATGTATAGAATGTGAACTATGTGTGTCTTTTTGAACTAGCTCAGCGGACGCATCCGTATATTTCACTGTGTTCGGAAGGGGAAATAAGTAGTGCTGTACTCTGTCGGCATCAGCGGAGAGACATGTGAAGCATGTGGATGTCCTGCGAGCTGAAGAAGGGAAAAGCATGCACTACACATGGAGCCACGGCCATGTTACTCAAGGATATTCACAGACAGAAAGAGGATAATACACACATCCTCCTAAACAACATTACAGCATGTGTAGCTTATTGTGAGGACACAGAGCTACCATTTAGTTCCCGACCAACATACTACACACTGCCAGACTGAAAAAACAAATACTTCTACGCCTTGATGTTTCACCCACAATCCGCCTTTTCCAACTGTAGTTTGTAGAGTTTCTTCCTTTGTTGTAAGTAAGCGTAGGCTTGATTGAAACCTGATCTGGCTGAGAGAAGGAGCTGTGTTTAGGGTGAGGTGGACTGTGGACAGGCCTTTGTTGCTGGGGAGGGGGGGGGTGGGTGTTTATTTGGGCGGCTTCAGATGGCTTCCCTGTAATCATCCAAGCCCACAGGATAGAGAGGATTAATGAACACTTTGGAGAGGAAGTTACAGATGACTGTTTACCATTCTCTCATGGGGGGGACGGTGCAGAGAACAGAAGGAGAGATAGGGAGTGAGAGAGACAGAGAGAGAGAGAGACACGCACACACACACACACACACACACACACACACACACACACACAGAAACAGAGAGACAGGCATAGAGACAAAGACAGCGAGGGAGATAATGAGAGGGATTATGTGTCGCCCTCAATGAATCGATATTGCCACGGAGGTATGCATGTTGGCAATCTACTTGAATATTCAGTGTTTACTCATCTGATTGGTTCATTTCCAGCGTCATTCCTACAGTACGTATCCTGTCACTGCGTATGTGGTTTCCTTCCAGCTGTGGATCCCTGATGACCAATCTACAAACACTGCCAGTATGAATCCCAAAATAAATATGAATGCCATGATTACTCAACACTATAGGACTTTTCCTCTTTCTTTTCTCTGTGAGAACGGTTTCATTTCAGTACGTGGCCCAGAGACGTTTCCGTTCCCCGTCAAACAAGGAGGAATCACTGACCGAGAAACATTGAGTCAGACATGACTCCTCAGCTTACTCTTCGTATGAGTATTTGAATATTTTCCAGTTTCATATCCCCTCCTCCAGACTCCGACCCACTCACACATGCTCAGCCATGAAAAACCCAGTGACAATATGTCCCCCTCCCCACTTCAGCTGTGTGACCCCCCCCCCCCCGCCTCCTCTTCCAACCCCCACCCCCACCCCCCATCCCCTTAATCCTCCCCGCCTCATCTGGGAACCAGCAGCAGCACCCCCTCGATAAAGAGACGCATTGTGCCCAGATTATTTGATTGTTTTCAGATGTCGGAGCTTTTCCTACACAAAAGAGGAAGAACAGGGGCCTGTCCAACCGTTCAGGGCAGGGCCGCCTAGCCCTACGGGGGGGGTGCAGGGGATCGGCCAGGGCTCGGGGAGCGGACACACGACTCAGGAAGTGACCCCTGCGATGCAAGATTACAAACAATGTGCTCTCACACAACTTCTTACGGTCTGCGGCTCGGAATGTACCAATGGCGAGGGGGTCGGAGGGGGGGGCTTTTTTTTCACAGGGAAGGAAGGAAGGAAGGAAGGAAGGAAGGAAGGAAGAGTCCAGCGAAGCTCCCTGTAACATCCATTCAGAGAGGGTGGGAGGAGGTGGTGGGAGGCACTTTAGTGATGAAAAGTGGTCGTATGGAAATGGATGAGTAGTGGGCAAGGGGGAGGTGTATGTGTGTGTGTGTGTATGTGGGGGGGGGGGGGGTTACGGGGGAGGCTGAGGTGGGACTTGGCCCGCTCTACCAGCAGACGTGAACAAGGATGGAAGGAGGGCGGAGGAGGAGGAGGAGGAGGAGGGGAAGGATTGTGAGGAGGTGGGGGTGTAGGCGGGAATAGGGGAAGCAAGTCGAACCGTGAAGGAGAAGGTATAGTCCCTGCATGCCATGGAATAATGGGTCTGATTCAGGGCTTTTCAAGCATGGAGTCCCGTGCCTGTCAAATAGCATGTAACCATGCAGCCCTTCCTTTTTTTTACTTTTTTTTCTCGGTGTGTGATGGTGGAGCAGTGTGGAGGGGAAGTGAGCGCGCTCAAACTGAAAGGAGCTTTTGTTTCCGGGGCCACTGCGGCTTCTTACATTCGACCAAGCCTGCAGATACAACTGCCTTTGCATGAGAGGAGCATTAAAATGAGCTCCCTCTCTCTCTCTCTCTCTCTCCCCCCCCCCCCCCTTCTCTCTCTCTCTCTCTCTCTCTCTCTCTCTCCCTCTCTCTCTCCCACTTTCACCCCTTATACTTGTCCCCCCCTCACCCTTGAGGAGAGGCGAGTGTCATTAAGCTCTTCAGACTGAGGCGGTGTTTGTCCGCCGCCAACGAGGGGATCAGAGAGAACATGGAGGAGAGGAAGGAGGAAGTCCAACCTGGCGATGGGAGCCATGGAAGGACCCGGATGGAGCCCCACACACACACACGCACACGCACACACACACGCACGTACACACACTACCGCACACGCGCATGCACACACGCACACGCACACACACACACACACTAGCACTCGAACGCACGTACACACACTACCGCACGCGCGCATGCACACACGCACACACACACACACACACACACACACACACACACACACACACTAGCACTCGAACGCACGTACACGCACTACCACACGCATGCATGCACACACACACACACACACACACACACACTCACACACTAGCACTTGCACGCACACACACACACCACACACACACACCACACACACACACACACACGCACCCCATACACACACACTCCCACCCCCGTCCGCACTGTCCATGTGTGACTCACACAGCGCATCCGCAGCAGCGTGAGAACTTCAGAAAGAGGCTGGCTGTACAGTCGCCGTGTGTTCAACCCCTTGCTCTTTAAATAGCTCAGCCTCCTCCGAACAGAAACATCCATGCATTAGAGATGACTGAATCATACATGCATTAAAGAGACAGAGAGCGGCTTCTCACACGCCGCTCCTGCGAGGGCTGCACAGACAATGGCAGTTTGTCTCTGCCGAGCCTACGTACCATATGTGTGTGTGTGAGGCATTCATGGGAGTGAGTCAGTGTACGTGGACAAGTATGTACAGTATGTATGTTTTTATGGATGTGTTTGTGTTTGTGTTTGTATGTATGTATGTGTGTGTGTATGTATGTATGTATATATGTATGTGTGTGTGTGTGTGTGTGTATGTATGTGTGTGTGTGTATGTATGTATGTATGTACAGTATGTATGTTTTTATGTATGTGTTTGTGTTTGTATGTATGTATGTATGTATGTGTGTATGGTATGTATGTATGTATGTGTGTGTATGTATGTATCAGTGGAGGTTGGTGACTTCCAGAATTGAGGAGGCCAAAAATTTTCCGCTTGCTCGCTTCACTCGCGATGGAATGTTCCCTGTTCTTCTTATCTGTCTTTGTTAAAAAATTATTAATTTGTGTTTGGCGGTACTGAAGGGATTGGGACACTCTCAGGATGGTGGATGAAGCAGCTTTTATTGCCTGCACAATGGGTCATCAAATAAACAAAACAATTGGCATGAATCTCTGGTCCGCCTGCAGCAACTATTGTCCCTTCTGCTCAGGCTCACAACATTCACCACAACATACTACATACAATCAATGACATGTCAAAAGCACTCAAACACTATGTCAATCAGACACACAACATACAATTCAGAACAATACTTCATCCATTTCTAATATTTATCCTGCAGAACAGCACTCATACACGCGTGTGGCGGAAAAGGGTACTACATGTGGAATGCACCATGCCGTTACTGACTAGCCATGCCCTAGATCGCGAATGCTAGCAACACCACGAGTGGAGTGGACTCTTACAAAATGCACCAAAACATAGAACTCAAACAACATATGTAATAAGTTACCTGCACAATGGGTCATCAAATAAACAAAACAATTGGTGTGAATCTCTGGTCTGCCTGCAGCAGCTATTGTCCCTTCTGCTCAGGCTCACAACATTCACCACAACATACTACATACAATTATTAATTATTAATATTAAAAATAAAACAGTTCAATAAATCCTAAATGTTGTCTACCTAATCGATGTATAAATCGCGCCAGAATCTCGCCGACTTCCAAGGTCATTTTAAGCAAAATTTTGGCCAAATGAGCTATTATTTTCAGGGATAATAGCCATGGGTGTTCTAGATGTGTCCTGCAAAGGACAAGTTGATAGGACACTCGTAGCCATTATGGCGTATTTCTTTGACTGAAGTGACTAGCGAATTCTCAAAATGGCTTCATGTGATTGGACGAACAAAATGTCAATCTTTCAGCCCTGGACTCAATGCATGGTGAGGCCAGGCCTCCTCTGCCCACCCATTTTCAGTGATTTGGCCAATCACATATTATTGCCATGAAAAAATTTGCATTACATTGACTTCTATGAGAAACCACTTTCCTGGGGGAGGCCTGGCCTCCCTCAATACAAACGGATAGGGATTCTGGCCTGTAGGTGCTTTACAATTGCAATATTGGGTTTTAGCCAGGGAAAAATTCAGATTTATGAACAAAACGGAAATAATATTAATATAAAAAAATAAAAAAAATGTTTTTGTTAAATAAATAAATAAATACATAAATAAAATAAATACATAAATATAATTATTGCTTTTTTAAATCTCTCTCTTCTCTCAAATTATTGGGGAGGCCAGGCCTCCTCCACCTCTATGGAGGAGCCTCCACTGGTATGTATGTATGTATGTGTGTGTGTGTGTGTGTGTGTGTGTGTGTGTGTGTATGTGTGTGTGTGTGTGTGTGTGTGTGTGTGTGTGTATCAGTGGCGTAGCGGACGGGCCCGCAAGCGACGCACCGCGGGGGGGCCCCAGCCACTAGGGGGCCCCCTAACATACATAGTTAGCCGTATCCAATAGCAACATGACTTTGACGTCACACGTAGGCAGCGAGACACAAGGAAAATGAGCAAGCGAAAATACAATACAAAGTACAATAAGCATTCTTTTTTTTTTTTTTTTTATACTTTATTGCAGGACTTTACATTACATTTCATTACAAGTTCATTTCACACACTTTACAAGTTTTCTTCACTTGTTTAAGTTCGTCCTGCATCATTTTTGTTTGTTTTTTAATTTTTTATAAAGAGAACAAGAAATAAAGAAAATAAAGAATAAAGACTAGAGAGAAAATATAGAAAAGATAGAGAGAAATTATAGGGATAGAAATAGAAAAGTAAGAGACAAAGGGAGGGGGGGTGGGAGGGGTGGGATCGGGGGGGGCGGGGGGGCTTCCTTCCTACTCATTCATTCGATCCATTTACTCCAGTTCATAGTGAATTGCTCTTCACGGCCTCCCACTTTGCAAGTAATTCTTTCCATTTCTTTTATCTCTTCAACAGTTTTTTTCCAATTATTAACAGATGGTGGGTTTAAGTCCAACCATTTACGTGTGATTTGCTTTAAAGCCGCGATACGTAGTATGGTGTACAAATATTTATCTCCCTCTCTGTATATATCTAATGGAATAAGACCGAGTATAATATTGACTGGATGTATAGGATTTTGTAAGGTAAATGTATTTTTTATTTTTACTTGAACTGCCTCCCAAAACCTTTTCAATTTAGGGCATGTATAGAAAATGTGTGTGTGATTGGCTTCTCGTTCCGTACATTTCCTCCAGCATTCTGCATTGCCTGTTGGCCTATATTTTGACAACATTTTCGGTGTTAGGAAGATCTTCATATTTATTTTCCAAGCAAATTCTTTCCAGAATTTTGATTGTGTTGTCTTAAATATTCTTTTGCATGCTTCTTTCCAATCGTCATCCGTAATTGTTATTGCTAATTCGTTTTCCCATTTTTCTTTAGTGTTATCTTCTTGTATCTTGATTTCTTGCATGATTTTGTAAATTTTTGAGATTTTTGTCTTTTCACTGTTTCTATTTTTGATCAGATATTCCATTAGTATATGTGATCTTTGTTCCTGTCTCCTCTGCTGTGTTATAAGGTAGCTTCTAATTTGTAAGTACTTAAAAAAATGGCTATTACTTATATTAAATTTATTAACTAAGGTTTCAAATGAGTCTATCATGTCATTTGTAACCATCTGTGAGTACACCTGTAGTCCCTTCCTAGCCCATTCTTCTAATATTTTGTCTGTTTTATTAGGTAAAAAGTCTGGGTCACTGGCTATCTCTCTCAAATAAATACATTTGTCATCACATTTATACATTTTACGAATAGTTTTCCAATTTTTGAGGGTGTTTTCTATGCATCTGTTATTTCCACTATATTTTTGAATATCCTTTAGACTCAGAAAAGGTAGTGTTCCTATTGATATTGATATTGCTTGTCTTTCTATGTCTTTCCATTTGGTTTGAACCGAGTTATTCATCCATTTCATTATTGTATCTATTTGAGTTGCATGGAAATAGGACTTTAGATCAGGGAAATTAAACCCTCCTTTTTCTCTGGTTTGAGTTAGTATACTAAGTTTTTTCCGTTTACTTTTGTAGTTCCAAATGAAATTTGAGAGCATTGTATTCCATTTTTTGAAGCTACGCTGTGGAATGGGAACTGGTAATGTTTGAAATAAAAACAGAAACTGTGGGAGGATCATCATTTTGACGCTTTCCACTCTACTCATTAAGGATTCAGGTGTTATCTTCCATCTATTAAGATCTTCTCGTATTTTATTTTCAAGGGCTTGATAATTGTCGGTGTATAATGTTGTTATATCTCCAGTGAGATAGATTCCTAAATATTTGATTTTCTTTGCATCCCATTTCAACTTGTATTTTTCCTTAATTTCC
>NC_137674.1:49212772-49272772 GCF_963989245.1 Nansenia antarctica | reverse complement strand
CCCCCACTAGTCCGATGCCGTCTATGGATATTCTGGCTCAACTTGGTACACTTTGGGCCCATTTATGCCAATCAATCACCGCTTGAATGCCAAAGCCTACATGAGTATTGTTGCTGACCATGTGCATCCCTTCATGGCCACAATGTACCCATCTTCTATTGGCTACTTCCAGCATGATAATCACCAAAAGCAAAAATCGTCTCAAACTGGTTTCATGAACATGACAATGAGTTCAGTGTTCGTCAGTAGCCTTCCCTGTCACCGGATCTGAATCCAATAGAACACCTTTGGGATGTGGTAGAACAAGAGATACACAGTTTGAAAGTGCAACTGAAAAATCTGCAGGAATTGCGTGATGCAATCATGTCATCATGGACCAGAATCTCAAAGGAATGTTTCCAACATCTTGTGGAATTAATGCCACAAAGAATTGAGACTGTTATGAAAGCAAAGGGAGGCCCTACCCAGTATTAGTATAGTGTTCCTAATAAAGTGTTCAGTGAGTGTATATTCCCACATCACCTGGCCTACAAAGTTTTAGAATGAGTCGAAAAAACATCCAAACTCTAAGCAATGTTGTTTAATGATAGGAGGACCTGTAGCAGCCATGTTCACCATTATGTTCCACTGGGCTTAACCTAGTTGACAATCATTTGCAGAAAGTAGCTACAAAGGGAAGCTTGTTTGAAAAGAGTGATACCTCGCAACACGTTAAATCAATGAAATACCTTGCTTGGGCGGGGCTTAAAAAACTGAATATTTTCCTTCCTACATTTTCTTCAATTTCCTTCAATGTTGCAAGCTAACATAATAATAATAACTTTATTTTTATAGCACTTTACATCAAAGTGCTTTACAATAGGTAAGCAGCAGTTTAAAACAATTTAAAAGAACTATTTCAATTTAAAAACACACAATTTTGAAGCACAAATACAATAGGTAAAAACAAACAATTTAAACAATTTAAAAACAACTATTTCAATTTAAAACATAACACACAAACAACTATTTCAATTTAAAACATAACACACATAATTACAACAGCACAAATACACAGCATATGACATGTAGACAACAGAAAACAGGTGGGTCTTTAACTTATTTTTGAACACTTTCACTGATTCTGCCTGTCTGATATCCAGTGGAAGACGGTTCCAGAGAGTTGGTGCACGGAAGGAGAACGCACGCTCACCGATTGTCTTTTTTCTAACTCTAGGAATAATCAGCAGGGCAGAGCCTTGTGAGCGCAGAGCCCTTGAGGGCACATTTGGGGTCGAGAAGGTCCTTTAAATAAGAAGGCGCAGTGCCATTTATAGCTTTGTATGTTAGTAGCAGCATCTTGAAATCCGCTCTAACATGGACAGGGAGCCAATGAAGGGAGGCCAGCACTGGTGAGATATGGTCGTATTTCTTAGACCCAGTCAAAATGCGAGCTGCAGCATTTTGGACCATTTGTATACCATGGAAGCTCTTTTTTGGCAATCCCGACAAAAGGACATTGATTGATTGATTGATTGAAAACTTTATTAGAAGATTTGCAGAAGTAGGTACATGAAAGTACATATTACATACAAGGTCAACTAACAGGATAAAAACCCAAGAAAGCCACTGGCTTATTTCAATTGGGGTCCTTGATGACATTACAATAATCTAGCCTGGATGTCACAAAAGAATGGATCAGAACCTCAGCATCTTCAAAAGAAAGGATTGATCTAATCTTAGCAATTCTTCTGAGGTGAAAGAATGCTATTTTTATCACCCCCTTTATGTGAGGGTCAAATGTGAGGCTCTGATCCAGAATGACACCGAGACTTTTAACTTTGTCCCTGCACTGGATGACACAGTCATCCAAGGTCAAAACAAGACCATCACTTGGATGATTTAGTCTAGCTGGACCGAATTTTATCATTTCAGTCTTGACCAAAAGAACGCAAGATCTGACCCAGTGGTGCCAAGTACAGTGAAAACAGCAGCACAGTAGCCTGCTCTTTACACTAACATAGGCAACAACTCTCTGCAAAATAGTCCTTCTGGTTGGAAAAGATGACACACATAACAACAACCAACCGTTCTACGGCAGTGTGTGTGTGTGTGTGTGTGTGTGTGTGTGTGTGTGGGGGGGGTTCAATCCAAACCAGAACAGCTCATTCTTAATCTAGAGGCGAACAACGTGTCAACACTTCAGTACCAAGTGAGACAGATGCATTCCTTTAAGCAATCAAGTACAGTCCCAGTAAGATGATTGCCCATGCTAACACTAACATGTATTTATTATTTATTAATTTAAACACATAAAAACACAGAGTGAAAAGACCATCGTGATATCAGTGCAGGGTGAGGTAGGAAACCAAAAATGGGCAAGTCCTCGTCATACTGAGGAAACCTCTGCAATATAACACATTAATGGAACAAAGAACTGGATTTATGATGAAATAATAATACCATTATTGCGGTTAGGAAAGAACACACTATCAATGAGTGGTCTCCTCTGCATTAGAATGTGTCTTGGCAGGGGGGGGTCCAGTGCCCACTCCAGGGGAGGTTGGTGGAGGTAGAAATCGTAGGACGGGATGGAATGCATGGAACGGAATGAGGAATCTCTACCTCCGCCGGCGTCCTCTCCTGGATGAAGCCACAGTAGCCTGCTCTTTACACTAATCCATCAGTCTAAATCCCACTTCATAAGGTGCAGTCAGGCTGAAGGAATGCCCTGTAAGTCACCTTGGACGGAGGCGTCCGCTGAGCTGGAAAATAGCACAATTAGAGACACTCTGGGGCTAATTCATTAGCACATGATTTCTCACCCTCGATGAAAGACTCTGGCCCCTGGGCACCTCTGTCAGGGCGTCACGGGCCTGCCCCAGACTTTCGGACTCTTCTGTGTGTGTGTGTGTGTGTGTGTGTGTGTGTGTGTGTAGGTATGTGTGTGTGTGTGTGTGTGTGTGTGTATGTGTGAGGGCATGAATGAATTCCGGTCAAGACTTCAGTGTTTCCTGTCCTGGTCCTCTTGGGCAGTGACCCACTCTATCCAGCTGAGGGCGCCAAAAAACGCCATCAGGTCCAGAGGAGATTTCATTGAGGAATAAAAGAAGACGCGTGCTATCTCTCTACACAAACTACCATTCATGTGTGTCAGGCAGGGACCGAGATTTCCCTCACACCAATCATAGACCCTTAGGCCAAGAGAACATCCTCATGGTTCATATAGAAGTCTCAGGCAGGACTACGTACGTATCACAAGAGCATATACCACCTCTGCTCCGAATGCACGACTACAATGATTAACGACGCTCCTATATGCTCCTTCTCAAGATGTGTAAAATGTGACAGGGTTTAATCACCGACCAAAGGGAAAAAGAAAACTGGCATAAAACACATGCACAGCCAACAGACATAAACGCATCTGTCATCAACATTTCCCATAGAGTAGATCTTTCTGGGAGATTTCCTTCCCCTCAAGCCACACAGAGGGCAGAGGAGGTGTGAGGGCGTTGACTCAACTCGCTAAACCACCGCGCTTCTTTCTGCACGACGGGTTCACACGGCGTCTCAGACGGGTTCACACGGCGTCTCAGCGGGCGAGCTCACCAGAGGGATCTACAACGGCGTGTTCCATAAAAGCACGTCTGAAGCCTTCTCTTTGTGTCGACGTTCATGTCATGTGCTGTTTTGAACTGCGGTCGGCGCTTTGATGATCTCTCTCTCTCTCTCAAGGACCCCAATTGAAATAAGCCAGTGGCTTTCTTGGGTTTTTATCCTTTTAGTTGACCTTGTATGTAATATGTACTTTCATGTACCTACTTCTGCAAATCTTCTAATAAAGTTTTCAATCAATCAATCAAACTCTCTCTCTCTCTCTCTCCCTCTCTCCCCCCCCCCCCCTCTCTCTCTCTCTCTCTCTCTCTCTCTCACTCTCTCTCTCTCTCACTCTCTCCCTATCTCCCTCTCTCTCTCTCTCCCTCTTTCTCTCTCTCTCTCCCCCCCCCTCTCTCTCTCTCTCTCTCTCTCTCTCTCCCCCCCTCTCTCTCTCTCTCTCCCTCTCCCTCTCTCCCTCTCTCTCTCTCTTTCTCTCAGAGCGTCGATGATGAGATGAACGGATCAAGATCACGTTCCTTCTTCGCACATTCCGACCACTCAACAGAAATGTGGATTGGACGTAGTACGTGGATCCAATACTATACATATATATATATACATACAGTATATCTACTACAGACTGTTATGAAGACTTCTAAAATGATACCACTTGTTTTCCGACGCCAATGTTGAGCCTATAAAGTTTCAACAGCAATGTTGGGGTCAGGATAATTGATGTTTCAATTATATCTCACTGTTTGGCTAATCCATGGGAGGGTATTTGATTGGGAGTTTATTTTATTGTTTGATTCATTTGATTGGGTAAAAGTATGCATGCAGAGGGTGATTGGCTTAGATAGAAATGGGGGCGGGCTTAATGGAGGTAATCTGGGTGGCAGGGAATCGGAATGACAGTGTGAAGAGAGATGGGAGTTGGTAAGGAGTTCTGTATGATTGTGTAGCTTGTTAAATCTTTTTCTGTTAGTTTGTTCACTGTTTATTTACATGTACTGATATCAATGTTTTGTGTTTAGTTTTACAATCTGTTTATTAGAGAAAGAAGGAAATCAAACCGAATTGTGTCATCTCATCATTTCACCCGTACTGCCGGAGCAAGCAGAAAAGACGCCATTCAGCTAACTAGAGGGAGAGCTGAACAATTGTAAAACACCCGCTGACGACCGCAGGAGGACGGACCGTCAGTTAGCTAAGGAATACAAGCCCGGTTGGACGCAACAGAAGCTCCGGGAGGACAAGGATCCATTCACCGGAGATAAGAGCAAGCTAAAGCCTGGTCAGGTTAGTGACGGAGCCGCGGCGCCCGCAACTGTAGCTAACTAGCCACTTGCTAGCCAGCGTAGCATTAGCAAACTAAGCTAGCGTTAGCCCTGTTGTTGCAATAGCGCAGCAGGCACGCGGTAGAGCTTATAGCACTCAAAGCTACAGCTAACTAGGCCGGCAACGGAGCCGTGGCACCCGCGACCGTAGCTAACTAGCCACTTGCTAGCCAGCGTAGCATTAGCAAACTAAGCTAGCGTTAGCCCTGTTGTCGCAATAGCGCACAGGCACGCGGTAGAGCTTATAGCACTCAAAGCTACAGCTAGCTAGGCAGGCAAGGAGTGAAACAATCCACGGCTAGCTTCAACTGGTTAACCCAACTGCAAGAATCCACAGCCAGCTAGGCTAACCTACAAGACCCACCAAGAAAGGAATTGCGAGCTAATAGCAGCTACCCAGAGAGCTACCCACACCCAGCACTCTTCTCTGTGACTCTATTGACTGTTTGCATTAAAATAGGTTTGTGTGTACCTGGGTATTAAGTCGTCGGGGGGAGGAAAATCCTCTCCCACTTTATTATTTTATTTTAGCAGTATCCCTGGGATGACCCCACGGTGAACCTGGTTCCGCTGCCGAAGACTAGTTAAGGAAGTGCAGGGACCAGCGCAAATCAGCTCAGGGAGTCAGAGAGGGCTGAAGATATAAGATAGAAAGACGAAACAGGTACACACAAGTTATTTCTGAGTCACAGGCAGAATGGAGGCACTAAAGACCGAAAGGGAAAAGTTGGCAGTCACTTTTGAGAGAGGATATCGCCACATCATCAGGTCAGTGGCATTGATGGGCGAAGATGACATGAAACGCGAGTGGATAGCGCTCCTATCAAACGCGAAAGACCTAAACTCTGCAGACGACAATTATGAGGAAGGTTTGCAGGCCAAAGCAAGTCAGGAACCTGAGACAGGTAACAGTCAGCTTCTTCAAGACATCACCAAGGCCGCTGAGGAGAGAGCTCAGAAGGTTGAACAGGTCGGTCACGTTTTAAAGGCCAACATGTGGACAAGGTTCGCGGGGGTCGAACTTTCATCCAAAATTAGACGAGCAGAAAGGAGTCACGAAGGCGTGAAGAGGATCAGTCTGGAGGGGGCAACCCACGACGTTTGTAGAGAACGAAGCACACTCACAGAGAGCCTCATCATCAAAGCGCGAAGTCTGCTATCAAGCTGGGGGGAGTGGATCCCTGTAGTTGAGGCGTGCAACACGAGAAAGTCACTAGAGGAGCTGGAGGACAAAAGGGATGAACTTTGGGAAACGTTTGTGACTGAATTTGGAAGAGTTGAGAAGGAGAATACTGACAAAATGGCCGACAAGGCCGCCGCAGCAAAGCAAATGGCCACCGACGCTCTCGCCGAAGATGAGAGGAAAAGGGCCGACGCTCTCGCCGAAGATGAGAGGAAAAGGGCCGACGTTCTCGCCGAAGAAGAGGCCAAAGATCGAGCGACGAATAGAGAAAGGGCCGACGCTCTCGCCGAAGATGAGAGGAAAAGGGCCGACGTTCTCGCCGAAGATGAGAGGAAAAGGGCCGACGTTCTCGCCGAAGAAGAGGCCAAAGATCGAGCGACGAATAGAGAAAGGGCCGACGCTCTCGCCGAAGAAGAGGCCAAAGATCGAGCGACAAATAGAGAAAATAAAGAAGCCATTGCCAAGCTGGAAAGGAAAGCCGCTGAGGCAAGACTGAAGTCAGCTGATAGCGTGGCCGAGTTTGAGAAGGAGACAGCGAAGGTGAAATTGGGGGCCGAAGAAGAGATCGCTGAGGCAAGGCAGAAGGCGGCCGTGATTGAGTTGAAGGCAGCAGAAATAGCCGCTCAAGAGCGCGCCAAACTACTGGAGGCTCAGCGGGAAGCATGGGAACAAGCCCGGGAGGCAGGGCTGGAGAGCGCCACATATGGAGGCAACCGCACTAGAGCCAAGATCAAACTCCCTCCAACAAGGCTGCCCGTGTTCAGCGGGTGTATGAGAGATTTTCATCGCTGGCGGAAAGATTGGGAGAGCCTGCAGCAGCAGGGAGACCCATCGGGGTCGCCAGAGGTGAAGAAACTCCACCTCCTCGAGAGCATAGACCGAAAGGTTTTCGAGGAACTCAAACTCTCGAGCTACCGGTCAGCGGAAGACGTATTCACAGCTTTGGAGAATCGGTTTGGAGACAAGGCAACCATCGCGCTGCAAATTATTGAGGAATTGGAAAGAATACCAGCGGTAAAAGGAAACCAGCCGAGGAAAGCGATCGACCTTATTCAGGCAGTGGAAAGAGCCCTCATGGACCTGACAGACTTAGGAGAAGTGGGCGCTATGAAGAACCCACTTGTACTTAGGGCCATCGAGAGCAAACTGCCAGATCGTGTGCAGGAAGGCTGGTTTGCTTTTGTAACCAAACCCAAAAACCAAGTCGCCCCAGACAAGCGGTTCGATGCTCTTCTTCTGTTTCTGAAAAGGCAGGAGAAAATCCTCGAGGGGATGGATCGAATCCGAGGCTCCACGGAGACCTCTGGGGGAACACCGGAGAGGCCAGTCAGATGGGAGAAGAGGGCATTCACGAGGGCCATGGAGAGAGACTCACCGGTAGATGAAGAAGAGGAGGAACATCGAGGTGAAGCCAGAGTCACGGGCAGGAACTCGGAAAGAAGAGAAGAGTGTGACATCTGTGGAAGTGATCAGCACGGTGGCAAAATATTCTTCTGCCAAAAGTTCAAGAGTTTCAGTCTGGCAGAGAGGCGAGCCACAGCAAAGCAAAGCCTGTCAGAAATGTTTGGGCATGCACGGTGCCGACGGAGAGTGTAGTAACCGGTACCTGTGCAGAAATATGTGCAAGCAGAATGAAGGAAGGGCAAGTCATCACTACCTTCTGTGTCCCGAGTGGAGTGAGGGAAAGAAGACAGGGCCAGGGTTCGCTGACAAGCAACGAGAATTCCTGGATTCTTTGGGACTCAACCCTGAACAGGAAAGGAGGGCGAACGCATTCACCAGTAAGGCTTCGATGACGCTGAGCACGGGCGCAGAAGGCGGGGGTCTCTTCGCGGAGAATGGGCCAGAGGAACATCCAGTACTAATGATGACATTGATAGTCAAAACAGAAGCAGGAAATGCCCTGGGAACCCTCATAGACCTCGCCTCCGACACAAATTATATCACCAACCGGGCCGCCGATCGTCTCCAACTGGAGCGGAGGCAAGTAACACTGACCGTGCAGGGGGTCGGTGGAATGAAGGTCAGGGTCAAGACTAACAAATACCTGCTAAAGGTCAGGGCGTGGAGCAACAACAGATGGAGTCCCCACGAGATGGTATGCTACGGGCTCGACACAATCGCTCGTGCAGACAAGGTCATCAGTCCAGAGCGACTCTGTAAGTTCTTCCCTGGGGTCGAGAAGAAAGAGCTGGTCCGACCTAAGGAAATCGAGCTCTTGATCAGCCACCGAGAGGGACGACTCGCTCCACGGTGGAGAAGAGGGACGGGAGACTTAGTGCTGTGGGACGGGCCTCTGGGGAAGACCGTGGGAGGAACGCACCCAGACCTGTTTGAAAGTTGGGAAAGATCCGCACACAACTCCCAGACGCACTTTGCGCGTTCTCTGAGAACGGAGGCAGTAAGTTTTGAGGAGATCCCCTGCAAGACGCCCAGCGCAAAAGAAGAGGATGGAGACCAGAAGCCGCAAGGTCATGAAAAGACCGGGAGAACAGCTGCAAGCAGCAAAGAGGTCCTCGAGTGGTGGAGCTGGGATAGCATCAGCGCCGCGTGCGAGCCAAAGTGTGGAGGGTGTCGCTGCGGAAATTGTCAGCCGGGCGGGAAAGAGATGACTCTCGCAGGGGAAAAGAAGATCAAAACCTACGCAATTACCCGCGTCAACATCGGGGACAAGCCAGCCGGATGCATCGCCCAGCTGGCCATGAGGAAGACGGCAAGGCTGCCAGAGGTCGCCCACCTAAAAGAAGAGCGGAGAGCACTTGAGGAGGACACCTATGTAGACGACATTCTAGCGTCTCATGTCGACGGGAGAGAGCTGAGGAGCATCACGGAGGGAATCGAGAGGACGCTCAACGCTGGAGGTTTCGCTCCGGAACCACGGATCCAGTCGGGTCAAAGTGGGAGGAGCAAAGAGGGCCAGCCTGCAGAAACGAGGGCCAATGTGGAGCCAGAGTCAGAGGTGTTGGTGCTGGCTGATCAGCTGAGCGAGGAAACATCCAGGGGAGTGGCTGTAAGTGCTCGAGACAGCGTGAGCATGCTGCAACGGAAAGCGTTCACTGCAGCTGTAACACGCGCTCAGGCGAGGAAGGGGCTGGACCCGAAATGCGGCATTGAGGAGGAAGCAAATGCAAAGGGGACATCCACACCGGTTGGGAGTTCCAGGGACCCTGAGCATGAGAGGGAGAGGCTCTGGGGCGCTGCTCTCATGGACCTGATTGAGCCAGAACGCTTCAGTGAGATAGGCAGGCTCATTCGGGTAGTTGGGTGGGTCCGGCGAGCTGTTAGGCAGTGGTTGGTTTGCAGGAGGGCTCCAGAAGACGCAAAGTGGGAGGCTACACGCCCGAGGGAGACAAGAAGCGGAGTTAGCCTCGGCGTCCAGGAGCTGAACGCAGCTTTCCGCGACCTGTGTCTGGCTGCACAGGATGGAACAGAGTTTCCTAAAATGACTTGGGACAGACTGGTAGTTGAGAGGGTCGAAGGGCCGGGGCTGCTGGTGTGTTCCGGAGGAATCCAGGAGGCGAAGGAGGTGGGAATCCCACTTGTCCCCTACACTGCATGGATCAGCACTCTGTTGGCAGGGGAGGCCCATGGGGCGAGCCACGAGGGGTTGGCTGGCACCCTATTGAAGATGCGCAAGAAGGCGTGGGTGATTCAGGACGAGGAAGGAGCGAGGGCCACGATCTCTTCCCAACGCTCGACCGAGACGTTGGGCGGGTGGTCGTGCTGCTTCCCGTGGAGGAGCAGTAGAAAATAACTGTATTAAAGAGAGGGAAAGTTGTGGTCCATTTAGGCACAAAGGACCAATGGACCAAGTGGGAGGTGTTTGGCTAATCCATGGGAGGGTATTTGATTGGGAGTTTATTTTATTGTTTGATTCATTTGATTGGGTAAAAGTATGCATGCAGAGGGTGATTGGCTTAGATAGAAATGGGGGCGGGCTTAATGGAGGTAATCTGGGTGGCAGGGAATCGGAATGACAGTGTGAAGAGAGATGGGAGTTGGTAAGGAGTTCTGTATGATTGTGTAGCTTGTTAAATCTTTTTCTGTTAGTTTGTTCACTGTTTATTTACATGTACTGATATCAATGTTTTGTGTTTAGTTTTACAATCTGTTTATTAGAGAAAGAAGGAAATCAAACCGAATTGTGTCATCTCATCATTTCACCCGTACTGCCGGAGCAAGCAGAAAAGACGCCATTCAGCTAACTAGAGGGAGAGCTGAACACTCACTAAACAGAACATTTCCAGTGTGGTGGTCCGAGATGCTTTAAAAAAAAGTATAACATAACAAATTATGTTTTTTCTCCATTTTTGAAGGGGCGGGCCGAGGCGAGGGCTCCAGCTATGATTCTAGTTCAGTGGTGTGCAGTCAGGTGAGGCAGGGTAGGCAGTGCCTCACCCAGGCATTTAAGAGAAAAAAAAGAATATCAGTCTTTTTAAAAAAATTTTTATTATTTTGTTATCTCAAAAATATATATTTTAAAATGTATTTTACTCATTATTCTTAACTTTAATGTGTTAAAATGTTGTTAAAATAAAAATAAATGATGTAAAATGTGTTGTTTTAAAAATATAATGCATGCCCTGGCACCAGGAGAGTTTGCTCCCAAAGCTAGCTGATTGCTGGCGAGAGGCTGAGGCAGTGCCTCTGTGCTATGCGAAGTGATAGACCAACGGTTTCGTAGGTTTGCGCATGCGTAGTCTGTTCTCACATTGTCTTCATTGATGGACGTTGAGGCACCGTGCCACGCTGCCTCTGACAGCATGATTGACAGTTTGCGTTTGGCTTGCCGTAGCGGCATCCTCTGCTGTTCGCGCAGTTAAAAAGATGTTCAACCTTCAGTTTTGAGCAAAAACTAAATGTGATTGAAAATGGGAGGGCAACACCTGACCTGTTATGTATTTTGGTCTGTGCTGTTTGCCGTAGCTGGAAGTGCAATGCATGTTGGGAAACGGGGTTGTTGTCTTTGTATTGAAGTACCGAGTGGAAATAAAGACGCACTATCCGAAGCTCCGTGCTCCGACTACTTTATGGTTTTATGGCAGTCATAAACCTGTCTCCGTATATAACAAATTGGCGACGAGGTGGTTTTAACTCACGCGAACGGTATGTGTGGTGTGGAGTGGAGTTAATTAGGACGTGGCTGTGTTCTTGTTAGCAGTGTGAAGCTAATGCAGCTAGTTTGCACCGCACGTCGTGCCCAGCGTCGGTTGTGATTGACACGGATGTCTGCTGGAGGGGAATTATCAGCTGAAGAGGACTTGTCAGAAGGTGATACTGATAACCAGGAGCCTACAAGGAAGATGGCTGGAGTTATTGGAAATATTGGCCCTTTTGATGAACATGTGGAACAATGGAGCGCATACTCTGAGCGTTTTGATTATTTCCTATCAGCTAATGACATTCCTGATGAAAAAGGGTAGCCACGTTTTTGTCAGTAATGGGTCCAAAGACTTTTAATCTGTTGCGTGACCTACTACAGACTAACAAGCCAGGGACCAAGACCTATCAAGAGATAGTGGATGTCCTGACACAACACTATTCACCCAAACCATTACTAATCGCAGAAAGGTTCAGATTTCACCGATGTGATCAAGAGGAAGTTGAATCTGTTACGATGTTTGTTGCAGCACTGAGAAAATTGTCTGAACATTGTGAATTTGGGCAAGTGCTAAATGACACATTAAGAGACAGACTAGTATGTGGTCTAAGAAATGAAGCAGCACAGAAGAAACTGCTGACTGAGAGTGACTTGACATTACAGAAAGCCATTAACATCAGTGTCTCCATGGAGATGGCCTCAAAGGAGGCTCAACAGCTACACTCAACAGGCAGAGTGCATGCCGTCCAGACAGAGAAGCAGAGTGGACAAGGGCCATGTTTCCGTTGTGGCAGAACGGGACATCTCGCCACGACTTGCTGGTGTAAAGATATGGACTGCCGCAGTTGTGGAAAAAGGGGCCACATAGAGCGTGCCTGTCAAGGCAGAAGAACCATGGAGAAAACCTCGAAGTCTGCTGGCAGACAGGAACCTTGGAAAAACAGGAAGAAAACACAAGTTCACACCGTGAGACAAAAAGAGACAGTGTCCAGTGATTCTTCGGAGAGCAAGTGATGGAGGTGCATACACTGAGGATAATGAAAGTCGATGGAGACTCAGAGGGTTATTGGGTCAAGCCCATGTTGGAGGGGCATCCAGTGAGTATGCAAATTGACACTGGCTCAAAAGCATCCATCATCTCAGATGGGGTTTACAAACAAGTCTTGAGACACCTACCACTGCGACCTTCTGACACTAGGTTCAAAACTGGGAGAACCTGTACCCATGGCAGGAATGACAGATGTCATGGTCCAAAGTAACAACAAAGTAAAGAAACTCCCCATCTACATTGTTAGAGGTGACTACCCGGCCATCCTAGGACGGGTGTGGCTAGAGAAAATGAAGCTGAACTGGCACACAGTGAAAATGGTATCACAAACTACCACCAACTTAGCTGCTATCTTGAAGAAACATGAAGAGATCTTCCGGAACGAATTAGGCAGCATGAAAGGCATCACCGTCAGACTAAGCGTTAAGCCTGAAGCAACACCAAAGTTCATGAAGGCCAGGTCGGTGCCGTACGCTATCCGATCGAAAGTAGAAGATGAATTGGATGCCCTGGTTAAGAACGGGGTCTTGGAACCAGTAGCTATCAGCGAATGGGCCACGCCCATAGTACCCGTACCCAAGAAGACTGGAGAAATTCGCATCTGTGGAGATTTCAAAGTGACACTGAACCCGGTGCTGTCAGCAGAACAGTATCCTCTTCCCCACATTGACGATTTATTTGCAGGCCTGAGTAATGGACAAAAGTTTAGCAAGATAGACCTTAACCAAGCCTACCTGCAGATGCACGTTCATGAGGATTCTAAGGAACTGCTCACAGTAACCACACAGAAGGGGCTTTTCAGATATTGCCGGCTCCCTTTCGGAATCACGTCGGCTCCTGCGCATTTCCAATGGGCCATGGATCAAATCCTACATGGTCTCCCTGGAGTGCAGTGCTACCTGGACGATATCCTGTGCACAGGAGCTACGGATGAGGAACACCTTTGCAATTTGGATGCAGCTCTTCAAAGGCTGCAGGATTACGGGCTCAGGGTTCGCAAAGACAAGTGTGAGTTCTTTCAACTATCTGTTGAGTATCTGGGACATGTGATTGATGCTAAAGGGTTACACACTGCCCCATCCAAGATTCGGGCCATCGTGGACGCCCCGCCTCCAGATAATGTGAGCCAGTTACGTTCGTTCTTGGGCTTACTAAATTATTATGGCCGTTTCATACCGAACTTGTCATCCATGCTCAAGCCGTTGCACGACCTGCTTTGTAAGGGCAAAACATGGAAATGGAGCGACGCCTGCCAGGAGGCTTTTCAGAGAGCAAAAGAGACGTTAGTGACATCAGGGGCACTGACCCACTTTGATCCCTCACTTCCCATTCAGTTGGCCTGCGATGCGTCTCCATATGGGGTGGGGGCCGTCATTTCCCACTTAATGCCAGGCGGAGGAGAGAGGCCTATAGCATTTGCATCACGAACATTGAACAAAGCGGAGGCTAACTATGCTCAGATAGAGCGGGAAATATTGAGCATCGTCTATGGTGTTCGCAAGTTCCATCAGTACCTGTATGGGAGGCGATTCGAACTTCTGACTGACCACCGACCCCTCACGACCATCCTAGGGCCACACACTGGGATACCTTCACTCGCAGCGAGTCGCATGCAACGGTGGGCATTACTGTTGTCAGCACACTCGTATGATATCAAGTATCGCAAGGCTGACCTTCACTGCAACGCGGATGCACTCTCTAGGTTACCACTTCCTGTCACTAGGCGGGAGCCGCGTGCTGCAGACATCTTTTACTTCAGCCAGGTGGATGATGCACCAGTTTCAGCTGCTCAGGTGAGGAGAGCCACTCGCACTGACCCTGTCTTGTCAGTGGTGATGGACGTTGTGATGAGGGGTAGATCAGGCAGCGGCGACCCCAGTGTTCAACCATATCTCTCCAGGAGAGCCGAACTGTCGGTGCAAGCTGGTTGTTTACTTTGGGGGAGGAGGGTGGTTATTCCGCCGTCATTACGCAAGCTCATTCTGCAACAGCTCCATGCAGGTCACAGTGGGATAGTTAGGATGAAAGAGATAGCAAGAAGTTACTTCTGGTGGCCAGGAGTCGACAGGGAGATCGAGAATACGGCCAAAACCTGTTCCTCATGCCAAGAAGTTAGGAATACCCCACAACTAGCTCCTCTGCATCCCTGGGAGTTTCCCGAAGAACCCTGGCAGTGAGTACACATTGATTTTGCAGGGCCTGTAGAGGGCCGAATGCTCCTGGTGTGTGTGGACGCACATAGCAAGTGGCCGGAGGTGGCCATTATGAAATCCACCACTACTGCAAAAACCATTGAAAAGCTTGGAGAGATCTTCAGCCGTTTCGGGTCTTCCCTTCAGCTGGTTTCTGATAATGGACCACAACTGGTGTCACAAGAAATGACTACATTCCTACAAGCAAATGGCATCCAACACATCCGATCGGCACCGTTCCATCCTGCGACCAACGGCTTGGCTGAAAGGTTTGTTCAGACCTTGAAGAAAGCACTAAAGACATCTCAAGGCAAAGGAACACTACATCAGAGATTGCATAGATTCCTGTTAAACTATCGCAACACGCCACATGCCACTACTAAAGTTTCACCCGCTGCCCTGATGTTCAAAAGAGATCTACGAACCAACTTCGACCTCTTAAAGCCGACAACAGTGAAAGATGTAGTTCAGCATCAGCAGGAGAAGCAGATCCAACAAAGGATGCTGCGGGCTAAAGAAAGAGCCTTCTCTCCAGATGAGTCAGTACTGGCCAGAAATTACAGTACTGGACCCAAGTGGGTTCCTGCAACCATCGTCAAGCGGTCTGGTCCCGTCTCCTACACTGTCCAAACTGCTGCCGGACTAGTGTGGAAAAGACACGTCAATCAACTTCTGGCAGCATCGCCCAGAGACCAACCTTCGGTGGATGTCCCGGACGAGTCAGAGTTCAGAGCACCCCATCGCCCACCGTCACCACCTCCAGGTGCACCTGAACCCGAAGGGGAGACTTCCGTGCCTGAATTCCCATTACAAGGGGCGGTGATGGATGTTCCTACACCTGCGGTTGTTCCAGAGTCCCCTCACAGAGACAGTAAGACTGAACATTCTGTTGAGCAGCGTTACCCGGGAAGAGATCGTCGTCCTCCAGAACGCCTGAACTTATAGACTCTAAGTTTAAGACCACCCAAACAACTGGGACAGAATAATTCCCATGGGTATGGTCACGGGATGAGGTAGTCTACCCTCATCTCGTAGTTAGGTTTGTGTTTGGAAAACAGACTGTTTGAAACGATATAACTATACAGTATATTGTTGTTCTTGTGCCTTAAGATTTGAAGTTTAAAGTTCAGTTGTAATTGTTGGGGGAGGGCCTCTGTTCTAAGGGGGGAGGAGATGTTATGTATTTTGGTCTGTGCTGTTTGCCGTAGCTGGAAGTGCAATGCATGTTGGGAAACGGGGTTGTTGTCTTTGTATTGAAGTACCGAGTGGAAATAAAGACGCACTATCAGAAGCTCCGTGCTCCGACTACTTTATGGTTTTATGGCAGTCATAAACCTGTCTCCGTATATAACATGACCTATCTCAATTAACCCAAAGGAAGGGACAGAAGATTGTACGAAAATTTCAAACGGAATGGTACAAAAAAAAGGACTGGCTGTGTGGATGTAGCCAGGCTAACACGCTATTCTGCTTCCCTTGCCTACTGTTCTCGTCTAGCGACAGCGTGTGGGTGAAAGGGGGCTACTGTGACCTGAACAATTTTCCAAGAGCTTTAGAGAAGCATGAAAAATCCATAGCCCACATCCACTCTCAGATGGCCTTGAAAACCTTTGGCAAAAGTCGCATAGACATGGCCCTGGATGAGCAGCACCGGCTGCATGTTACTGCACACAACGCAAAGGTAAAGGAGAACAGGGAAATCTTGAAAAGCCTAATTGATGCAACATGCTACCTTGCTAAACAAGAATGAGCATTTCGGGGGAACGACGAGAGCAGTAGCTCCATCAATCGTGGGAATTATGTCGAACTTTTACATTTGATGGCAGGAAAGGATGAGAAATTAGCTGCACATTTAAAATCATCAACTGTGTTTATGGGTACATCGAATAGGATTCAGAATGACATTATTGAAGCAATCGGTGATGTCGTAAGGTTTCATATAAAAAATGACATAAAGGCTGCATCATTTGTTGCACTCGAAGTGGATGAAACCACGGATATCACAAACAAAGCCCAAATATCTGTGATTTTTCGATATGTCAACAGCGACAGTGAAGTAAAAGAAGCCTTTTTGGGATTTGATGACGTGATCAATGACAGGCGGGCACAGGGAATATCAGAATATGTATTGGCTGTATTACATAAATATGAGTGCATTGAAAAGTTAGTCGCCCAAACCTATGATGGAGCTGCAGTGAGCTCAACGGAGTACAGGCAAAAAGAAAAGAAAAAGTGCCAGAAGCTACCTTTACGCATTGCTATGCACATCAATTAAACCTAGTCCTTTCACAATCAGCAAAATACATTCCAGAGTGTAAAGTGTTTTTCAAAACTGTTGAAGGGCTCGCATCATTTTTCAGCAAGTCTACCAAACGCACTGGATGAAATGGTGAAATCCTGCATCCCTAGGGCATCGTCTGTTAGGTGGAACTCAAACTCCAGGTTGGTACAGACTATCCTCCAACACGTACCAGATCTCCGCCAAGTCTTCCAGACAATGATGGAGAACACTGATGGATGGGACGGCGAGACTCTCGCTATGGCCTCTGGATTTCATCTGTGGCTTTCAAAAGCATCCACCTATTTTCTCTTGAATGTTTATGGTGACATATTCAACGTGACAGACGCGCTCTTTCGTGTTCTTCAGAACAAGACAATGGATATTGGCCTATGTTGTGTGCGCGTCAGAGACACCATGTGTGCGTTGAACAATCAGCGCGAACAGTTTGATAGTTTATATGATCGTTTTGAACAGAAATGCAATGAACTGAATCTTTCGGAAGACAATTCTCGCCACAGCAGATCCCCCAGAGATGAGAGGAGGAGACTGTTTTACAGTGTTCTTGACAACATCACTGTACAAATGAAGGCCCGGTTTGACAATATGAATGAGCTTGCTTTCCTTGGCCTCGTTGACAGCAAGACATTTGCGGAGATGTCAGTTAATTTTGACTGTGACAAATTGGAAAGTCTGTCCAAATACGCAAAATACTTTGATCTAGTTAGATTAAAATCTGATTTGGTGGGATTATACTGTTCACAAATGGTCCAGGGAATGTCACCTGTACAACTGCTTACATTTTTTAGGGACAATGACCTGCAGGAGACAGTACCTCAGGCCACAAAGCTATTGAAGCTGGTCTTAACTATACCTGCTACAACCGCTTCTGTGGAGAGGACCTTTTCAGCATTAAAAGTAACGCATCAAGACCTACAGCCAAAATAGGATGGAACAGGACAGGCTTTCATCTTTGGCTCTGATTTCCATTGAAAAGGAGAGACTCATGAAACTAAAGAATGCACCAGACAAGGAGGACTTTTATAGCAAAGTGATCAGCATCTTCGTCCAGAAGGATAGACGGATGGACTTCATTTACAAATAAAGTAAGTGCCCCCCTCCCATTGGCTTTGTGCATGTTATAATGTGATGGTGGTTGTGGTGCGCTGACACCAAACTCATTCCCGGACAGCGCTGCCTGTCTTCTCGCTCTCTCGCTCTCTCGCTCTCTCTCCCTCGTCGTCTGTCTCATTCAGACGACCGAATAGCCTATATAGCCTACCCATGTTACATATGCTTAAGATAATGTAGGCTATTGCGTGCCGGTTCAAATGCTGTAAATCCTGTGTTGTTGATGCAGGTGAATTTATATTGTCATTGAGCTGTTTTGCGTGCTGCTGTAAATCCTGTTGAGATGCAGGTGAATGTAGGCAATGCCATACACGCTGTTGCGCTACGCTATGTGTAGTTATGAGATAACAATACATTTGACATTTTTGACCAGCTATTTGATAGTATAGTATATATGGGCTATGTGATTGACTTTATAGTATAGTATATTAGCCTACATTACATTACAGTCATTTAGCCGACGCTTTTATTCAAAGCGACTTACAATAATTGCATTTAACGTAGGTGGGTAATTTTTTTTATACGGTGCCATTTGGACTTCATAACTTGTGAAAAATAAATTGTTGATTTATCTATATTTTAATGTTCTATTATATAAAGGACATATCTAGCTTGCTGAAAAACATAGTGGTCGAGCTCAGGCACCTACATTTTATTTTATTTAGAATACCCTCTGTAGTTGAATAGGGCGAGTGTCTCCAGAACAGAGTGGACACATAACAGGGTGGACACTAACAGGGTGGACATTTTGAGTTAAAGTTAGCCTTTAGCCTGCCTGTGTTAGCATAATGCCTAGAATGACCATGAATACTTGATGAGGAATCTAATTTGCACTAAATACTTTTTTTGAAATTATTCAATTTGATTGATCTCCTCAATATTTAGGCATAACAGGGTGGACACGTTATGGTCAACCACATTAAACTCACTGGATAAAAACATAAAAATCAGATGGTAAAAGAGGTAGAAAATCACGCAGCTTACCACATTTGAAATCCCCTCCACTGATGTGATGTCACCTCATGAGAGTGATGTGATTGAGAAATATGGTTTTCTTTTAAAAGGGACATTAACACAGCATAACAGGGTGGACAGTGATCGCAGGGACAAGCAATATTGTAAGCAAAACCTTAATTTTTTGTACAAAATAAAAAAAAATGGATAAAAACTATATTTGATTTCAATAGATATTAATCAGGAAAATGAAATAATAATAACATATTTGGAAATGTATATGTTTTTAATAGTTATTTTTTGGATTGAAGTTGAATGAACAACGCTGGGGACATCCCAAATCCCATGCAAAATCAAATGTACATCTTTAACCAAAGCTTTTAAAATGTAGAAAACAACAACTTAGAAGCCCATATCATTGTATTCATAATAAATAACAATTGACTATACATGAAAAACCTAATGGAATTAGTATTTGTCCAAATTTAGACAAAATACAACACAATTTAGTACTGGGGACGGAAAAGGCACCGTATAAAAAAAATGACCCAGGAGTGTACTGCTTTTTTAAGGCAAAATAAAGAATAGCAAACAAAAAATACAGTATAGCAATATAGCAATAGCATAGAGAAGAATAGCAAACTAACAATACAATAGGTGCTTAAGAGGATCCTGGTAGTAGGCCTACTTCTTGAAGAAGTGAGTTTTGAGCCTGCGTTAAAAGATATAAGGGCTATTGATTGCCTTTATAGTATGCGCTATGCCATTTGAAGTCTGGCTGCTGCGTTACTCGCATGATTTTTTTAAATAGCTCACTGCCTACCCAGCCAATGACCTCACTGCACGTTACAGTAATCTAGTTGTGAGGAGAGAAGAACAAGGAACAGTGGAAGAAGAGCTCATTGTAAACCAACAGTCGTGTGTACAGGGGGCGGCTGTCCAGATGGTCTCACAGAACATTCCGAATTCTGCACCGAAGTCATGTCTCTTCCATGATATGGATACATGATGAAGGCCTTATTTTTGTTTATTTATTGTTTATTTATTGGAAGGATCCCCATTAGCTATACCCATAGGCATGAGCTACTTTTAGTGGGGTCCACATTTAAAACATACATTACAAGTAACATTTAACATATAAAACATAATTTAAATTACAAATATCAAACATTAAAATATATCATACATTATACATTTTTACATTTGGCATAATATAAAACACTTACATCTCTAGTTACATAAAAATAGAACAAATTACAACCATGTTAGAGAGGACTACACATTTCCATCTACGGTGCGTCACCATCTAGTGTCACAGGTTTGCTGTACCCAGGTGTTTCCTTATCTGCTTTTTGAAGATACGTTTACTTGTCAGGACTCAGGATTATAATTTCTGTTGTTAGTAGGTTCCATGACTTCATGGCTCTGTATCCCACCGTGCGTCTAAGAAAATTGGTATTAGCTTTAGGGAGTGAAAACCTTCCTTCTAGTGACATAGGTATGTGAAGCCAAGTTATTATTTAGTTTGGTATACTGATCTGCTGGAGTTTTAGACTGTAAAAGGCTCCATGTTGACAAAAGAAGTGCAGCGGCCAACCTGTCTTCAACTTTTAGCCTTGTAGCATAACTACAGCAAGCATAACTACTACAACTAAGCATAACGCTTAACATTGAGCCAGAGCCAGTTACGTAGCATGGGGATATTATCAGCCGCTAACATATGGTTGTTGGTACCGGTGGTAAACTTCACAGTCGTCATAAACGATCGGTCCACTTCCACCTACGTCTCCTCCTCAAGGTTGGCTCTACGTCCGCCTGCCTCTCCTTCCATCACAGTCATCTGTTCATCCTGTTAGTGTGGAGGGAATGTATGTCATTGCCATTTACCACACCACCACTTACGTTATTCCCTCTCACACACACATACACACACACACGCACACACACAGGCACGCACGCACACACGCACATACGCACACACACAGGCACGCACGCATGCACACACGCACACACACACACACACACACACAACACACACACACACACACACACACGCCTACAGCAATCGTTACACAACATACCCAACCAACACCAAATGTATGCATAAGATATTGCTATGAATAGAAACTGATAGGTTACACCATGTTGATTGATTGCTGTCATGTTGAATGGATTTGACCTGGGGGGGGGTTAGGGGGGCGGGGGGGTAATCACATCAGCTGTGTGTGCTCTGTGCGTTTGTGAGGGCGTGTAGCAACACGCAAGGGTGTGTAGACAATCGTTGCCATTCACTAGGACAAAAAAAAGAAGAAGAAGAACATTTTCTTTTTTTTTAACCAGCACTACTATTTTTAGCTGAGGTGCAGCTGGACGTTTAAAGTGCAGGCTGTTTTCAGTGATACGGCTTTGATGTCTGAGTCATCGTGCTCCGGCAACCTTCCCCTTTTGATGCCTGGGTCTTCTATCAGACGTGCCTTCGTGCGCTGCGGAGGTCACGGGGGTTGTTGCTCTGCTGGACGCCTCTCCTCCGCCAACCGTTTAGCGGTCATCCCCCTGTCTTGTTGGGGTCTCTCCCCGTCTTTAGCGAGGACTAGTTTCTTCTCTCCGTCTCGAGCTATTTAAACATCGATGACACTGCTCTTGTCCTCTCTTGTCCTCTCTTGTCTTGTCTTGTCTCCTCTCCTCTTCTCTCTTCTCCTCTCCTCTCCTCTCCTTTCCACACCTCTCCTCTTCTCTTATTTCCTATTCTCTTCTCTCCTCTCCTCTCCTTTCCACACCTCTTCTCTCCTCCCCTCTCCCCTCCCACTCTTTTCCCATTGTCTTTGTATAATTAAAATTGACTTGTTGGTTTATTTTTCAAAGTTGTGCTCCTCTGTCTCTGTTAACTACTCTGCTACAGTAGCAGCATAACAAGTCATGCTATGTGACAGTGACACTGAATCTCCACTAGAGGGTGCCATTGGACTTTTAGTTGACAGCACTAACAATGGACTGGCCAGGGGCTCCTACAGTAGGCCTACTACAGTATACTGTATGGCATGGATGTCTCACATACCACTACAGTGATACAGTGCCACTCATCACTATCAACATACATGATAAACATTGTCCAATTTTAAAGATCCTCCATCAGCTGATTCATGATACTGAGATAGACCAGCCTTGATATGGAAGGCACCAGAATCTATGACCGCTGATGCTTTCCTTCGCTGTATTTATTGAGTGTGTTATCGGTGTCCTAAAACCACAAGGTAACTTTCACGTTTTGCCATTCATTTGTCCTTTTTAATAGAAAATAAGTCAAGTTCCATTTTGCCTCTCATTTCTCTTATTTCTAATGTTGATACAACCTATGGAACGTGGAACCTCTCAAACATTCCATAGTCTGGTTTCACACTGAGAGGAATAAATAGAACAGCGATTAACAAGAGAGCAGACCCCAATAAGTGTGCCACAGCTACAGAGGAACAGAACACCCCCCCCCCTCTTATACTGTAGAGAAGCAGGGAACACTCGACTTAGATGGCTTCTCTTCCTGTTGTCTGAACTCTGGGGTTACGGAGAGAGAGAGGGGGGGTGGGGGGTGGAGAGAGAGAGGAGAGGGGGGGCGGCGAGAGGGGGGAGAAAGAGAGAGAGAGAGAGGGGGGGTGGAAAAAGAGAGGAGCGGGGCGGAGAGGCAGGGGGGGGTGGAGAGAGGGGGGAGGAAGAGAGAGAGACAGAGAGAGAAGGGGGGGGGGTCGAGAGAGAGAAAAAGAGAGAGAGAGAGAGAGAGAGGGAGGAAGGGAATGCGCCACATGAAAAGAGGAAGTTCATCTTCTGATAAACACATACAGTATCTCCACATCCCACCGGACCCCTCCGCCTGAGAGCTGCTCTGCTAAACGTGAGCCTTGTCTGAGGCGCGCCACTACAAGGGGGAGACGCCGGGGCGACAATCCGGTGTTTTGTCCCTTAGGTTGTTCTGTTTCAGAGCATTCGAGGATTCGGGGATTTGGGGGGGGGGGCGTCTCTCTGTACCCCCTCCAGACGCATCACAGGAGCATCACAGGCGAACATGCATAATATCAAGAGAGGTAGGGGGTGGGGGGGGGGAGGGGTGGGGGATGAAAAAGGGAGAGATGTGTAAAGCAACATATACATATGGCGCTTGATATTGTTTCCCTTTCAGGTATTCTTATGGGTGTTTTTGGTTTTGGTTTAGATTTTTCGGGTTGTTACACACAAAGGAAGCAACCGCGACTCCAGTAGCTTCAAAGGAGAGCCGCAATCCCACACAGACAGACCACATTTTCTGCACTGCGCTGTGCTGTGTGCCGTGTGCCGCGTGCCAGAAGATTGAGGGCTTCTATGTGTTCATTGGAGTAGGCCTCGGCTTTCTCATTAAGACACCACTGTTTCCTCTGCGAAAGCAACGCTGCGAACACACACTGACTGACGCTGCGTGCGGAAACCACCACTCTCGCCTCCTCCATAGCAGAAGAAAAAATACAGTTTTACAACATTAGATTAGCCAGGTATAGTCGCATACCTAGGCCTACAACAGCCTGTTTGTGATAGTGGGGTTCAAAATGTCTCCAAAGTCAAACCGAAATTGATTCACGTGATTGTGTTTTGTGTTCCCAGGTGGATGCCTGACTTTTATTTTTCCGACTTCCTTTTTTCCCCAACGTCTTGGAAAAATGTAATGAAGGTAAGAGAGAGAATCCAATCTACGTCATGGGGGAATGTCGCCAAGGATTTCTTTGGTTGTTTACCGTGAACCCGGTCAAGGTCTCTCTGCTGGTGGTGCATTCTTCTGAGTCACACTGAGCGGTCTTGACAGCTCCTAATGGGTTAGAAGGCCAGTAAAGTCCTACAGCCTTGTAAAGACACCATGTACATATCAGATTCACATAGCTGGCATCCCACAGACCAGAATGCTGTGCCCACCATCGGAATGAGAGAGAGAGAGAGAGAGAGAGAGAGAGAGAGAGAGAGAGAGGGAGGGAGGGAGAGAGAGAGAGGGAGGGTGGGAGAGAGAGAGAGAGGGGGTGAGAGAGAGAGAGAGAGAGAGAGGGAGAGAGGGAGAGAGAGAGAGACAGACAGAGACAGAGAGAGAGAGAGGGAGAGAGAGAGAGAGGGAGAGAGAGAGAGCTGTGTTCTGGGACACTCTGTGACTGTCTCAAGGGCCTTGCGATACACGCCTGGACGTGAGAGGAGACATTTCCTACACGCGTGTATCTCGGCCACTTCTCACTTGAGCCTGTCGGAACCGGACGCGTCGTCTGAAGGCCACGGCTGACCTCTGACCCCTGACTATCAGTGTACTCCACGCTTACATCGTCATCCCCCCCCCCCTTGCCCCGCCCCACCAGCCCCCTACTCCTGTCATCATTCTCCACCAGAGTTCACCCCTCTCTCCGTCCCCTAAGCCAGGCCTCTCCAGGCCTCCCCGTCTAATACGGCATGCTGTGCGTCCCAATCATCTAAAGTGGTTTTCACTCAGTTTCCGTATTCCTTTACCTACCCTAATGCGTAAACAACAACAACAACAACAACAACAACAACAACAACAACAACTGTAACAGACAGGGGAGACTAAATACCTCATAAGCACCCCCCCCCCTTCCCCAGATTATGTCACCTTTCGCAGCTCAGTGCAGATGAAACAGAAAGCACGGTGGAGGAGAAGGAGCCATTTTAGACTACTGCCATGAATGCACTTGGAGGTATGGCGGAGGGTTCTCTAGAAACGTGTACCCCTGTGTACCTACCCTCTGGCGTATCGGCTTTAGTCTCTGTGCCGTGTGTCCACAAATAGAATTAATTAGAAAGAGAACAGCAGCGGATAGCAGAGGGATAGCAGAGTTTGGTAATGTTTCTGTTCAGCCAGCGAGGGGGCTCTTTGGAGTGTGGAGAGGAGCTTTATTAGTGACGCCGAGGGTGGTGGAGATTTCATTTCCTGGTTTTA
This sequence comes from Nansenia antarctica, assembly GCF_963989245.1. Lineage (NCBI taxonomy): Eukaryota > Metazoa > Chordata > Actinopteri > Argentiniformes > Microstomatidae > Nansenia > Nansenia antarctica. The sequence continues at coordinate 49,248,022 of NC_137674.1, read as the reverse complement.
ATGGAGAGGGGTTGTCTGGGGTCTACACATGGTCAAGATGAACGTTTAGCTCCGAGACGTCCCCCGGACCTTTGAGGACAGACGAGACACAGGCGCTCGCCAGAGAGGATTTAGAGTCAACAGATTTTCCCTTTTTTTCCCCCCCCTCTATCCTCTCTTTTGAGGTACTTTCCAACGGTTTTCTGCGGCGAAACGATTCAGAGAGGCAACCTCTTCTTTCGGAGCAGGTGTGTTCGCGATTAGGGAACGTTTACCCGTTCTTCAGTTTGGATCATATTGGATAACCCTCCTCAATCATGGGGTTGGGTATCAAACGCTTAACGGGTCCTTTCAGCCTGCAGCGAACATCATATATTCCTTGTTTTCATCCCTGCTCCTCAGAGAGGATGCAAACACATCAGGATCAGTATCACTTCCGTTCACTCTGGCCACGGGGCAGGTCTCTCTCCCCCCCCCCTCTGCTGCTGAGCTCACAGCCTCTCTCTCTCTCTTTCTCTCTCTCTCTCTCCCTGCAGAGAAGTGAACAAGCCTAGGTCGTCTATGACTGGTGTGCTGAGTGGTGAGCGTCAGTAATACATCGTCCCTCAGCAGGGCGTTATCTAGGTCAGCTCAGCCCTCCGTGTCCCACGGACCCCCGTCCACGTCCACGTCCACGTCCGCGCGGTCCTCGTCACGGCGGCGCCCCCCCGAGACTCCGTGTCACACACACGTTGACCTGATTCGGGGGACGTTGGCGCTCTACGGACATGGACACACACACATAAGCATTCACATATTCCAATATCCAAAATACAGTAAACACTATCCTAGAGAGGTAAACAGAGCCACAAGCCACCCCCCTTTCTGAAGTACACGATATGGCCACTGGATGGCAGTGTCTGGCTGCTGTGTGGCTCCTCAGCCAGCGCTCTCTCATTAGTGAGGGCTGGGAGGCCCTCTCCAACACCGCCTCATAAATGTCAACACCAATACGGCAGGGGACAGTGGGCCTGGACGTAACACACACAGACGCCATGAAAGTCCACTATGTCTGTCAAATCAATCACACACACACACACACACACACACACACACACACACACACACACACACACACACACACACACACACACACACACACAGCAAGGCACCGCTGCCTCTTTCACACTTCTGATGAGAATTAACTTACCTGCGAGGGGTGTGTGTGTTTTGTGTAAACACCTTCATATGAATTGATCTATGACGATGACTCTTGATCTATGACTGTAATAAAGCCTATTATTATTATTATTATTATTATTCTATTGTTCTTGGCAAATATGTAGCCTGGCCTAAATGCGCCACATTATATTGTGGTAGTGCTATTTTCCCCTCCAGAGTGCATTTGTGTTGGGGAGTGTATATAGCGTAACACACGTCCTCAACACTCTCTTATTCTCTCCTCCCTCTGGTCAATCTCAATTCTCTCTCTCTCTCTCTCTCTCTCTCTCTCTCTCTCTCTCTCTCTCTCTCTCTCTCTCTCTCTCTCTCTCTCTCTCTCTGTCCCTGTCCCATTATCAGGCCGTGTGCTTGCCTTGCTTGCACCCTTTTTTCCCCATTCCCCCCTCCAATCGGGTCGCAGGAGCAGGTGGACGGGAGATAACTTGCACTGCGCTTTGTTTTCGCCCTGACACTGTCATTAATCATGGCCCGAGCCACACTTCAGCGTAGAATAATAAGGACTGGCTGCTGTGTGGGGGGGCCGCCTGCCGCCCAATTGCCTTTCATTGCGCCGATGCCAAATTGGAGGTGAACGGCCATAGCCAGACACAGCTCCCTCGTCCCCAGTCTGTCTCATCATTTAGGTATTTATCCATCTCAGCCTTGTCCGAGGAGCATCTCTCTGCTATCCCAGGAGGCCGCAGACTGTTAGGCGGGGGGAGGAGGAGGAGGAGAAGGATCAGATTTGTTGCTCGGGCTTTTTGGCTATGATTGTGTGCCTATAAGTTAGGGATTAGAAGCAAATTTCCCACAGGGCAGTTGCAGGATTTGCTGGCGTTTAACTGTTTAACCTGTCTTGGGGTCTTGTGTGTTGGCGAGGGGGGGCGTTAAGGGTGGAGGAGGGGAGGGGAGGAGTGTGTGTGTGTGGGGGGGGGGGGGGGGAGAGCGGTCAGCGGCCCCACAGAGACCACAGCGAGGCTAAGCTAAAGCTGGGCCGGCGTCGATAAGAGGCACAGACTTATCTCTCACATCTCTAGTACAGTCGTTAGAGGACTGCGTCTGCGTGTGGGGTGTGTGTGTGTGTGTGTGTGTGCATGAGAAAAAGAGAGACAGAGAGAGATAAAAGTGTGTGTGTGTGTGAGTGTGTGTGTGAGATTTGAGTGAGTCACTTCCATGTGACCTGTGAGAACGGCGAGTGATAAAACCAAATCCTAAAAAAATAAAAAATCACATCGAAGGTGATTTTCTTTTTAGCTGTCAATGTGAAAGAGAAACATTTGCCGATTCATATTGTCAAGGACTGGTCTTAGATCAAATGGCTCCAGTGTTGGAGGGAAGGTATACTATCACAACAACAGTTTGTCCAACATGTCATTTCCACCATAAGAGACAATAAGTAGTGCCTGGAGATATTTATAGTGGACATATTTTGTAAGACTGTACATAATATGAAGCGTGGGTTCTTGCTCAATCAAACGCAATCAAAACTGTATAAAAAAAGAAGTATGAATATAAAGTATAAATCACATGTCTTTAAACGACAAACGTCACACGGAACGTCTCGAAGCTTTAGGAAAAACGGGGTTTCCGTGACAACGCCCAGACCGAGGTGTAGTAGTAGAACCTCCGTGGAGACGAGACGTACATAACATAAGTGTCCCGGGTGGAACCAGGGTGCTGAACCAGACCGACCGGCCCGTGTTCCAGAGCAGCTTAGCGCTGCGGCAGGGCGGGCCCCGCTGCTATAGGCACCCTTTGTTGGCGGCGCTCCGGAACGCTCCGGAACACTCCGGAACGAGTAGGGGGGGGGGGTTGGGGGGGGGGGGGGCTCGGAACAGCAGGAGGAACCCTGTCCTGTCAAACACAATCCGGCAGGATTACAGAGATCTGAGGGAAGTTTAGCAGCCCCAAGACTCTGAAGGTGTGTTTTTTTTTTTTTTTCGGGCACTGCCACCATCCTCCAGCTACACTACACACACACTACACACACACTACACACACACTACACACACACTACACACACACTACACACACAGTACACACACACTACACACACACTACACACACACTACACACACACTGCACACACACTACACACACACTACACACACACTACACACACACGCACACACACACACTACACACGCATGCACGCACACACACACACACACACACACACACACACACACACACACACACTACACACACACACACTACACACACACTACACACACACACACACACACAGGGACTAAGGCCTAAGGTGTGGTGCTGCTTCCCGCCTGGCTCTGATCTCTGTCCAGGCCCCTCGTCTCTCTCCTTCCTGACGGTGCTGGAGGACCATACCCTGGGGGGGGGGGGGTACCATACCATGGGGGGGATTACCATACCGTGGGCGGGGGGGGCTGGAGGACCATACTGTCGGGGGGGGGGGGGGGGGGGGAGACAGGGGAACAGTCAGGTATAGTGGACAGCAAGATCAGCCATCGCGGGCATGTGTAAGATATGTGTACGATTTCAAGCAAAAATATCCAAAGCGATATACGGTATATATAATATGATCTTTGTCAGATGTCATCTCTATACCGAAAAAGAAAAGCGACGGTTCGGACTTCATCAGCAAATTGGTCCAATTCCCCCTTTTAACGCGGCCGCCCATGCATACATCTGGAGTGAACCTATATATCACTGTGTAAGATAGTAAAGAGCCTCTGGCTCCTGGAAAAATATACTGCAAAATTGTATCGATCTTTAATTAAAGAAGCTCTTAACCTTGGCTGTGCCTGGGACCCCCAGGGCGGGGAGTTAATTAATGTACTAATAGTCATAATATTTGTGCTGTGCATGGGGAGGTACATAAAAGATTATGTATTGTGTGGGCAGTTTATCAGCCCAACGACGCCTCCGACGCGGGTCTCTCTCTCTCCGCGCGGTAGGACCCGTGCTGTTCCTATATCAATATTACAGATGAGATCGCTCCACGCCGAGACAGAGGGAGTCAGTCTCTTAATGCTGGATGTCCCGGGTTCCATCAGGATGTTAAGCCCCTGCCCTAACTCATACGGGAACCCCCCCCCCCCCGGATCGTAACCAGCATGCAGTGCGTCGATGTGCCTTTACAGACACTAATGCCGCGCTATACCGATAACAGCATAACACATACACTTACGCAAGAGTGCACGCACGCACACATATACAGACACACACACACACACACAGCAGCCTCAACATAAGCCTTCTCTGGGAGAGGGAGAGATCTGTCCACTGCAGATGAGCTTTAAGTCCCACTACCATTGACCCACACACACACACACACACACACACACACACACACACACACACCAGTGGGAGTGGAGTGTATCACCCCTGGATAAAAGCCTCATTCCACTGACCTTTCCACAGCTTCTCACCCCACTGACCACCAACCATCCAGGGCCACAGAGGAACACAGGCGCCCCCCCCCCCCCCCCAACCCCCCTCGTAAACAGGTGCCTCTGAGGCAGAGTGGGGGCGGAGGGCTGGAGACGCAGTGATATCACCCTTTATAGCATTATTGATTTCTTCTCAGGATGCAACTATTAGCGTTGAGCCGTTGGTTGCCGTGGTTGCTCCCTGCAGGTAGGGGGCTGGCTGGCTGGCTGGCTGGCTGGCTGGCTCACACCCCAGCCTCGCGTCTGGAGGAGGGGGGAGGAGGGGGGGAGGCGCGGGGGAGGCACGGCGGCATGCTTTTATAATTAAGGTCAGCTGGGATGCATTACAGCATTTTGAGGTGTTAAAACAGGGCCTCCTCGGAGAGTATGTTGGCATTGCCCGCGCTCGTAAATTAGCCACGGTCCCCCGCTGATGCTTGGAACAGGGGGTGGACGACGGATGAGGGAGCGGGGGAGGGGGGAGAAGGGAGGAGGGAGTGTGGGTTGGGGGGGGCGGGGTGAGAGATGTAAGGGATTGGAGGGATTTAACCGTGGATTGTTTTATTCAGAATCATAGATTTTTGCTGTCTTTGTTGACAGCTATATAGAACAGCCTGGTTTACACTAAAAGCCCATGGTGAGGTACCCCAGACAGCCTCCTCGAGTTTGCCCCCTACAGGTCACACTAGACATTGCATTGTGAGGCCACACACCTCGAGGCAGAAGGAATTGAATTGAAATTCAACATCAAGACTCATTCCATCTCTGGTATCCTGTCCAGTCGACAAAACGCTGCCATTCAACCAGGCCGGTCCAGACATGCTACGCCAAAATATCTCCCTTCATAGTAAGGCTTAGCTATGTGTCTGTGGCTCTAGTTGACCTTAACTAGCGAGAGAGAGAGAGAGAGAGAGAGAGAGAGAGAGAGAGAGAGAGAGAGAGAGAGAGAGAGAGAGAGAGAGAGAGAGAGAGAGAGAGAGAGAGAGAGAGAGAGAGAGAGAGAGAGAGAGAAAAAACAATGGGCAGGTAAATAATGGACAGGTAAGTCAGCTGCTCCTCTATAGAGAAAAGGCCAGAGAGGTGTGAGTTCTCTTTGGGGGCCAACGCAGGCTCCAATGAGGCGGGCCAAACAAAGCCAGTCCCTCAGCCCTCACAATGTAGACACTGTCAGAGAGGGGGTGGGGAGGGGTGGAGAGGGTCAGAGAAGGGGGGGAACAAACAGCAACACAAGGGTTTCACAAACAACCTGTCATAAGGTATTCATCAGGGACCGGTCGGCCGGCGACGGAGAGCACCGGGGGTAAAGGAGGGGTCCACTCTCCGAGGCATTGTTGGACAAAAGGGCGCGGGGGGAGAAGCTGAGGGAGGCGGCAGTAGTGTATGACAAAAGGAGGGAGGGGAGAGATAGGGAAAAAATCTTTACAACCAATCACCAAATGACACTAGTAGAAGAAAGATGAACATTACAATCAAATCAAGAAATCATGACTCGATCACATCCTAAAAAGTCAACACTAGCAACCCCCCCCCCCCCTCCCTGTCAACAGAACAAAGGACGCCCCTGACCCCCCCCCCCCCTCCCCAACACAGCATTAAACTCACTGTTGTAATAACCAAACTCCACCCATAGCCTCCCAACCACCTGCCCTGTCATTACATCTCTAGCATCTGTAGACCCCCGCAGATCCAGAATCAGATCTTCTCTGCTCTTTCAGGTGGCTAACTTCGCCTGGCCTATCAGATAGACTGAGAGACAGAGACTCTGACTTTCAACAGCTCTTTCTTCACTCACCACTAATCTGGTTCATCAACAAAGAGTGTCAAATACGGCGCCACACTTCAAAGTCTCCATTCAGGTATTTCTGCCCCCCAACCCCCAAACTCTAATCCATATTTGACACTGCACAGTGCGTTACTACAGCACCAAATGTATTTGAACCGTGCCATGTTTCCAGTCAGTCCATGGGGTGAGTGTTCCAGAGGAACCCTGGCCACAACCAATGACTTGAACAGAGCCACCGTGGCCAGGTCCAGGCCCTGCGTCTTGGCCAACTTGGCGCGAGCACAAAGAAAGTGAATCAGGGTGCACAATACCCTCATACTCTTGGTATACTTTGCCCTGAAAAATAAACCAAACAGAAAGCCTAGATTTAGAAACAAACGGTGGCAGAAACATAAACAGTGGGGAAACTAAAAACTAAAAAAGTGGTGGAAAAAGTGGAGAGAGAGAGAGAGAGAGAGAGAGAGAGAGGAGAGAGAGAGAGAGAGAGAGAGAGAGAGAGAGAGAGAGAGAGAGAGAGAGAGAGAGAGAGAGAGAGAGAGAGAGAGAGAGAGAGAGAGAGAGAGAGAGAGAGAGAGAGAGAGAGAGAGAGAGAGAGAGAGAGAGAGAGAGAGAGAGAGAGAGAGAGAGAGAGAGAGAGAGAGAGAGAGAGAGAGAGAGAGAGAGAGAGAGAGAGAGAAGAGAGAGAGAGAGAGAGAGACAGAGAGACAGAAACTCCAGCCACAGCGAGGGCTACAGTTAAAGGCTAGCTAAGTTCCATAATGAGTTAAGACTGGTGTTAGGGATAGGACTGAGGCCAGAGTTAGTGATACAGTTTGTGTTAATATAATTGTATCTATAATTGTAACTGGTTCGAAGGCTTAAGAGTTAGCTCTGAGTTAAGACAAGGGTCACACGAAACTATGACTAGAGCTGCCAGGATTGGATCAAAGGCTTTGACTGTACAGGACACCGGCAAACAGGGTCAGAATAACAAAGCTTTTAAATCCCTGTATAATTCCATTGGAAATGAATGTGTGAGTAATCAATATCATATTTTTGTTTAGCAACGTTTAGCAATGAGTGTAGCATAGCCCTGACAGCAATTATGTGGTCTGTGGTATTGATTCCTGTTTTGAGTGGCACTAGTTTATAATTCTGCATACAGGACTTTGACAGTTTGTAGATACCCCCCCCCCCCCCCCAACGACCCTGGAGACAAAGCCTATGAAGAAGCCAAATATCAGACAAAAACAGCTCGTTTTTTTTTAGGGGTAATCAGAGCCTTCGACATTGAGCCACGTTGGTGTGTGCTTACCTGGATTGATCTGATTTACCTTTAACCTCTTTGATGTAGGAAGGAACTCTTTAATACCATCCATGGAGTACCTTTCTATATAATGTTGATTCAGAGGAAACGACTTGTGTATGTTAGTCTGCTATTCTTTAGTTGGCCTTTTGCCTCCCTTTACACAAGGAATCTACAACACTATTTATAACATTTAGTCAGAATTGAAGTTGTTAAGTTTGAAGAAAATAAGCATTTTATGTACTCACTTTAAATCACAGTAAAAGAAAGGAATGCTAAAGATGGTATTGGTTTTCATGGTAATTCATTCAGTGAATTGGTGGTGTTAGATAATCAAATTCCTGTGTTCAGTCATCCATATATACAGTACCTCCCAGGTAGGATTCACCGTAGAAAATGCAAATGTGAACCTCCATTTTAGAGAAACGGAATGGAATCTGTTGCACATCGGCAGAACTGTCACACAAAAAATATGCTAATGGCCTCCAAGCTGCCGCCACTGTTCACAGGTGTTTTTTTGTGCTTTTTTTTACACCAGTGTTTATTTGACCATTATGTTAAATCGTCCCCATAAAAGCCCCACTTGGCAGCGCCATCCTCTGGATCGTACAGTGAGCCACTTATGTTTACCACTGGGGGCCAGTCTAGTCGACGAGGCCAATATGGCTGCTTTGGACCAGATAAACTAGTTCCATTTAGTCATGCTCAGTCTGGCCCTGTTCTTGGTGGAGGGAGGAGGAGTGATGAAGATGTTGCCCGGGAAAAATCTTTTTGTGTGTTGTTTTCACATCATTCCGTTTTGGTGACGCTATAAAATTGCTGGATGTTGGTGTCGTCGGAGTGCCTGTTTGTGGTTGATGTAGTGGGGCTGTTTACGTCTCTTTTGAATGCTTGCCAGTAGGCTTCATGCACTCAGGCAACGGGTGGAAATGATGGGAGGAATACAACGGCAAGTGTTTCCTCACGGAAGAGAAACAGAAAGAAAATGGCATGGAAGAGAAACGTTTGTTGAGGAAAAATCAATACTTAAATTCTGGATGAATCAAGAACCATTGAAGGACTGTACTTAAGCCTTCACCTCGTTCAACCTCATCGATAGGAAATAGATACCACCTTAATAAGCACCTAAAAAAATGACACCTTGAACGAATGAAGATGAAGAAGGATGAAGAAAGCCCTTTTTCTACCTACGAATAACGGTAATTATGTGGACGTTTAACTTTCCAAGACTGTTGCTGTTCTGTGCGGGCCATTGGGGTCCTAGAGTTCTAGCTAGGCCACAGTCAGAGAGAGAGAGAGAGAGGGGGGGGGGGGGGGGCAGCCCCAGAGCCCCCCAGAGCAAGGGGCCAACCAGGCAGTTTTGAGACCACCTCTATTCAGGCCCCCGGCGCCCGGGACACTAAGTGGCAGCCGGAAAATCACAGCTGTGGGATCAAGCATGCTGCATTAGGACTGAGGAGCAGCTCCCCAACCCCAACCCCTGCCTCAGCCTCAACCCTTTAGCATTAGCACCAGCAGGCCTATAGAGGGTTAGCATTAGCAGGCCTATAGATGGTTAGCATTAGCACCAGCAGGCCTATAGAGGGTTAGCATTAGCAGGCCTATAGATGGTTAGCATTAGGGTTAGGGTTAGGGTTAGCATTAGCACCAGCAGGCCTATAGAGGGTTAGCACCAGCAGGCCTATAGAGGCTTAGCATTAGCACCAGCAGGCCTATAGAGGGTTAGCATTAGCAGGCCTATAGATGGTTAGCATTAGGGTTAGGGTTAGCATTAGCACCAGCAGGCCTATAGAGGGTTAGCATTAGCACCAGCAGGCCTATAGAGGGTTAGCATTAGCACCAGCAGGCCTATAGAGGGTTAGCATTAGCACCAGCAGGCCTATAGAGGGTTAGCATTAGCACCAGCAGGCCTATAGAGGGTTAGCATTAGCACCAGCAGGCCTATAGAGGGTTAGCATTAGCAGGCCTATAGAGGGTTAGCATTAGCAGGCCTATAGAGGGTTAGTACCAGCACCAGCAGGCCTATAGAGGGTTGTGGACACTGTGTGCCACATGGCAAAGGGAGTGATGCAATGCTAAATTAGACATCCGAGTGTGTGATGTCACAGACTCAAAGTATACAATTCACAATTCCCATGATGAAAGTAATGGAAAACATCTGAAGGGGTTATGTTTGGTATGATGGTGACAGTATTTCCTTGTTGATATGGAATATGTTGGCAAAAACAATGGCTGCTTTGAGTGCACATAATTGTAGTTAACCATTAGACCATCTCAACTGTCAAGGCCCAAACCAACAATCAGGCCAACAAGTTTCTTCACTTTGCAACATTTCTCACTATTCAAAGAAACGCTGAGTGCTTCATTTTATTTTTGGAACTAGCACACAAGCGCTTTTCCCCAAGCTAGAATTCAAAAGACAGGCCACTTCTTTTTTTTTCTTTTTTCTTTTTTCTTTAATACAGCAATTTACACTCTCACAATTCCACTGTTCTGGTAAGCAGATATGGTGTCAGCCCCTCCCACTTGACCTGTGACCTCTGCGATGCAGGCGACAGCTAGAGAGGTACAGTACACACCACAGAGCCCTCTACTCTCAAAGCGAGGTGACAGTCTCCCAAGACTCTTTATGGAAATTAACTGCAAAACAGGGCCAATTAGACCTGTGTTATTTAGAACGACTTTCCATCTTCTTCACTGTGAATAATAACAGCCAGAGATAGCCTTAGACGCTAGGAGGGTCTGCAGCAAATTAATGTGAAGTTGGTTCCCTGTCAACCACCTAGCTCATCTTAAATGGGGCCGTTGAAAAATGGTTTTGAGATAACCAGGAGGCTGTAATAGGAAATAGCTAATGTTGAAAATGAGATGCAACGAAATATAACATATCATTATACATTCACTACTCTACTATGTGAATCACTATAAGCTTCTATAAAACTATACAACAATTATGAAATTAGCAATTATGAATTGTAGGGCAACTAACCGTATACCTGAAACTCCAACAAATTCTACCTTTTTCGAGAGGAAAAATCTACATTTCATTAATTTCATAAAATGAAAAAATAATAATGGTCAAGAACATTTTTGTGCTGTGGTGAGGTAAACGTTCCCAGGTTCTCAGTACCTTTCATTCCAAATGTGTGAAACAACAACTGGGCTTCAAGCATCTGTAGAACATCTTTTCACTTGACGACCAAAAGAGAGAGTGGGATCTTAGCGTGATACGCTGTCTTAATTTCCTTTTCTGGGGTCTGCGACTGAGAGGGGAGCAGGGAGCCACGGCGTTACAGCCGAGAGGAGGGACCTGGCTCTGTGAGCTAGAATACACTGTGGAAGTAGAAAAGGGCAAAGTCTCTAGGAAATCTACTCTTTCTTTGAAAAAATGTCACGGGAGAGATAGGAGATTGGCACCACAAAGAGCAGAAAATAGCACGGGCTGCTACGCGTTGTCAGACGAGATTTGGGCTGAGACACTGACTTTTGTTCTGCAAAGTGTCGGCCACTGAATGGGAGATGGAAGGTGTAAAAATTGCGATTTTTCCTCTTCCCCCTGGTTATGTGCGGTAAGCACACACACCCGTAATGTATGCGGGGATGTCGGCTCGTAATGTCACAATTATTCCTTAAGTCTGCTTGGAGGAAGAAACTCACGTTTCAGGGGAGGCAAAACAGAAGTGTTATTCTCTCTCTCCTTCTTTGGCCCAAATGAAGTGAGTGGCGTCGGCCATTGCAGAGCCGGAGCGCGCATCAAAGGTGTAGGGCCTGGTCAGGGAGATTAACGCCCGTCCCCCGAGCTCTCCTCTCCCTTCCCAGAACTCCCAAAGCATTCCTTCATTCTCCATCCACCGCCACAATAACAAAGGCCTCATATATTTAATGCAGGTTTGCCCCCGGGCCACATAATAGGATTAGGAATAATTTCTACAAATTTACAAAAACAAATCACATGGCAAGGCTTAAAGTTTGCTAATAATTTCTCCATAGTTGATAGATCAAAGCGGAGGCGCTGAGGCTCCACCGCCAGGGAGTGGGTTGACCCTGGTCAGGCATTTTTAATGAAAGGGTTAATCTTCTCAAAGGTGACTATTCAGGAGCAGGCGGTGTGACCAAATGAAGAATTCAGGTCTGGGATAAGAGGGAGAATAGTGGGCTTGAGGGTGCTGGGGTGACAGTGAGGAAGCTCTGGACTAAAGCTGTGTGACACATCTACCCTGTCCAGAGCTGCCCAGGCCTCTTTACTCTGCCCCTCTCCTCCTCTCCCTCTCTCCTGCTCTCCCCCTCTCCCCCACTCCTGCTCTCCCCCTCTCCCCCACTCCTGCTCTCCCCCACTCCTGCTCTCCCCCTCTCCTACTCTCCCTCTCTTCTCTCCTCCTCTCCCTCCTCTCCCTCCTCTCCTCCTCTCCCTCTCTCCTGCTCTCCGCCTCTCCTACTCTCCCTCTCTTCTCTCCTCCTCTCCCTCCTCTCCCTCCTCCTTCCCCCTCTCCTCCCTCCTCGGCCCCTAAGCAAAGAAGAGAAAGAAAGAAAAGAGTAAAGGCTGGAAAAAAAGGAAAAGGCTCACGGATATTTCATGGACGGCAACAACCCAACTTCTACCGCTGGCCCTTTTTATTATATTAGTTATGACTTAATTTGATTATATTATTATACATTTATTGAACACTAAAGCAACTAGACATTTGATAAACTTTGGGAACACACACGCACACACACACACACACACACACACACACACACTCACACACACTCACACACACACACACACACACATACACGCACACACATACGCAAACATGCATGCATGCATGCACATTTGCACAGACGCACGCACACACACACACACACACACACACACACACATTTAATATCTTTATTTGCGTTCACATTTTACAATAAAATTCTTGAACACAAACAGTATTAGTTGCACCAGCATAGGACACTCGATAATTCAAGCTTTACAATCTGTCTATGGGTACAGGTAGCAGCGTCTCCTCCATATGTGGCGGCTGCCAATTATTGCAGATATTGAGCAGAATTTTGCCACGGCCTTTGCTTTAGGCTTGGGAATTCCTGCCATCTGCAACCCCCTGACGACTAGTCTGTGGACATTACCAAGGCAGGTTTACATTTAATTTTTTAATTAATTTAATTTGCAAATAAACATTTGTACCCAAGCTGTACAATGGCATCTTTGAGTGGATGGTACTTCACAACTTTGGTAAGAAAGGCCTCTTCTAGGCTGTAGTCAAACGCGCAACCCACTTCCAAAATGATGACCTCTCTACTGTCCACATCGACAACAACAACATCTGGTGTATTGGCTGCAACATTTGAAAAATAGTCATATTCATTATTGCACAGGTTGAACATGGTAGTTGAGACACGTGTGTGTTTATAGGTTTTAACAGAGGGTGTAACATATGAGAGCATGTCCTTAACTAGCAAGTCAACAATTCTATCATGCCTAGCGATGTACATGCCTTTATATACAAAGCAGCCATTCAGAATATCTGACAGGGATTCAGTGATTGAATTCTGATCATGGTGCAGACAGTGGGGAGAGAATGTGTTAGGGTACCACAGAGAGAGATTGAGTCTAGTTGGGAGGACCTGTAATCTAGCTTTAACTGTAAAAGTGACTATATCCTCATCTACTGCATGGTTCTTAAATATTGAGTGAGAGACAGAATGATCAGTAGTAGGGAGGCAAGCTAGCTTTCCCTGTAGTTTTAAACCAGTCCAGTGTTGTTGCTGTCTTTGGTGCTGTAACCTAACAAGGTACCTCCGTGCATGGTCTGGTGACAAATGATGTTCTGTGTCAATAACAGTAGCCCTTACTGAGGTTGAACAGTCAGTTATAACATTCTCGGACACTGTTACAGAGTCAGACCTCACCCAGTCCAGGGAAACTCCAGTCCTCGCACAGAGGTCATTGAGGTCAGGCCAATCTGACCACACACACACACACACACACACACACACACACACACACACACACACACACACACACACACACACACACACACACACACACACAGCCCATTCTCATTAAGAACAACTATTCTCCAGGGTACCTGAAGGTGCTAAACAAACCTGTGTGGTTTCTGTTCTGCAGAGAAACTTTGGGGCTGAGCACCTCTTGTGCTACTGTAAGCACACATGCCCTCTTGTGAGTAATTAGAGTTGAATACCTTCCAAGAGCAGAGAGCGAGAGAGACGAGGGTGGAAAAAGATGCCTTTTCAATGTATTAGCCCTGACTGGTTAAGTAGGTTTGGAAATCTCATGGTGACAGCAGGAAAATGGGCCTTTTAGTAATTAGGAACAAATGAAATTGCTTATCACTTAGCAAGTTACTGCGGCAGCCATTTGGCTGTGTTGGGAGGGATTAATCAGGCAGCTATTGACATTTCATTGTTCCACAATTATCATTCATACGTTTTATGGTAATTGGGCATTTTTCACTGAGGAATTAAGGTGTCTGTGGAATTCCAGGAAATACGAGCGTGCCCAAATATCAACATTAATCAAAAGCCAGAAAATAATGCATATTTCAATGCTCTGAAATCTCACACATGTCTAAAAAAAGACCATTGGAAAAGAAGGATATCATTACTTCCCAGCTCAAAGCCATGCTAATTATTCATAAAAGCATGCCACATTGCCATTGTGAGGTCAAAGACTCCAAAATACATCAATGAAAAAAATTAAACAATTGGACATTCTGTATAACGAGAATTTATGATCCAGAACTATCCGCTTTGATCTTGACAGGAGGAGGAAGTGTAGAACATATGGATACGGTCCACGCTTTGTTTTATCAGTAACCTATTGTCCTCCTCAAGCCCTCCTCTGACTGCAGCCTGAGCCTTGATCAGGGGAGACTGGCGAAGGTTGAAATCGGAAATCAAAACGGAACGAGGAGTGGTATCAAATCAGGTGCGTTTGATTCACCATTCTTTTCATGCATTACAATGAGCCCGTCCTCCGATTTCTACCTCCACCAGCCTCCCCTAGTCTTTATGTCACGTAACATTGACCCTCTCGTTAGGATGACCGCAGGCTATACAGTCAAGCTAACGTCACTAATAGCACCGTTGCTTTCTAACACAATCCTAACCTAAAGCATGTCCCTCACCTACAGTATTTCCTTCTTATTCTAATACCTCCACAAACACCCACATGTGAAAAGGACCTCTCTACTAGAGCCATACAGCCTGAAGGGGCAATAAAGCCAGACTTTGCTTAACGCCTCCATAAACGTGTTAGGCAAAGTCCAGAAGGATGTAATTGCATCTAATATATTTAGTGAGGATCGATTCTCCCTCCCCCACACACACACACACACACACACACACACACACACAACACACACTCTTGTATCACCACAGGTCAGTGTGGGTCCCCGTGTCCACTCCACTCCTGCCTCCTCCTCCACTGTACAGGTCGACAGGGCCTGGCCACGCACCCCAGGCTGGGGGAAGTATTGGACTACAGCTTAATGAGGTAATTAGTCACAGGCTCGGCTGATCCTAGGAGGCTAATACCTGTGACCTTTTGACCCCCCGCCGGATTCTTGGCACATGTCGCTGGAGATGTTACAGGAAAGGCAGGCAGCAAAGGCCAAACATCACCAGCCACCTAACCCCCCCCCCCCCCCACCCTACCTCCTCCAAACACCCCCAGAGCCAGACAATTTTCACCGGCTATCCCCCCAAAAATGTGTGATATCTCGAAGTCTCTGAGTCAGCAGACATGGGACACTGGGCCACTCTCCCTCGCCTCTCTCGGTTTTCAATTACTCCGGTAATGCAATAATGGGCTTGGGTCCTTCTCCCGAGGAGGGATGGGGGAGCTCAAAGACTTAACAAAACCTAAGTACTTCACCTGTTTACTTAAAAAGAAGTTTCCGAAGCCGAATCGAAAAAGGCAGTGAAAAAGCACAAGAAAGCGCGGGGAGGGGGGGGGGGGGAATGGCGAACACAAAGCAGGTTGATGGTTTTCTCTCCCCTCCTCTCTCGCCTTTCTTTTATCAGGTTAGGGTGACTGGAGAGGCTTCATTAATCACAGGCTGCCCGACAGCCTCTGGTAGGGAACTAACCGCATTTTGGCCCAATTAGGAGGCAGAGAGACAATAGGAACGACACTAGTTGTGCCTCCGTAGCAGGAGGAAGAGAGCGCTCCTCCCTGTCATTATGAAGAGAAAGGGAAAAATTAACCCTACCAGCTTCCCCGGCTCTCCCCTCCATTGATCCAAGCCTTTTGTGCATCCCTGGAGCGTGGCAGACAATTACAGATATTATTACATCTGCATTGATTTCTTTCTCTCTCTTTCTATCTCTTTTTTTTTTTTTATATATTTTTTTTTAGGGGGAACAGAGTGTCTCCAAGCAATTAAAAAAAATTACAGTTCGGAAGTGGGCCAATTAAAATGCCCCTGGGCTCTCTCTCGGAGGTGGTGGGGTGGGTGGGTGGGCGGTGTGTGTGTGTGTGTGTGGGGGGGGGGTTCACCCTCTCAACTGTCAGAATGTCACACTGTTCTCTCTTGGCAGTTTTTAGACAAGCTATGTTGGAGAGACACACACACACACACACATACAGTACAGCCTAAATCTGTAGTTTATTAGCTCTGCAGTCCAGTGCGAGTGCTAGCTCCCATTTTCAAACCTGAACCAGAGCCAAAATGCTGAGCAACATATCCATAATGGATAACCTTTGACCAAATACAACATTTTGCAATCATGCATTCAAAACTGTGACAGAATTAAATATTATATTTTATTCACTATGGTTGCAGTACACCACAATCTTTTATAGATTTCCTCGAAGTCCAGATTTAGAAGACCTTGTATATTGTACATTGTATTCCTGTTCTGATGTAATCTATCCGCTTCCTAGACTTCATACTGTCTCGTTTTTAACTACGCAGTATTTATATTCACTCTTTTTTTTTCTTTTTTACACAATTATATTGTTAACACCATTTCCTCAGGGTGTTTCAATGTGCCCTAGCCCACACTGATTGACATGCACACTTACTGTACACACACAAGCTCTCACTGTGTCTCCCTCACACAAACACACAAACACCCACATGCACGCACACACACACACACACACACACACACACACACACACACACACACACACACACACACACGCACACACACACACACACACACACACATACAAACACACACACACACACACACACACACACACACACACACACACACACACACACACACAGGCACTTCCTCTCTCTCGGTCATCTCTTTCCTGCACTCGGGCCATGCATGGTCCAGCTTCCCCTGAGAAGTGCTGGCCTCTGGTCTCTTGGTCATCTGGCCAGCCTTCCTGAGGTAGAGGAAGAGAGGAAGAGAGGAAGAGTGGAAGAGAGGAAGAGCTAATTGGAGCTATTGGACCGACAGGACCAGACGAATGGATGTAGATAGATAAGGAATCCATGTGATATGACTTCAGCCTGCCTCCATTAACTTTAGCGGCTCTTCAAGGCCTGTGTGTGTGTGTGTGTGTGTGTGTGTGTGTGTGTGTGTGTGTGTGTGTGTGAGCATGTGTGTGTGTGTGTGTGTGTGTGTTTGTGTATGTCCACCTCCTGTACACCCAATCAGCTCTCGACAGGAACATCACTCAACTGCCTCATTGTGTGTCGTATCACACACAAGCACACGCACACGCAAATGCACAAAAGCCGAAACGCACATGCGCACAACGCCATTGTAACTCTACAGTTTGAAAACGTGGTTAAAATGAAAACCATCATCTGACGGATGGTCAGTCTTTGCATCAGTAGCTCTCTCTGAATGAGAGGGGTTCCACTTCTCCAGCCCTATCCCTACAAGTGACCACTTTGTTGTTGTTTGACTTCCCATTTGTACCTTTAAGGAGGTCAACAATTACTGAATGACTGAATACGGAATAAGAAAGTAATCTTCTGGACCCAAAGTAATCTTCTGGACCCATATGTCCCCTCAAGCTCTCTGCGCTCAAAAGGCTCTGCCCTGTTGACTGCTCCCAGAGTCAGGAAGAAGACAATCGGTGAGCGGGCGTTTTCTTTCCGTTCACCAACTCTTTGGAACCTTCTTCCATTGGACATCAGACAGGCATGCTCAGTGGAAGTGTTCAAAACCAAGTTGAAGACCCACCTGTTTTCTGTTGTCTATATGTCATAGCTTGTGTATTTGTGTTGTGTAATTATGTATGTTTTAAACTGGAATAGTTGTTTTAATTGTTTTAAATGGTTGCTTACCTACTGTAAAGCACTTTGACGTAAAGCGCTATGCAAATAAAGTTATTATTATTATTATATTAATCTCAGAGGAAAACAATAACATACATGGACGTGTCAACGCGAGGAGCGCGGTTCAAATGAAGAGCCCACCCTATTTTGGAGCAGGGGACCGAGGACAATACGACTGTGCTGAACCATAGTCCCTTTATCACCCAGCATGCCGAGTGCTGGCTGCTGTTTGATGTGTGGAAACAGCCCAGGTCTTGTCTTTAATCCGTAAGGCATTCCAACACATTTATTTCTCCTGGATTAAAAAATGGCAACAATAGCAGGCAGTATTAAAAACAAACAGACCAAAACAAATGGGGCCCAATGTTGGCGATGGGTGAGGGAAGCTTGGCTTAGGCGGTGTAAGCCTCTGTACATCACCTTCCAATGGCTGAAATATATTACTATTTATCTATTTTCTTCGGTGATAAAATAGGCCGTGGCTTCCTCTCGTGGCTTACAGAGTTGGAGGGGTTGTGAGGCGGCGTTCCCGACCGTGTAATCCGTGGAATTCTCTGCGAGAGAACAGAAACATAATAACAACAAACTGCGGAAGGGGGGGGGGGGAGAAAAAGGAGACTTTTCGACACAGGAACACTATGGAGCAGATGATTAAAGGGGACTAATTTCGGGAATATCATCAAAGGGGAAAGTGTTGGAGAGAGTTGTTCAACAACAGAGCTTGTTCATTGGCTGAGTGTTTTTGTTTTCACAGCAGAGGTCCCTGATAAGGGACCACCAGCCTTCCGAACAATAGCATCAATGCTATGCACTGTCAGCCATCTACGGAATCTGGAACCGATCAAGACAACATGTGCCCTTGCTGAAATACACCACAGATTAGTTGTTTTCTGCAATAAAATCGTCACAAATTCCATTAATTCTCTCTATAGGCTGCAATGAAACGTACTCAAGTACCATTAGTCCTGATCAAGATGTCTGCCCCACCTCTCCTCCCTGTCTGTCTGTCTGGCCAAGGAGAAGGATGAAACCACCTTGTTTTGTTTCTGCCTCCCTCCCTCCCTCCCTCCCTCCCTCCCTCCCTCTCTCTGTCTCTCTGTCTCTCTCCCTCCTTCTCCCCCCTCTCTCTCTGCCCCCCCCCCCCCCTTCCTCTCTCTCTCCCCCCTCCCTCTCTCTCTCCCCGTCCCAGAATATCTTTAGTAATGTTGTCTAATAGCTGGAATTACAATCTGTCATCTGTGGCGAATGTGGAATACCCATCAATATGGCAGAGATCAGACGGACCCAGACAGGCCTGGGTTCCCTCCAAGGCAGAGCAGACACAGGCTTCACTCCATCAGCAGCAACAGATGGGGAAACGTCAGTGGTTTTGGCAGGGGCTAGCCTTATACAGCAGTAGGAGATGACGCTGAGGTTTTTCCCATGCGACAGTATACAGTATACCCCTCTGCTTATGATAGATCAGTGAGGAAGACCTTCTGAAGATTTTCGATGGTGACGGATTTGACTTTCGATTAATTTTCATTTTTTGCATTCATTTTTGGAAAATCCAACCAAACTCGCTAAACTCGGTAAAGCGCATTTAACAGCCGTAACACATTTTTTGCAGAAAAGTGAAAAGACATTGATGCAAAAAGACAACAGAATCGGACCCTGCCTGGAAAGTCCTCGTCAGGTTTAATTCGGTGTCTACAGTATGAGCAGTCTTCAGTGGTGCTATGACTCCCATGAATCCCAAATCGCTCAAACTGATCATTTCGGAGAAAGCCCCCCCCACCCCTCCCCTGCCCCCCTAAAACAACCTCCACTAAAAGCATGTAGATTGGAGCGAAATCAAAAGACACGCTACAGATAAAACACAACAGGGTGTGTTGATACGCATTCACGTCCAATTTAGGCACGTTTGAATGAGGTGAAATGTAAATGGGCTGGACATGTGCAGACCCAAATGGGAAACTAGATTCAACAAGGGTCAAAGACAGGAAAACGAAGGAGCTGAGATAGATGGGGGGGTGGTGGGGTGGAGGGGGTGGGGGGGTGAGGGAGATTCTCATGCAAATCCTTTACCAGTGGACACACCGTGCCAGTTGCATTATGGGGACTGTTGCGTCAAGGACTGATGGAAGGGGGGCCCATTTTCCAACGCTCGGCGGGATGTTTTGTCTTTCCTAAAACCCCGTGAGAAGAAACCACCATGGTCCAGGATTGAGCTGCTAACTCACGTTATGAAATCAGCTACCAGATCTGCTGAACAAATGCTGGAAAAAATCAACCAGCAGGAACTGTCAAGATTCCTGAAAAGTGTGAAGTGAAAAAATCCAAAATCCACCCCTATAAAATCATATTACATTCTAGCTAGAATATAAACTCGATGAAAATAAAGAATAACGATTTTTCAGAAAGGTATTTTCTTGAAAACCAGAGAGAGAATTACATAATGCTCATTATCCTACTCTGTTTCCTGGACACAAATGACGCCTAGGCCTTGGACTAAATAACAAGAATATATCCGTTGATAGGTTAGTCTAGGATTAGGCTGTGAGTCTGTGTCTATGAAACCAGCCCTATATTTCATCTAGCCTTCTAATATTGATTCAGGTATTGTGTTGTGCGGCACGCTTTGATGATGCAACAGTATGTCTTGTCCCGGCATGATGATGAGAGCCGTGTGTCGTGGGACACACCCCGCCACCATATCACGGCCTGTCACTGTCATTCCACCTCCCTGTGTGTCCTCGTCTCCGTCTCCGACACTTGTATCTTTGCCTTTTCTGGTTGGAAAAAATACCTACTGGTATTCCCCCCCTTCAAGCAGGTAACAGTGAGTTGAGTGGTATAGTAGGGCTTGTTAGCCAAGCATAAAGGTCAAGCAATTGGATTTCAGAGCTTTGGGAATCCTTCAATATTTACCTCAAACATCGTGGGTGTCGTCGTCCATCCTTCCGCAACTGCCTTCATCCTGCTTCTTCAGGCTGGATCAATTCATGTAATGAGAGGTCGAACAGCAGGTAGGATGTACGTCGTCCATATAGACGCACAAGTGTTATTCCAATCTATCTATTCATAATGTCCAGGACAACACCACCCACACCCCCACCCCCCACTGGGATCTTTTCTTTGGATTTTAGGTTTCTTTTCTTGTTTGTACGGTGTGTGATGAAACACATAAAAGATAATACATCCACATACCATAGACAGAAATATCAACGTCATTCAGTCACAACACAGGCATTTGTGGGGATTCAGATTCTATTTGATGCCTAGCGCAAAAGTGCTTTTGTGCACAAGAGGTACAAAGAATAATAAAACATGTTCCATAGCGGGGAAATCAATTGTCAGATGCCTAGAGACACACAGAAGATCTAAAAAATGATTTGATTAGCACTCACGTCATTTAACTGAACAATAGTCAAGGTATATGCTTTGAATGCTTTGATGTTGCTTTGCTGCTTTAAAATGTCAAAAAAAATAGGAGAAGCTTTTGATGCATCTCTTATCTCTTTATTTCTCTCAAAAGTTCAATGTCAAAAGCATCCTTTTCAGACAGGGTTTTTCTTCCTGGAAGAAGGTAAGATCCTGCAGTTCATCCAGTGGTTTCCCAGCAGCTAGTAAGTGTCAAGACCTCAAACATGACATGCATCTCCTAGTTTCCGAGTCATATCATGCATGTGATGTGATGGGCGAGTGAAGGCGGTTCCTGCAGAGAATAGTAGGGGGGGGGGGGGTCATTATTAAGCCTCTTAAAATAGACCCCCCCCCCTCCCCCTCCACGCAAACGAATTACAATGCTCCACATCCACCCCGCACTCAATGCAATATATTAGCCAGGACAATAAAGTTTACTTACAACAACACCTCTATTTTTATTTCATGTGATTGAATTGTACCTATGTATATGTTAAGTAAGTCCCATTTAGACTAGGGGGTGGGGGGGCGGGGGGTCACACATGGTCGCACGCGAAGCCCATTTTGAGCTGCGCCACGCCGCCGGGCTTGGGTGCGCACGCTCACATGTGATGCAATTTGCATGTCTCTCCATCACACACACTTATCTGGTTCACTTCACAACAGCTACCATTTATATCACTTGGGGGGGTGGTGGATCGGCAGGGGCCGTTTTTCCTGAGCGCCTGGCGAGGGTATATGAACGAGCACGGTGGCGTAGTGGGGGGGGGGGGGGGGGCTGGGCGGCGATGGCAGCAGAACAGCCTAACCCCGGGTGCCCCCGGACGGCGTCCTCATTGAGACAGGAGATGACACCAGCCTGCTCCGTGCTGCTCCGTGCCCTGGGCTGGGAGACGGACCGCTCCCCCGCCCCGCCCCCCCCCCCCCGCCCTGAGAGGCAGGGTCCGCCCCTGCAGCAGCACCCGGGCCCGTCTCTGCCTCCTAATATCCCCCCGATTAAAGAGTCCTCACCCCCAAGGTCAGCCCTGCACCCGATGGCTCCTCTTTTTTTCCTACCAAAGAGAACCCCCCCCCCCTCCCCATTTGATCATCATCTCTCTCTCTCTCTCTCTCTGTCTCTCTGTCTCTCTCTCTCTCTCTCTGTCTCTCTCTGTCTGTCTCTCTCTCTCTGTCTCTCTCTCTCTCTGTCTCTCTCTCTCTCTGTCTGTCTCTTTCTCGCTCTCTCTCTCTCTGTCTGTCTCTCTTCCTCTCTCAAAAATATGCTATATTTACCATAGTAGGCATAACTGGTGTCTGGGGAAGGGAAGGGAGAGGAGGGGAAGAGAAGGGTGAGGAGGGGAAGAGAAGCCATTAAGGGAATAAAGAGAGGTGCAGCTTCACGGCCAGGCTTCACACGCCAATGGAGCACATCAAATTGGGTCTTGTTCAGTGGCGGCTAGACTCTCTCTCTCTCTCTCTCTCTCTCTCTCTCTCTCTCTCTCTCTCTCTCTCTCTCTCTCTCTCACACAGACACACACACACATGCACATACGCGCAAACGCACACGCACGCACACACACACACAGGAGAGCTGTGACAGTGGCATAGGCACAGCGAGCTGACAGGGAGGCCTCTGGAGACAGGGCAGGGCAGGGCTAGGCATGTCTAGGTAGGGCGTGAAGCCAGACTCTCCAGAGCCACAGGTGAGGTCTAATAGAAGGAGGGACAGAGTAGAGTCCAGCTGATAGCACAGGTATCACTGCTAGAGGGATCCAAGATGAAAAAAACATCCTTCATCTTTGTATTTCTCAAAGAGAATCAGAACCTTTTTATTATTATAATCCGTTTTTAAAATATCGAAAAGAGCAAAGATTTAGCAAATGAGTACAAAAATATTCATGATACTTAGTTACTGTAAAACCTGTACTTACAGTATGGTGTGACACACTGATAATGTGAGTCTTCCATCTTTACCGTCGGTAAAGGTAGAAGGGAGAAGATACGGAAGGCGTACTCTCGCCCCCCCAGACGTCAATCATAAAGAGCTATAACAGCTATAACACAGCTTCACAAAAACACGGATAGGACGGACGATGGAAGAGGAAATAAAACAGTGCGGTGATGAATCTGAACACCCGTCCTCTGTCTGTGATAATACCACTGGTGTGTGTGTGTGTGATGGAGTGACTTCTCAGCCTCCAACATTCAAGTCACAGACGACGAGACTGAAGTTATTAGGGCCTTCCTTAGCCAAGCTGAAAAATCGGCAAAGGACTGCAGGAAAAGGGCAGTGAAGCTAATTAATAACACGACGGAGTCATTGTAAAGCTTTAGTTTTAATAGAAATGTAAGGTAATCGCACAAAGCCTTACTCAACGTAATGTTCCCTGCCACCTATATACGATTTCCACATGCCTATCGGGCACTTCTTTCCAAGAGAAATAAAAGGAACGCGAGTGAAAAATACTACGGAATGCTTACTCTTCATTCAATTTCTCCAAGGGATTACTCCCACAAATCACTTTTGTCCAATTCATTACATGCTTTCATAAAACGGGGGGCAGACATGTGATGGATGGTTGTCTGCAAATGGGCTTGTCGGTAATAGAAGAATGCTCGTGGTTTAATTAAGGGGTTTGGACAAAGAGTGGATTTGGGTGTCTCTCCATGTCTGTGGAGGCAGGGTCATACATCAGGCCTCTGTGTGTAGATACGGACGGGGGGGCTTCGTGTACAGCCAGGCCCAATTCCACCGTTTGTTTTATGACATATTGAATATAAAACATTGACGGTTCATCCAACATGACTTCAAACCTACATCCACAAAGACAGCAAATTCAAGCAGACAGATATTCTGTACATGAAAAAAAAGGATGGAGAAATTATACGTCTCTCTCTTCCTATATGTCTCTCTCTCTCTAACCCTAACCCTATACTGTGTATGTAAATGCTTGCAGACTATAATAAATATACTGTTGAGAATCTGGAGGCCCACCAAAGGAAGCTTTGATGAGTCTATTTAAATTCACACAGGTCAATGAGTCTTTGGGCTGGCAGAAATGTTCATCTATCAGTCAAACACATCCTATACGTTCTGGCTCTGGGGTGGAATAGCACGGTAGCAGGTGTACAATCCATTTAAGAGAGACTCAGAAAAGTAGAGGAAGGGTGTGTGTCTGCGTGTGTGTCTGCGTGTGTGCGTGCGTGTGTATGTGTGTGAGGGGGGGGGGGTTGACGGCCGTTTTTCCACTCATGCTTTAGCTCTGTTTTCTGTCTCTCTCTGTCTCTCTCTTCTTCTATCTCGTTCCCTCTCTCTCTCGCTCCCTCTCTCTCCCTCTACCCCCCCTCCCCCCCTCTCTCTCTCTCTCTCTCCCCCCCCCTCTCCCTCTCCCTCTCTCTCTCCCTCATTGCCACGGCTGGCAGCCCCTCAGTTTGACGTGTCTAAGGAGGGCCTCCTGTTGGTCTGCTAGCTACTCAGGCTCGAAAAAATAAAACAGGAGTTTAAAAGAAAATAACGCTGGGCCAAGGAAATGGCAGAGTGGAGTGAGGGGCTAAAAGCAGTATTTTGCCCTCTGCGTCCTTTCTCTTTCTCTTTCACCTGCTTTCTTTCCCCCCCCTCTCCGTCAGCCCCTTTCCATCTCGCATTCCATCGAGCCCATTAATGAAGAGCTCTCCAGCTAAATGCATCTTTATTCTGCTATTAACTGTGGTGGCTGAAGTAGGGCTCTGAAGAGGGAGGGAGTGGGGGGCTGAGGCCCCTTCAAAGTCCAGGCATTTAGAACCACTCCGCCATCAATCAGGACCTTGTGTCCAGTAAGTGCTGCTTACATGTACATGAAATATTCATAAAGCATTCACTTCTCTTCTCTGCTTTCTCCACTAGCCTAATCATTACTTTTAGGCACCCCCCCCCCCCCCCCCTTATGCACCCCCCCCTCCCCGCAAACACACACACACACGCACACACGCACTCCTCCTTCAGAGACAAGCTACAATCATCTCAGTGCGGGGAGGTGAATTATGGGATGCATCCCTCCTTTTGTGTGGCCAGACGTCCCGTCGAGGTGGAGAGTTTTGTTCCAATACAAAAAGCGTCAGAGGCAGTCAAAGGTTATCCCTTGGTCTTGGTCTCCTCTGTCATGTTGCCATATCTTTACCACAGCCAACCCATCATCTTCCTTCTCTCGGCTGTGTCTAGTATCGGCAGGGTGAACATGGTCTTCAGCATCACATCACTTTGCTGTGAACCTTTGGAAGGTAAAATCATTACTTATAGAATGTGACGTCCTTTTTCCCGGTTTGAATCCACGGCTAGATTGATGCCTTTCAATGCATATCAAGTGGGAGGGATCCCATTGGATGACAACACCAGCGGGGGGGGCGGGAAGCGACAACATGGTGACAGAGTCCTGATGTCCCACTGCCGCCGCTGGTGACATCAGAGACTCTCTTCTCATGCCTTGAACACGTCTCCGCTATGTCACAATGATGAAACAACCACATGCCTAGAAAACAGCAACTCAATAATCCTGTCGCTCAATAATCCCCAGTGTCAATGATCATTATGTCAGTTAATTTGACGTAAATGAGGAGAGTCTGGATTATACTTGAGGAAAAGCTGAAGGACTTGAGGAGTTGAGCCATGTGAAAGTGACTGGGGGGGCCAACCTACTGGTGAAGGCTCATTCATTCCCCTAAGTATTGCCCGTCAAGGGACTACACTCAAAACAAAAGCTACTTTTTGTTTTTTTTCCGCCGAAGAATATTTGCCTGGCAAAGCTCTACAGCAGCTGCATGCGTTATGGATGGTTATAGTAGAGCAGGGGCCATTGACACAGGTAACCCCCGAGAACATAATTTGACGAATAGCTTGTTCTTTTGCTGAACAACTCTGACATCTCTGAGGGGAAATACATGGGGATACTGTACATAGTGTTCCCTCGAGGAGAAAATAAATAAATACACGTTGAATTGACTTTTCTCTCTTTCTCTGTGATCTCCCAATGACCCTGACGAATGGCATCAGAATGCAAAGAGCACGTCCTTCCATCACTCACATAAAACGAACCCATGGTCCTCTGTACGGTTATGAGATATTCATCGCTGGCCTCTGACTGTATTCAAATACACATCTCTCACACTACAATGCAAAGGGGGAAATTCCTCCCCATTCTTCCCCCTATTTGCAATTCTTATTGCAGCGAAAGTTAATCTATCCAAGGCAATAACTCACTGGATGTTACAGCTTAAAGCGAAGATGTCCCCGGATCTCGTCTTGCATTTCAAACAGGGGGGGGGGGGGGGGCGATGAGTCCTGGTACAATTTTCCAAACACAACTGAGCTAACACAGATTTATTAGCCCAGTTTATATAACTCATATTAGGAATTCATGGACCTGGCAAAAGGGATTAGTGCATTTATTTCAGGCAGGGAGATGATCCTGTCATTAATGGTCGATACTTTCATCATCGTTTAAACCGGAGGAATTTGCCTGGTGACGAGTCGCGGCGGACATATCAGGGTTGTGCAGCTGTACTCGTTATCTGCCCCCCCGACCCGCTCCGCTCTGCGAAACGTGGACCGGGGCCCATCAAACGTGGATTAGGCTGTCAATCAAAGAGCCGCAGTGTATATTGTGTTACGATTTCCCCCAAATGTCACCAAGATCAGAGTCATTTCTCGGCTAATTGCATCTCGTCTCCCTTTAATGCTGCACGTCCAACGGTTTTGTTACATTCCGTGACAAGATGGTGTTTCTCTCCTCGTGCCACGGTGACGAGCAGAAAGAGGGCAACGCTTTTGTTTAGAGAAGGAAATGAAGGAATAAACGACTGGTAAAGTTCACAGGGCGTCTTTCTGAAATGGCAGCATACAAAGACAGAAACACTAAGAAACGATCTCAATCTCGCCGTACTGTGACATCAATTATTACACAATATTCTCATTAGAGAGTTTCTCCCCCAAGTCTGTGGAGCCTTCTCCCCCCGGTATACACATTTCACTGAAAGAGCCAGCGTGTATTGTTGAAGATCCATGTCAAAGTCAACTCAGAGAGCACTTCTGAGGTCCCCCCCCCCCCTGTGTATTATTACTTTCTACACAGGCCTCTTTCTGTCCCCATGATGAGCCAGTTTGTGAAATGTAACATATCTGTTCAACGCTTCACCATAGCTCCATGGAAGATTAGGCCTGGCATCAACAATACCACCATTTATTTGCTCCTCACCCCAACCACTCTGGGCAGAAGGAAAATATTAACCATATTCCAATCTACCGTACAGTGAATGAGGAAGCAGTACACTACAGTACAGAGATCTTATTTTCTTTCTATTAATAGTCCTCTGTTTTTCTTTTTACAATTTTTTTTGACAGGATTATATTTACAATATGTGTCAAGTGACAAGACAGGAAAACCTCAGGGACTCATGCAAATAATTATCCACATGTTATTTATAGAATCCCCAAAAGGCTAAGCACGAACTGTGAGAGTCGTTTCATTAACATGGTATTTCATATCTCAATAGAATAGGTTCATTGCATTACAAGTCCGGCTAACGATAAATCATAGAGCCGATACAATATGTTTTCTCAATGAAAGAAATACAGTTAACTAACATTATTCTGCTGTCGTGGTACTGTGGGTTCAGTAGATTTTGTTCAATGTGAAGTTGATAAGTATGCCACTAATCTTCTCCAGATTTACCATCTTTAAATTACATTCTATTTCATTCTGGCGGCCCTGCTATGTAATGGAAGGCAATAGGTATAAGCCCCATTGACTGAGCTCTGAAAGGGCCTATCTCAGTTATGGTAAGGCTAATACAATTTGTACTCACAATAAACATTAGTGTTTTACAAGTTTTCTCTCCTAACCCTAACCCTAACCATTCCAATTGCTGAGAATGGTTATATCCCTATTTCTAGTTGTGAATTTCATTTTCATTAGAATTGTGGGGTGTTATAAAGCCTGAGAATCTGCAGTGGTTTGATTCTGGTTTAAAGAGATGCTGTAATACATGGCATTGCTGGTACTAAACGTGTATGGTTGAAACACACTTTTTATCATCTCAGAGCGCTGTAAGCCTTGCGCAATGGTCTCAAACTACTGCTGTTTTATATTTGATGGATTTCATTTTCACCCGTGTCATCCGCAAAGGGGTAGTCATTATTTACATCTGCAAGTGTGCATAAGATGTTGACAACATAATGGTCCAGGGCGTCTGAGTGGAGATGTATCTGTGAAAGCAATTTGATGGGCATTTTATGAGACATACTGTATGTGTGTATTACAAATACATGTTTGTTGGTTCTCCTGAGAATAAACAAACAAACCCAGTTATTATCAGTATAACTGTTGTTTAGACGCTGATAGCATCTCTCGATATTGCCTCATGAATGAAAAGTGATTCTGAGGTTCACTGTTTGGCATTAATATCTGTTTTATAAACCCTTTAAAACGACAAAATAACAGGTAATAGCATTTCCCTTGGCGTGTGGGTGCACATTTTATACCTTCAAATACTGCATGTTCTAGAACAAACACAGAGAGCAAGCTGATGTAGCTAATGACAGTTGTCATGCTCATAACTTAGCCTTGATTTGTCTTACGATGGAGAGCTCCCATTTCCATGTGCAGTAGTTTAATGTGGTCTTCGGGTATACAAAACGAGGGGACATTTTGAGTGGTCTTCTGTCTACTGGGTGAGCAAATGGTGCAATTAGCTTTTTTTATGGCTTCTTTTTTAAAGGAAAAGGTGTTTTAAAGACATTAGCCTGCCGTCAACAGCGTTTCTCCTGCCTACCGCTAAATGCAGACAATTTGTCTGTGGTATTTAATATTACAGGAGAAGATAATGGCCCATTTATGCTGGATTATTCAAGGACGATTTAACAGAAGATTCTAAGAGGGAAATGGTCATTAGACATTATTACTGTCATCACTTGAAATGTATACATAATGCAAGTGACCCTCCATCCAACAAAGAGATTTTTTGTTCAACTTGTTGCAGTTAAAAACAGAAGAACTTGGACTACTCCTTAGTTATACAGTGCTAGAATGTACTAATGACTGTCAGGTGCACTTTGTCTTCCGTACTGTATAATAGAGGGACAGGGGTGAACACCTTGATACAGTTATTTGGTCAGAATGACAATAATAAGTACTATTCACTCATATGCTCAGGGTTACAGATGAAGTGACATACCACTACATAATGAGCACATCTGTTAGGGTTAGATTTGTTACTTACTTTAGTGCAAAAATAGAGAGTGAAATTGTCCAGTAATTATTTATGTTTGTCTGTGTATGCGTGTGTGTGTGTGTGTGTGTGTGTGTGTGTGTGTGTGTGTGTGTGTGTGCGTGTGTGTGTGTGCGTGTGTGCGTGTATATGTGTATATGTGTGGGTGCATGTATGCACATCTGTGTATGTGTGTGTGTGTGTGTGTGTCATTACAACAAGGGCCAGGGAAGAAGTTGCATCCACAAGCAAAATGGCTGCATAATTGGCAATGTCATGACACGGTACACTCTGTGGGTGCTGTTTCTGCATGCTGCCCAGACTCTCTAATTACTGGGGTTCCAGCGGGGGAGGTAAGGGAAGGCGATGGGGAGAAGGAGGCTGATACCGCCTGAGTCTGTCAGCCAGGTGGGTTGTTACGTTTGGAACACAGCCAGGCAGCCCAGGATCCCTGGAGTGAGTTTGGAGAGGGACCTGGGACTGGCCATATCAACAAATCCTAATCAAAAGCCTGAAATTGTCAGCTGTCATACACTTTTGGTGCTCTTTGATTCCTTGCCGCCCCTCCTCCTCTGGCCCATCAAATCTCACGCACGCACACACTCACACACACACACACACACACACACACACACACACACACACACACACACACACACACACACACAGAAACAAGCATGCTCATACTGAACAGTGCAGTCACACTACCGGGTATAGTATCACTCATGCTGTTGAATTGCATCAGTAAATCATCACAGTAGTTAGCATATTTTCTTTTACAAGTGTTTAATATACAAAAGACTGTCTTAGGTTTATTGACAATTGACTATTTATACACCATTATAATGTTCCTACGGTAACTTGTTAATGTAATCGCTCATAAAGTGACTTAATAGAAAAGAAAATCAGTGTTTAAATAATGCTAAATGTATTTCAGGAGGACTGGTCTAATGGTATTTATGTTACTGGGGACGTCAGGTCACACAGAGTGTGTCGTCTAGGCTGCTAGCTTTGTAGTTCTAAACCAAAGATTAAACTGACGGGTTTGGATCTGGTCCACAACTTTAAAATAGAACCCTTTAAAGACCTAGAATACGATGAAAGCACGTTTATATTACACACAGTGTGCTTCAGTTTAAGAGTAACACATTTGGTTTTATTGAGTCAGGTCACAGGCTAACAATACCATTTTATTGTGTCCCCGAGTCCCCTTTCAGACAATCCCAAACTTGTGCTCCAATTCAGTAGAGGCTGGAAGGACTGTGTGGCTTTGATCGACCGACTGTTACTAAGAAGCTTTAAAGGGGTTTTAAAAGACCTAAAACGTGTAAAATGGATGGATCAAGTGCAGGAGAAAATTTGATGGTTCAGAGGCAGGTTAGATGTCAAAAAAGTGAAAGCATTCCTATACAATATATCCAGTTAGGACATATTAGCAGCTCACTGATGACATTTTTTTTTTTTAAATCTAAGAGCAGATTAGCACCACATTTAACCCCTTCACATGAGAGGAGAAAAGGCTGAAGGCTGGGCGTGTAGTGTTGGTCTGTGAGGACCCGTCTACAGGGTAAACACAAAGACAACAGCCTTTCTAAAACTCGCTGGTAATCCAAGCATTTGCAGAGGTTACATGCAATGAAAAAAAAGTTTATAAAAAAAAAAGAGAAAAAAAAAGAAAAAAGGGTTGCCTGCCCCTGCAACCACAACATGCCCAACGGTTGAAACTAGTGGGACGAGTTTAAAGAGAAGCTTTAAAGGAAAGGAGGGAGGAAGAAAGGAAGTAGAAAGAAAAAAAAGAAGACAATGCTGTCCAGTGGTTGAGGTTGCCCCAGGTCCCTAAGTGTGAACAGCATGAGAGAACAGAGCCAAGAGTCCTTTATCGCTAACGGAGCGACGCAAAGAGACAGGAGAAAAGGCCAGCAGTATGGAAGATGCACTAAACAAGGAACATGCCAGCACTCACCATGACTATTATCTCTACCTTTATTGGCAGCAGCAGTCACACAGATGGATGCATTTTGGCTACATAGCCATCATCAGCATTAAAACAGAACTTTACCTTGTGACAGTTCAAAAGTGCACATGGGAAATCTATACTCACTTAACACTTATTAGAAACACTATACTAATACTGGGTAGGGCCTCCCTTTGCACTCAAAACAGCCTCAATTCTTGAGACGCCATTTGCTTTGTGACATTGTGCATTACTATACTACTGAAGCAGCCATTAGAAGATGGGTACATTGTGGCCATGAAGGGACGCACATGGTCAGCAACAATACTCAAACAGGCTGTGGCATATTCAAGTGATGACTGATTGGTATTAAAGGGCCCAATGTGTGCCAAGAAAACATTCCCCACATCATTAATGTAATATAATAATATAATACACTGTATGCCATTTAGCGGATGTTTTTAACCAAAGCCATACATTGCAGTGAGTGCACACATTTTTTACTACGGTCCCAGCGGGAAATACACCACCATTAGGTGTTCCTAATAAAGTGTTGGGTAAGTGTATGTACAGTATATGATGTACAGTATTTACAGTATGCATGACAACATACAACAAGACAGTATAGACTTGTCTAGTTGTATGATAAGGTTCGATCTCCGTCTAGGGTAGTTCAGAGATATTGAGCGTCAAAGTTTTTACATTCCATTATGTTTTGTGAGATGGAACCTTTGTATTTTATTAATTACTAACAAAAAAAAATCAACATTTTAAAAATAGCACCACACAGGCATTAATAAACACCTAATGGATCAGATTATGTAAAAAACTAAATTTTTACCAAAAATGGTAATAATTCTTATAATTCTAACATCACGTATTGTTGAATGTTGTTTGAACAATCTCACAACCACACAGATCCTGCCCCAGCAAATTATTGCTTATGAATACTCGTTATGCAGCTCATCTCCCTCCGTGAGTCATCATATATAGTATGATGTCATCATCTATAGTATGATGTCATAGGGCGATAACCTGACAAAAGAAATAAACTAGACAAAGGTTGAACTAGTCATCATTGGTCATTATACACATAAATATGCTGTGTGTCTGAACACTTTATACAACCAAACACTTTGATTGAAAGATTCTGTCATGAAAAAAAAACACACATTTCTCTTTCGTTAAGAAGTTGTGATCTGACCTCTTCTGTAATGAACGCCGGTGGCGCTGGTGATGATAATTGTTATTTATCTGCCGTGCAGATCAGGTTGATATGGGGCTGTGTGGCACCGTGCACCCCTCTCACTTTGGTAATTAAGCCTGTTGATACTGTAACATGCTTACCTGCAATTACGCCATTATAATGAGCACCAGCGGAAGGCAATAGAGAGGGGAGGCCAGGTCAGAGAGAAGCAGCCAAGCATTGGTGTTTTAATAGACACTTAAATACTCTTAATTAAGCTCCTAGTCATGGAGAGAGAAAAAAAAGCTCAGAGGAAAACATCCACAGTTTCAGGCATGGAAGGTTGGCAGAGAGCGGGTGAGAGGGATTCTCTTCGCTTTTAGCCGACGTTTCAAAAAAATGAATGCAGGCTATTTCCTGGAGGCTGTTTCTTTCTTTTTCGGAGAGAGTTGAGGCATAGCCCAGAGGAGCGTTCCTGCACCTTGTCTTCGTTAGCCGAGGAAGCTTTGGCACCTCTGCACCTCTGTAGACTGGTGGTGGTGGTGGTGGAGGTAGTGGTGGTGGTGGTGGTGGTGGTGAGGGTGGTGGTGGTGGAGGTGGTGGTGGTGGTGGAGGTGGTGGAGGTGGTGGTGGTGGTGGTGGTGGTGGAGGTGGTGGTGGTGGTGGTGGTGGTGGCGGTGGTGGTGGAGGTGGTGGTGGTGGTGGTGGTGGAGGTGGTGGTGATGGTGGAGGTGGTGGTGGTGGTGGTGGTGGTGATGGTGGTGGTGGTGGTGGTGGTGGTGATGGCGGTGGTGGTGGTGGTGGTGGTGGTGGTGGAGGTGGTGGTGGTGGTGGTGGTGGTGGTGGTGGTGGTGATGGTGGTGATGGTGGTGGTGGTGGTGGTAGTGGTGGTGGTGGTGGGGTTTAGGCTAAAAAGCTTGGCAGATCTTCACCTGCTCTCTGGCTGCTACTGTGTGGGCTTGTGTGTTTTGTGTGTTGTGTGAGTTTGTGTGTGTGCGTGCGTGCGTCCAAAGATTCAGTCGAATGAGAAAAAAAAGGGTGTGAAATAAAAGAAAGCGCCGTCATGGAGACAGAGCTATCCCAGTGTATTTCCCCAGTAGTGTTCCAGTAAATCTACGTGAAGCCACTCTGCACCATCGCCGTCGCCGTATTGACCCTACGTACCCGTCGGTTCCCTTTCACACTACAGCGGCGGGTATATATCCTCTGTCTGTCCTGACAGTGTGCCATTCAAGGCACAACCTGAGACCATTCCTGTCAGGCGTTCTCTAAGGACTCCTCCCTGTTCTGGTGTTTTTCTTCCCTCCCGTCCGTCCGCCCCTCTTGGCCTGCATCACCTGCTCGCCGCTAGGTTATTATAACTCCTCGACGAGACCCTCACGCGGCCGTGTGATGACAGTCATTAAGATGGCCGTGGGAGGAGGGGCACCGGCGCTTATTAGAGGAGCGTGGCCGACTCGGAGGAAAAACAAACGCTTCCGTTAACAGGTGCCGTTGTGATGCAAAGTATGTAAATCTGCATCTTGAGAAACAACCTCCGTCACACCTGTGTGTGAGAAACAGCTGTCCCGCACGGCGATCATTGTCCCAGAATTACTAAATCGTAATTAGTGAGGCAGGTGTCGGGGTATCAATTAGCGCCCGTGCGGGAGGAGCCCGGGTGCGATCATTCAAACACATGGATGTTAGCGATGAGTGGAACAGATGAACCAAAGTCAAAGTGTCTCGTCGGCGTGACCAACGAGGCTCATGGGATGGCCCTCGGGTGATATAAGAGATCGCAGACGCGAAACCGCGTGTCACGAACCACTTCTGGGGTCTGATCCATTACCGTTACGATTGTAGCTTACCTATCACGGTTAGGACCGTACAGCTAGACCCAGGGCAGGTAGAAATGCCTGTCATCTGATGTATAGCCTGAAGCGTGTGTTAATAAGCCGTTCGTAAACATTAAATTACACATTTTCCCCCCCGAAATCCCTTTGTACTCTTCACAAGTCAACAACACGGCTATAATCTGTAGCATCTCCGAGGCTTTCATCGTTCTTTTTGCCCCCCCCCGCCTCTTATTCCAGTGCTTTTTAATGAAACCAGCAGAAAACACACGATACCGAGGAGGTCTGGAGTCAAATGGATCAGAAAACACTTTTCTATGTGACACATTTAGTGCATAACATGTTTTCAGCTAGAGCTCTTAGAATGGTCGGGACTGTGATATGTGCCAGAGTGGCTCCCCACTGTGCAGTAAGCTAGGTCTTTGATGTAGCGAGCTGTAATGTGGTTGTTATCCATAATCGGCTTGTATTCAAGAGGTTCCCCCGGCAGAAAGAGAGGTACAGGCAGTAACATGGGCTCTATCTGGTGCATAAAAATGCCACAGTCTATCTCTTTTCCCTCCATCCTCCCCTCCTCCCTCCTCCCTCCTCCCTCCTCCCCCGCCCCCACCCGCCAACACCACCATCAACCACCACCCCCGTACCCAGACACCCTGGAACATACAGAGAGAAAGACCAAACCACCTAGACTAGAAAGTAGCCTGAGGTTTCTCTCGACCACCCCCCGACCACTA
>NC_137674.1:49172772-49210272 GCF_963989245.1 Nansenia antarctica | reverse complement strand
TTATAGTGGGGAGAGCTGTCCACTACCTGCTGTGAAGAGGTGCCCTCTGCTTTCAGACTAAGAGCTGCGGTTCAGAAATAACAAGGTAGTGAATGTTTGTGTCCCTTTCTAAAAGAGAAGACACACGGATAAGGGTTACGCCTCCTCTTTGAAACTTTCCCAGTAGAAAGCAGGAGATTCATTTGTAGTGGGT
Source organism: Nansenia antarctica (assembly GCF_963989245.1). Taxonomy (NCBI): domain Eukaryota; kingdom Metazoa; phylum Chordata; class Actinopteri; order Argentiniformes; family Microstomatidae; genus Nansenia; species Nansenia antarctica. Next base: position 49,210,079 of record NC_137674.1, on the reverse strand, counting down.
AGACAACGCCATCTTAATGCTACGTTTTAAGGCTAACACATACACACAGGGTTAAGAGAGAGGCTAGGGTATAACAGCAGTGAATATCAAAATAGTTTTTCAGAATTGAAACAGAAACAGTATGGAATGTGGCATGATGGTATCGTAGAGACAGAACTCTACAGTATTTTGAAATGTATGAAGAAATAAGAATAAAAGATCAAAGAAAGGTGGTTATTGAAACAATCGATTTGTTAAGACACATGAATACAGTAGGGAGTGTGCCTCTCATTCATCTCATATGTCTATTTATGTACGGCCTTCTGTGACTTATCAGATCCACAGCCAACAGATGAGGTGGTGATTCACTGGTGGGCTCTCAGCACCCGGCCCGGCCTGTCAACACGGCCGATCTCCGGCGTCTAAGAGCGTTCTTGTCATTAGCGTTCGCTCCTGAGACGTTTTTTCACAGAGCCAGACTGAATGTGACATTAAGCGAGAATCAAACCACGTCGGACGTGTTGATCTTTCCAGGGCTTTTGGAGAAACAGTCTCTCACATTTCGACGCAGACAGCAGTCTTCAGAGGTTATGGAAAGCCCAGCCCCGGCTGGCCCAAAGCCTCCCCTTTGTCATTATTTACCAACGGACCACAATGTCAGCCTTCTCTTCTCTCTATCCCCAGCTTTTCTCCCTCCCTACCTCTCGATAGTGTTTGCTCTCCGTCTTTGTGAAAGGGGGTTCCTGATGGAGGTGAACAAGAGAAAATATTTCTATCTCTCCATCGGATCAATGGAGATGTGTTTACCTGCCTCAGGCCACAATGTTCACTCCATAATAATGGATCTTAAACGGCTTGTTGACCTAAAGCTTTTGTCCTGGTCACTTGTCAATCCATCAGACTCTGCTGGCTGCCAAGTGGGACACACGCACGCACACACCACACGCACACATACACACACACACACACACACACACACACACACACAGGTCAGCCTACCACTAGCACCTCCGTGACTGAAGCAGCATCCGTCAAACGCCAGGGCGTGTTGGTCAGCCAGGGTCCTCACACACAAAAGAGGACTTGTCAAGACCAATGAGATTTTCAGTAATTAAACTGAAAGGGGTCATTTTCAGTGTAAACTCTGGAGCTCTTAAGGTTTAAGTGGAGGTCCCTGCCCTCTCTGCACGCATGGCTAGATTAGTCCCAGAGCTAAGTAAAAGCTTGGCATACGTGTCTATGTCGGGAGATTGATGGCCAACACCGAAAGGTGTTTTTTAGTACGTACTGTATAGACAAGGCGGATGTTACATTAAAAACCATACAACAACATCCTTTAATTTTCAAGGCAACCCACAACAGACGCCCTTGCTTTTGTTCTCTCTTTGTAAAAAAAAAAAACAGATCCCTATGGTTAAACATGTTAGATAGGGCGATACAGACAGGAGTCATGGGCCCCCATCAGATCGAACACCTCCTGAACATTAGCATCATTAGCTCTCCTCCACCCTCTCTGGTAAGAGACTTCTCTAAATGAGCTCTCTGTTTTAATATTCATTAAAGGCCCACATTAGTCATTTTGACGTTTTTTTTCTTCTCCCTGATATAATGACATCCTGGTGATTGCACAATTTTATTGCACAATGACTCAAGTCTCAATGACCATTTAGGTCACACTATGTGTCTACACAAGTGCATTGTTTACAGCTTATATGGGCTCTGATCGGGTAAGACAGTTGAACTAAGTTCATGAGGCATTTCCGAGTTATATTCTTCAAGAATCAATGGCTGCAGTATATCATTCATTTCAAAGTCCAAACATGCACCAATCCCAGAATGCACCTGGTAACTGCCCAAACTATACAATACTGTCCATCACAAACCATGCTTCCCTGTATAATAATCACACGAGGCTGGTGGAGATAGAAATTAATGTTCTCGCACCCCCTACTGTAACCTACATGCTCTTCGACCCATGCGTCCTTTTCTAATAAGCTTATCGTGTTTGCGGTGCACTTTTGCTACACATACCTCAATAATAAAATCCAACCCCTGGTCATTCTGCTACCGTTTGGGCACTTTGAGAAATCTAGAGTAGAATATAACCCTGGTCAGGGCATAGCGACGTTACGGTGGAGGCGGCAGATTAAAAAGAAAGGGTTTGGTTTACATAAAGGCTCTTCTCCCAGCAGACCTCAGCAGGCTGAGAGTGGCTCCCTGGGCCCGATAAATCACCAGCTACATTCATTCAGCACATTCAGGACCAGACACATTTCTTTCTTTCTCTCTCTCTCTCTCTCTCTCTCTCTCTCTCTCTCTCTCTCTCTCTCTCTCTCTCTCTCTCTCTCTCTCTCTCTCTCTCTCTCTCTCTCTCTCTCTCTCTCTCCAGCCAGCTCTGCTGACTCCTCATTTCTCCCCCTCCTGTTTAATATGTGACCTTACTTACTTACGCTGAGATTGTACAAGTTTCACTGTCAAGGGGAAAAACCAGAGGACAGACAATGAAAGAGTGTGCTTTGGTTTTGTCCTGACTACAGTAGGAGATTGTTGAGGAAATACAACTAAAGATAATAGGGGGAGTCTTTTGAAAGGAAGGCTCACGCATCACTTTCCCTTTTTTTTTCTTCCATGAACCATTAAAACAAATATAATACTGTATTTTAGCTATTGCAATATTCCGACATAGAGTATAAAGTGCATATTTCATCGATATCTTGTCCAACTGTTACATGTTGTTCTGTCAAGGTGCAGTCGTAGGCAGTCTGCCTGTTATAATGCGATTCAGAACAGTGAGTGACAAGGCTTGAATAGGCTGGAGAAAATGGGGTGGTAAAAGGAGCATTAGAGAGAGAGAAAGACAGAAGGGGGCTGGCACACACACACACACACACACGCATACACACAAAACACACACACACACGCACACGCACACGCACACACACACACACGCACACGCACGCACACACACATACACTCACACAACCACACGCACGCACACACACGCACACACACACACACACACACACACACACGCACACACACACACACACACAAATGCACCGACACAAAACACACAAAAGACACACACATACACACACATGCACACGCACGCACGCACGCACACACACACACACACACACACACACACACACACACACACACACACAACACACACACATACAAACACATCAGGCCATTCGACACAGGGAACACCACACAACAGCCTACACTATATTCAATGACCCCCTTTGACAGTTCCTTTCTGTATGTGCCATTGTCTCATTGGCTGAACTGTTCTGTCGTGGTACACCTTAAACCATTTGGCTAATTCCACTGTATACACACCTGGCCTGCACTGTTGAATGGTTGCATTAAATTATGTACTGTAGGTAAACCTTTCCACTTGTAATTACGTAAGGGAAAACCGAAAGAGTTTCGGGTCCAAATACAGTATGTCAGATAGAGCTCTCTGCTTGTAGTCTACATATTAAACTATATCGCAACTATAAGGTATATACTGTAGGTTTCAGTTTTGATATCATTCACACAACACTTAGCTTGTGTGTTATTCTGCAATATGTTTCATGCCTGTGGCCTTTTTTTTTTGGCAACTTTACTCTCCACACATGTTTCATTTGGCCAATGAAGAACAATAAATAGTTTGATGACTTTGGACATCAAGGTCAGAGCCCTACCACTGCCCTAAAGTGCTGATATAGACAACAGCATCATAGAGATTTAGAGCAGTTATTCTTGATCATTTCACAAAAATAGTGTCCTCTCTGTAGCCCTGTAGCATGTAGTCACCCCCTTCTTTCAATGTGCTCCTTCACCCCCTCTCCTCTGCCCTCAACTCTCCCCCAAGTTGTTGCTGCAAATGTTATTAGGTATGTTAATAGGTAAGTCAAACTTACCTGGTAAAATAAGGGTTTAATCAATTCTATACATATAAATAAAACAAGAATACCTCAAAAATATCTAACTGCAATGTCTTGAGTTTGAAGTACAACAAGATATACAGGCCACAAGAGAACCTTCTAGAACTGGAGAAAAAAAAGAAATGGAATAAACGGCTCACAATAAACAATGAATAAACATACGCCTGCTATTTTTCCTCTTGTTGCGTTTGATGGAAGACGACGCAAACCTAAACACACAAGGGCTGGGCCTGGCTGTATAGTGATTGTTTGTTGAACGCTTTGGTGAGCTGCGTTTACCTTCCCCACCACCAGCTAATTAAGTCCTCCTGATTGAAGGCCTGCGCTGATTATGCTGCGGTGGGGGGCTGGCGGGGGGGCAGAGAAGACCCCCTCTCTCATCATTAGCATCCTCTCCAACTAGGGGAACGTGTGAAAGCTCTCTCCTTTGTCTGACTTTGGACCAGGGGATAATTGTGTGTCATGTGTTAAAGAAATTACCTCGCTGCCCCCCCCCCCTTCCCCCCGCCCCAATTAATGATACTGACCCTACGAGTGAAAGTGAAATAGGAGGGAAAATATATAAATAACTCATAGTTACACAGTGGTCGATAACTTCTGGAAATTAGTACGGTGTAACTTTTAAATAAGCATTTAAGGTATTGTTGTATACTTGTGTGTGTGTGTGTGTGTGTGTGTGTGTATGTGTTTTTATTTTTTAATGAAGCTAGTTAGTTAGCATAGTTTCTGGTCTACTAAATGTGTTTACCTGCCAGTAAAAAAGACTGGCACCAGTCTGGACGCTTGACACACTGAGGCGACAACCGCCTGCGATAAGGGAAAGCATCCATTGTTATTAATTTGTTATTTCTCTTCCCCTGGGTCGCCGGCTGGATTATCGTGTGTAACACACACATAGATCAAAACCCATCGTAAACATTAGCAATTAATCTTCTTCGCTGGGCTCCCCCCGAATGCCTGTTTAACATAAAGCTGATCAAATTAAGTTGTTTGCGGCCAGAACTCACTGTTGTCACTCTGTCTGGAAGTGTTACAACATCCATTTACTGATCGCAGACATGTCTTTCTTTGTTGCTGAAACCATCCTAAACCCGTGTGAATTGTTGGAGTCTTTTTTTTCTTTCTGGCGTCTCCCTATTCCAGTCTCTGTGTCTGTGATGTGGAGGAGACGGAGAGGAGCCCAGTCGGAGCTCAGAGCCAGGCAGGCAGGGGGGGCACAACAGCAAACAGCCAGTGCGATTTGTATTAGAGTAATCCTTTAATTGCTTCATGGCAAAATGTCTATAACATATTAAGTAATTCAATACAGACAGTTAATGGAAAGGCGGGGAGATATCATGTTTTGCATAAAACCTTTAAAGCCTATTGCCTTGCAAAATGGTCTCCGCTCGTTTTGATCATATTCATAACCTAAATAATCCCAGCATCTATTTCAAAGCTGTATCCCGGGATCAGTGTCTTTGAGAGCGCTACTGCTTGTAACATATATAAAACCCACTATTCTATTTGAAAGGTATATCATGTTAAAGAAAACATTACAGTATGTTCCTTGCATTGCACAGGCATGGCATCTGGTATTGAAAAAAAATGGTTTGCATTGACATGAAAGAAAACTGCTTTGGGATTTAAATGATCACATAGGCCTACATTTGATTATAGAACAGACGCTTGGTTTAATCTATTTCATATGCAACAAATAGCAGGAAATAGGGTCCAGTAAGTAAGCTTCAACTGAATTCTGCATTCAAATGAAGGGTTTTTAAATCGTTCCTTACATGTTTATTGAAAAAGAGGGATTCTCTTGAGTTATGCTTAATGGTATCTATAGTAACTGATCTGGTTAAAATGTGGGTGAACTATCCCTTTAACTGTTTACAACACGTTAAACCTTTGTTATGACAGTTCCATGACGCCGTGTGTGATGAAGGGTTGGAGTAAAGTGAACCGGATACATCTCCAATATCCCTCCACTGATACAGAGTGAGATTTATCATTAGGAGATCAGATCTTCTGGAAGCTGTCAAGCCAGAGGAAGGAAGTCAGTCATGTAGGCCCCTAGTGACGGCCTGAGGGACAAGACGACTGCTCATGAAGACATCATCAGCCTGACTGACTAATACTCTGCCTGGTAAGCGCCTACACCTACACCCAGCTAACGCCTCACAGGAGGAGAAAGGATAAAAATAAGCACTCCATTGGGCGGGGCCCGCCTTAAAAACCCAGCTGACCCGCATCTGCATAGCACAAAACCCTGACACGTCAAAATGAAGTTTTGACAATATTCAAAGCAGACATGATGGAAACCAGTAAACCATGAATGCTGTTTGAAGACGCAGCCATGCTGTTCTCCTGGGAGAGAGAGCCTGTCGTTGGTGGTCGGTTTAAGACATACCCTCTTCCTGCTGACACGGTTCTGAGGAACTGAAATTGCCCAGATTCTTTTAGGAATCGTCAGCTTTTCAAACGCATGCATAAGTAAGAGCCTAATGAGGGCCAATTAAAGTGTTTTCATGACACAGCCCTGATGATTTCACAGGCTTTCGTTGTTTCAAGGAGGGAGGAATCAAAACGGTACAGTACTTTATGTACAATACAGTTCGCTCTAAATGTCCTGGTTCTTGCTGAGCCTTTATTAGGAAAGTGCCCATGAGATATTAGATTGACAGTGATGGAACTATCCCAAAAAAGGGGTGGGGGGGGGGGCAGGGGGGGATGATGTGACAAGACAATGGCATGTTTGATCCAAATTGTAAATAAAAACAAAACGAAAAAAGGCGGGGGTGACGATTGGTCGGTGAGAGGCGATGGCTTCTTGGCACCGTTTGACTGCAGACACAATAGCCGTTTATTGTCACAGCCGACGGGCGGCCCTCGGGTGCATTGACGGCCATGTGAAACGGGCTTATCCAGAGCTCCGCTGGGGCTCCGCCGGGCTCTTTCATCCAGGGTTGTCCTCCGACCACAGCAAGGGCCGAAGGGTCACAGGGGTCGCAACTAGGGCAACGTGGTCCAAAAGCCGGGGTCAGCGGGGCTGTCTCAGGTTCACGGTCCCGGAGAGGAGACACCAAGAGAGGGACTTAGGAGGTCAGAAGGATTACTGAGGAGGCCTCTGGCTCCTTGTTGTGTTTCAATTTCTAATCCCCCCCCCTCCATGAAAACGGCCAGTGTTGCGCTAGCTCCATTCCAGCAGAGCACCAAGCCGGAGATCTCTGACAGAGAGAAATCGTCTCTCTACCGTCTCAATGCGACGGCTTAGGAGAATAAGGGATGGCGTTATGTGTATTTCTAGATAGGACGGAAAACTACTTTTGAAGAGTTCAACTCAAAATATTAGCTTGTTCACCTGAACAGATTTGCAAGAAACAGGGAGGCAAGTAGGATCTCATCTAGGAGCTTTAGTGAAAACGAGCTTTTAGGGTTTAACGATTTCATTTGGGGCTTGTCATTTCTGTGGCTAGGAGGGAAAGACCTACAACAGTAACTGATGATGAACAAGAGGAGAAAGGGAACACAAGAAGACAATGAATACAGACATGGGGACAGGGATCTCATATTTAGCTCATGATTGCACTCGGGGTAGACAATAAGTAAGATTCATTGGGCCATTTTTTATTTGCGTCTGCCAGGATCTGAAATGAAATGTTAAATGTTTCATGGGCTAAGAAAAGGGCAGAATTTGTCTTTGTATTGGCCACCAAAGAGAGGAGGGGGCATAGAGAGAGAGAGAGAGAGAGAGAGAGAGAGAGAGAGAGAGAGAGAGCAGGGGAAGATGGAGACGGAGAGAGAGACAGAAACTAAGGGATCGAGGGAGAGAGCGGGAGAGAGCGAATGAGGGAGGGAAGGAAGGAGGGAAGCTGGGATGTTTTGGGCTGTCTGATGGATGAGGGTGTGGGGGGGCGGAGGGGTGGAGGGGTGGAGGGGTGGGGGCGGTGTCTCCTGAATGATGATGGTCTAATATCATCATCCCCCTGTCAGGCCTAATAGGCTTTCGCTGGTAGGAATCACTCATACCGCTCTGCCATTATGCCCGGCCCATGACAGTGCCATCCATCCACTCAAGCCAAGCCCCAATGTCTCCAAACTAATGAGGAAATATATGGTTCAAGGAGCTCTGAAAAATTAAACAGGTAGCGTATGAACAATTTGTTTCACGGGGATGTTTATTATATTTATTGAATATTGAAGCGTGGATGTGTCTCTCGTCACGCAGCCATGTTTGAGACATTGTGCTCTGAGAATTTGCTGACTGGACAAATGCGCTTTTGTCTTGCCTGGGTGGGTTTTCCTGGTTTAATGTATGAAATAAACATCAATTTCTCCTCTCCTTTTTATTTTTTATTTTTTTTTATTTTTTTACCCATCTCAGTGTTGGCCTTGTTCACTCCATTGCTCCTTGACCACCCTCCCACCACCAATTCATGGCCACATGAAAATATGCAATAATAAATAGATATCTCCTCCAGAGAATATTGCCATATTTCTTCCCTGCGTGGGACAGTATGAAAGAAATGGCTGTACAGTATGACCACTGGGTCACTGGACTTTGTTCTTTGGAGGCTAAAACCTATGCTTCCATGTTCGCATACCAGAACGCAATCATAACAACCAAAAAATGACATCAACAACGCTATGCTAATGACCCATTATCATAATTATATTTAGTTACAGAACGAAAAAAATAAGAAATCTCCATAAATGTCCGTCCCGTCTGCAGTCCCAGTCCCTAGCTTATGCATTCTAGACTATTCTAATTTTAGAACGATTGAGCGGGAGAGAAGAGTCACCCGTCTCTGCCTCACAGCGAGCCTGTCGCCAGTACACCTGTCACTGCTTTCCTTCACGCAATAGCTGATCACAGGACACTTTAAACATGGTTACTCTCCTCTTATCTCCTCCCCATACTGCACAGATCCCACTATCTCCAATCTCCACTTTAATCATGTGACACTTCCCTCAGCACTAGCCCCCCCCCCCCCCCCCCCCCCCCCCCCACACACACACACACACATACACACACACCAACCACCACCCCCGCCCCCCCCACAAGGGAAAACTGCCGTCGTCAATAACAAGGGAAACTTTTTCAAAGTCTGTCCATAAAAGACCCCCTGTCCCATCAAAAAAGTCACATTTCATTATGGATCTTGTGGTATGAAAGAGTGGTCGTTCGTACATTAGGCAAATCGTTGTTTGGGTTGTGCTTTGAGGATGTATACATACTATGTCTTTAAGATGGTGGCGGTACATATACTTCACATGTCCTGTGCGTTCTTTCTTATGCATATAGTGTAATTATCGGTATACTCTTCAGCATTTCTGACAGTAAATATGGAAGTGTGCCGGGGGGGGGTTAGATTACCTTGATACATATGTTGCAAACATAAAGATACTGGTGTTTTTTTAATGATTTGCGTATACAGACGTTATGCATTGATGACACATAATTCAAAGAGAGTGGAGTTTCGTCGCTGCCACAGACAATGAAATGTGTTTTTACTCTCGCGACGGGTTTTCACATTGGAGTAAAATGTCCTGCAACCACAACAATAACACTGCCGATCTGGTTACAGATGTTTCCTCTGGCATAGGGGGGTCATGTTTCATGCAGGTGGTTGGTGTTTACCATACACACATGTGAACACAAATCATTGTGGTCACTGTATTATTCTCTTGTCTATGTTGGCTATCTAGATGAGAGCAGTGTCTCCAGCGACAGTAGCCTCCTATACTATAGATCTGTGGTCAGGTCACACCCACACAGACACACACACAGACACACACACACACACACACACACGCACACACACACACACACACACACACAGACACAGACACACACACACACACACACACACACACACACACACACACACACACACACACACAGACACAGACACACATACACACGCACACACACACACACACACACACATACACACGCTTTCACCTGCCCCTGTGTTGTTAGCCTGGTAAAGGCACAGACACCCTCCTGATGCCCCACTCCATAGGGTTAGGGTATGCGTGTGTGTGTGTGCGTGTGTGCGTGTGTGCGTGTGTACTGTATACATGTGTAAACACGCTCCCAATGCCGTTGATCCCGTGGTAGAAGGTGTGTGTGTGTTTATAAACCGGGTTCTGGTAAAGTGCGCTCCAAGACTATTGTGGTCTCCACGCCGGTGGTTTCCTTTGTGGCGTGATGAGCGCCTGGCCGTACTGTAGCGGCCAGGGGCAGAAAGGAGCTGTCTGTCGACGGGACGGCTGCTAACACTTGTTCTCCACCCCCCCCCCCCCCCCCCCCATCGAGGGGGGGGCCAAGGAGAATAGAGGAGAAGCAGCTGGTAGGCTGAACAGGAAACAGCAATGGTAACAGTGTCAACAGCTGTCTCCACGGACACACACACAGACCCAACGTCTGGCAACAACAAGCTGCGTTTATGAAAAGCTAAGTGTTTAGTTAGCTGAGGGGGGGGGGGGGTTTGGTTCATACTGTATCTTTGTGCGTGCCTGACTGTTACAATGCAATGTGAAATGAATGTGTTTGTGTGTTTTCCTGGTTTAGTCCATTCTAGTCCGAGGTCGGTCATTACATCGGTGATGACAACATGGCCGACATCGAATGCTGAGCAAACAGGAGAAGAAAAAGCAACAACAGCTGAAGAGTTGCGGAGCACAGCTGGGGTGAAATGGACGTCTGCTTTATGAGACAATCTATCTGACTCATTATCATTGGAGTTACATAATACACACGTACAAACACAGCTGATTATTGGGCACCTTTAGTTAGTCCAGATAGTTAGTGAAGGAAAAAATCTGTCTAGTACCTGCCGGGGTTATACTGTACGTATTATGCTCCGTTTTTAAAACGTTGAGATGGAAAGTGTTAATCAATTCAATGAAGGTAGAAAGTATACGGCGTGAAAGCTACAAGGCTCCTTTTAAAATATGTTTGTATTCTATTGGACAGTTTCTTGGACACAGATTAAGCATCATCCTGGACTAAATCACTCTTGATTATTATTTAGGTAAATATTACTATTACATAGGGTTACGCCTTAACCTAGGTCTGGGAATCCGGCGCTATATGAAGAACAAAGACTTGTCCCAGCAGTAGAGCTGGGTATGGGTATATAGAATGCTGCATTCCTCGATGCTGTTACAGTGACCTCAAACTAAGGTCAAGATGACCCACTCGAGAGTCAATAAATCAAGATGTCACCTCCGCCTCCTAGTTCCTCCTACTATCACTAACTTTGAGAGTCCCCAGCATTCTGTCACTTCCCCTGCGCCGCGCCTGACCCCCAGCCCAAACAAACCGCCTGTCATCACCACGGCGACAGGTACGACAGCTCCGGTTGAACGTGAGGAGTGATCTTGCCCAAATGTAACACTCTCTCTCTCTCTCTCTCTCTCCCTCTTTGTTGTTCCCTCTCACCCCTTCTCCCTGGCTCTCTTTGTGACCTCTCTATCTTCCAGAGTTGATAACTCAGTCTTACTTTCATTTCTTTTCTTTTTTTTTAAGTAAGTCAGTGTCGAGCTGTGAAAATATGTAATTATCGTTAGTTAGAACATGTACGTCTGTGTGTTATATGATTCAGAGGATGACATTTGTTCTTACTCTATTGTCCAAAGTCTATATGAGGGTTTTTAAACACGGTTTATGGTAGATAGCTATACAAATTTCAGTCTACAAATGTCTAAGCCTTAGTTACATCTCATTTCGGCGAGAGCTTTAATTCACCCTTAAGAAACCATTGTTGGACATCCGTCTCTGAATCTGGTGGAATTATCTACCATTTGCCAACTGTAATACCTTTCTGGGATTGCCTTCCTACCAGAGCTTATTCTATCTTGGGCCAGAAGATTTTAAGTTCCTTTTATGTACATTTCATTACTAGAATACGGAAGCCTCGTCGGGGTCATCCGGGAATAAATGTGACCATCAGTGAACATTCTTAGTCGTCATTAGAAGAATAAATATCAATGAGATTACCTCGTAAGCCTGGCAGAGATATCCTCTCCCGCTCCAGTCTCCTCAGACATGGAGGAAGTATTAAAGGGACTATTTTCGCGATAGTGTAAAAAAACATGTACAATCATTGAAGAAGTGAAATAGCCACTATTTTAAGCCGGGGGGTGAATTATCCCCTCCCTGGTTTTTTCATGTCATCGGAGACCAAAAAGGCTGGAGGTTCAGAGAGAAACACGGAGCTGATAATAGGAGGAAGGCCTACAGACGGTGGCGTCTGCCTTTCACTGACCTTAAATACCTTATCTGCACCTTTGAAGCCAGGGAGGGGTGATTGGCAGGTCAATTTGTGATAGTATCGGCTGATGTACTTGGCGCTCTTAATGCTCTTTGCAGTCGATAAGTCTTCTTAATATGAAAACTGTCATAATTCATCCGCCTTTTCAGGAATATACATCGCTGAGGAAACAGCAATCCGGTCACCTGTCAGACACAGACGTGTCACAATTCCCCCCCTTTCCCACCAACGTTCCATGATTTCACTTTATGGAGATTATCTGCAACTATAAAGCAACTGGGATTATTTGGGGTGGTTTGTTGAAGCTGAGTTACTGTAGCTGTTCTACCCTGTGTGTAGAAGAGTCCGAGTGTAGCTGTTCTACCCTGTGTGTAGAAGAGTCAGAGTGTAGCTGTTCTACCCTGTGTGTAGAAGGGTCCGAGTGTAGCTGTTCTACCCTGTGTGTAGAAGAGTCAGAGTGTGTCTGTTCTACCCTGTGTGTAGAAGAGTCAGAGTGTAGCTGTTCTACCGTGTGTGTAGAAGAGTCAGAGTGTAGCTGTTCTACCCTGTGTGTAGAAGAGTCCGAGTGTAGCTGTTCTACCCTGTGTGTAGAAGAGTCAGAGTGTATCTGTTCTACCCTGTGTGTAGAAGAGTCAGAGTGTAGCTGTTCTACCCTGTGTGTAGAAGGGTCCGAGTGTGGCTGTTCTACCCTGTGTGTAGAAGAGTCAGAGTGTAGCTGTTCTACCCTGTGTGTAGAAGGGTCCGAGTGTAGCTGTTCTACCCTGTGTGTAGAAGGGTCAGAGTGTAGCTGTTCTACCCTGTGTGTAGAAGAGTCAGAGTGTGTCTGTTCTACCCTGTGTGTAGAAGAGTCAGAGTGTGCTGCCTGGCCCTGAGACCACTCCTCTTTGTCCGGTTCCTGTCAGACCCGTCACCGTGCCAACCCCTCTCAGTGGGCTGTTTCCTGTGCAAATTAACAGACTCAGTGGTGAACAGGATTCCAATTTAGAGGCTAGAGGAGAGTGTGCAAATTAGTCATGTTTTTTAATTAAGCCCAGTGCTCGGCGCGGAGCGGTGGTCCCATTGTTCCGGATGGGGCAGGTGCAAATTTATTCTCCCGGGGAAGAGCGGCGGTGTCCTCCAGCAGAGTCCCGTCCACGTCCTAATCAGCTCCCCAGCTTGAAAACTTTCACCGCTTTTCCCCCCTCATGCTGAGAAGCACCACTGAGATGTGGTCCGAAATTATTCCTCATTTGAGGACCTAGTTTGTAACATTTCCATTAAAAGTTGCCGCCACTGCGAGCAGGCCCAGCATTTGATTTTGGATAATTATAGTTTGCCGGACCGATGTGTCGGTCAGTCTCTTCTGGCCAATTAGAGAACAATCCTAAAGTCCCCTGGGCCCTAGAGCTCTGTTAGAGTGTCCTCTGCTGTCATCATATTTGTTTTCTCTCTCTGGGTTCCTGTCCCCTACGGTATACAGTTAGTGTTTAGTGTACTGGGTGAATCACATCAAATATATTGTATTGAACCTTTTGTCTCCTAAATTGTAAATGACAGTTGGCAAGAAATGACACCTTTTACAAGGAGTATAAGGAGTATAAGGACAAGTACTATAAGGATAGATTGGCTACTTACAAAGTCGTCCAGTGCCATGACATCATTAGAGACAAAACACACTACTGTAGCTGTCAATACTGATGGGTCACTTAAAACTAGCCTTCCAGAAGATTCCAAATGAATACCTGAGATGCACAAGCTGAGACAGGCACAACAGGAAAGATTTATGAACCAAAAAATTACAAATGAAATCCAGTATCCAATTCTAGAGAGGCGTGTGACCAGTCATATGCATAGGCAAATTCTGTTTTAGGTGACAATGACAATTACAGTACGTGTGCCTCTTCAATGAGCTGCATATCCCTCTGTGGGGGCTGGAATCATACAGGGACTTGCCTGAAATAATGAGCTGTCTTTAATCATGTGAGACAGTACTTTGAGCTGCTTTGCATCTTATTTGCAGAGGAAAGGAGGGAGGGGGGGGGGGGGGGTTCTAATTATCGTAACACCACTGTAGAAATCACACAGCATCCTGTCCATTGGAAGTGATGCTGAGTCCTAACCAACCTTGGCAGGAAGTGACACCAAAGAATGTGTCTAAATTCTGACAGGATACCAAAACAATGACAGAGAAAGAATAAATGACAAAAGGCAAAAATATTTGGGATTGTTAGGGATTTCTTCCCCATGAATCTGTAAATACAGACCTCATGGAGCAAAAATGACACATTTCATGTGTGTGTCTGTTTGGCAGTAGCTACATCCTCAACATGCATTTTGATATGATATACTATACTGTACACAAATGATATACGCATCAATTGTATGCATATACAATTCATGCCTATATATATATATATTATATATATATATATATATTGTATATGCAAGACATGACAGCTTCTCTCTTATACACACCCTCATCACAGATACCCTCCTATTGTGAATTCTCTGTTGACAGGAATCCAGAAGATACCGGAGATATCAAAATAACAATGCATCAAAATCTGAGCTAAATTTGACTTTGATACAACTCTGATTCTGACAGAAAATGACAGTTTGGGGTGCCTTTTTTATTTTTATTTTTTTTACACAGAAACATGTAAAAGAACAGTAAAGGCATTGAGTTCCTGTCTGAGAGATGAATGCAAAACCAGCTCATACCTTCATTTCCTGTAACTCTAATTGGAGATGACACCTAGGGATTGTGACGAATTTGGGTGTTGTTATGACGCTGAATATTAACGTGGTCCATTTTAGATACACCTGATATATCAAAGTGCCACGCTCATGAATGGTTTCACCCTAATAATATCCAATGGGCTGTTTCACCCCTTCGCACTCTAATTCTAATACACCCACCATGGAAAGTGGATTGGAATGGGAACATCCATTCTATGAATTCTAATTCTATGCTTTCACCTTGTTCTAAATTCCATAGAACTAAAATGCCTGACATAAATACAGATACTGTAAATCATACATTCCCTCTACAGTATGATACCCCCCCCCCCCTAAGTCTGCATCCACCCACAAGCAGCAAAACCCCACTGTCCCCCGCAAAAAACCCTCTGATCATTTGCATCTAAAACGATATCCAACATTTGTTATTCCATCAATCAATACCATCTCCCTATTCTCTCTCTCTCTCTCTCTCTCTCTGTCTCTCCGTGTGTATAATCTCATACAACCGTGCATGCAAAACACTTAACAATAACATGTACTATGTTATACACGGCACCGTATATCATCCCTGGACGCATTTACATCCTGTTAACAATTTCTCAGGCCAGATTAGCCGGGCTGGGAGACGGCAGGCCAGGTCCCATGAGAGGGAGGCTTTGGAGCTGATAAGGCCCGGCTATAGGAAGGCAAGGCAGGATTAATACACATGACCAGGGCAGGGCGGCCCTCTGATTATTCCAGCAGAAAAATGCTCCTATCCCATCGGGCCATGCGTGATTAAATACAGGGAAGGAGGGAGGGATAGGAGGGAGGGATAGGAGGGAGGGATAGGAGGAAGGGATAGGAGGGAGGGAGGGAGATCGAGAGACGTCGGGGAGATAACTAATTTTATTTATGCAAGCCGGTTAGCCGTGGGTCGGGCAAGCCGGTTAGCCGTGGGTTGGATCACGGGTGGGGATTGTTCACGGTACACCGGGGAGCTCACCCCTGATCACACAGAGGGCAGCTTTAGAAGATGCTTTTCCACCTCTCCCTTTCTCTCTCTCTCTCTCTCTCTCTCTCTCTCTCTCTCTCTCTCTCTCTCTCTCTCTCTCTCTCTCTCGCTTGTTTTGCACCCACTGTATCTCTATATCCACCCACACTATACAGGTTGCCTCTATTGGAATGACTGTTAATAGCTGGCACATGCTCACACACACACACACACACACACACACACACACATGTGCAGACACACACACGCAGACACATGCAAACACACACACACACACACACACGCACACACACACACACACACACACACACGCGCACACACACACACACACACACACACACACACACACAGAGACACACACACACACACACACACACACACCTTGTCACTAATCTAGCAATGAAAGACAAACTGTCTTGTCTTGGAACAACAGGACAGAGAAGAGAGGCTACTGACTCCAAGCTGTTTTCCAGCTCCACACTCCTCCTCTTCTCTCCTCCTCTTCTCAGATTAAAGATGGCAGCTGATGAGTCCACACCCTTGACCAGGTCTTCAAAAACTTTTGACCAATCGTTTTTTACAACTCATCAGGCCATTGTTTTCATTAGAGTCCTTCGATTCAACACAGATCTTTTTTTCTTTTCCTTTTTTTGTGTGGAAGAGAGGATTACCTAATTAACTTCTTCAAAAACATGTACTCATTATAGATTGAATTCCTTTTTGTATTCCGAGCCTGCTTAATTAATTAGTTGTGTTAATGACCCATTAATGGCAGTGCACAAGGAATTCTAACGAGGCACCTTAATTAAATATTATCTCACTGCTTAATCAATGCTTTTAATTATTCACATGATATTTTCTCCAGAATCAATTTGGCCCTGGGCATAGTACTACACTGCAGCACTACAGCATTCTGCACAGGTTCTCTCCCACCACTGATTCATTGTAGAATTGGTCATTTCCTTTTCAAAATCCTCTTTTAATATCTGTGAATATGAGCCATTTGGCACAGAACCATGAGTTACTATGGACAAGTGCAATTCTGATCATTCTCATGTCAATTTCAATTGACCCCGAGTCACATTTTACATCTGTTTGAAAGACACACTTTCATTAGAGAGATGAGGTGATGCAATTACATAGATAGGCTATGGTTTCACCATATCCCCATAGCCATTACAGAATCATATATGACAGGATCACATTGTGGTATTCAGAAATAAGCTTTTAGTGATTTACCAATTTTACACAAAGTGCTTTTGTTTAATTATTGCATTATGATTAATGATTGCATCATGCATATATTTTTCTTGCAGTCATCCTGTTCTGCCCAAATGCGTCTTCTATACAGGGCTCATGCACTCCACTGCCAAAAGCTTTTACTGTATGCTTATTAATAGGAATGCTACAGAGACACACAGCACACACACACACACACACACACACAAGCACACATGCACAGCGCGCACACACACACACACACCCACACGCACACACTTTTATACTTAAATCACACACATCTTTTACCACACACATGGTTATATTTACACACATCACAATGAGACCATGAACCCTCCTCTCCTCCCTTCTATTGAACAAACTGGAAGGCCTCAGTCATCAGCCTCGTTTTAGCTCAGATTTGGAGGGATCAAAGGTGGCCAGCTGGGCGGGGGTGGAGGAGCAGATGGTGGCATGCTCTGGGGGACCAAGCGAAGGCCCTTCAGGTTTTAACACCTCCTCCCTCCCCAGGGAGCCCAGAACGAGGGGGATCCGGCTCTGGCTAGGCTAGGCTAGGGGAATGTACCTGAGCTCCGGAGGCATGACCACCAGGCTTCCACTACACGACCCCCTGCTCAGATCACATATGGTGCCAGCCATGGGGCCCTGCTCGGCTTTGACCCGAGGAAGACACGCTCTTGAAGGGGCGGAAGGCGGAGAACCACTCTACTCATGTGTGGGGACGGGGGTGCTGAGAATGAGCCTTGGGTTTTCTTCTGGAGGAGGGATATGCCAACCCTAAAACAGCCCGGTCTATTACGATTACTTACAGACAAATCTTCCTTTTATGGTAAACGTAGCCTTTGTAGTTGTAGTTTAACGTCATTTTCGATGAAAGAGATTATTATTTGACCATTTTACCTCTCCTTGCCCTTGAGTGGAGTGATCTGCATGGGGCAGGGGACGGTTGGCCTCAGGAGAGACTGCAGGTGCTGGAGTGGATTAATCCCTTGCCAAATCTTCTCCGCCTCAACAGTCTCAAAGTTCCAGGAACAGAGCCTGCTGGGAACTTGAAGTGGTACTTGTGGTCTGGGATTATGACTTTCAGACTTGTTGGCCTTGAGAACACAAATGCAGCCTCTTGAGATGGATGAATTTGCAGAGGGAATAACTTCTTTGGAGGGGTTCAAATTCATCCCCAGACTAATGTTTTTTGGGGGGAGAACTATTTTCCATAAAGCCATCTTAAGTAGTCACATTTTCCCTGTGGCTAATAGGATCATGATGGGAGTAATCTCCGCAAATCTGACAGAAAAAAAGAATGTCCTGGCCTTCAACTTCTTCCTTTCGGTAAATGAACAAATTCAAGAGTCTTTCCTGTGGGAGAAGGGAAGGGGGGAAAAAAGCTGGGACTGGCAACAAGACAAAAAAAGACATCATGTTCTCAGACAAGGTTCGGCTCGTAGCCAATACCTAAGGGTGGGTATGGTTAAGACAGCGCTCGCCCTGTGTCCTTCAGCCTTCAACACTCAACACACAGAAACAATCTGATATGGTATAACCAAGTATTCAAAGCAAACGTTTCTGAAGTGTTTATACTGTATATACGTGTTATTAAATAGAATAACAAGTAGAAGATTTAGCGAAGCAACAGCGAGGAAAAGAAATACATTTGAAACTTTCTTTCGACACTTTTACCACATCCACAAAACTGGAAAAATAATTAAACATAACAAACAAGTTCTTGGACAGGAGATGCTTTGTTGAAAGTTTGCTGACAGTACATCAGAGACCGGGTCCATATGATCACTGACAGCCTTGTTGCATTTCCTCACATGGGGGTCTAGAGAGGTAGTGTGGTCTAGTGGATAGTGATTGGACAGGTGATCGGAAGGTTGTAAATTCCCGCCTGAAACAAATCCCGCCTGAAACACCACCACTAGTGTGCCCTTGAGTAAAGCCTGGTACACACATAAAGATAATCTGGCTGATTTTGGTTTCCCCCCTTCCTGATTTTGGATTACCCCTTCCGATAATCTGTCTGATTTCCCCCCTTCCGACCAAGGACAGCAAACATTATCGTATGGCTCTAAAGATTATCCTACAAGATTATCTTGTGGTGTGAGGTGTGTTAAGAGGTGTGTTTCTCCCGACAATCTGCTCAGAAAATGGTCGGGGCCGACGATCGTAAATATTAAACGTGTTCAATATTTATGATCAAAGGTCCTCTTGTGTGTGGGCGAAACTGACAACTCGCGAGCAGGGTTGCCAGATAGGATTGACAGTTTCCAGCCTAACCATAGTCTAAAGACCGCAAAATCCACCAAAAACCAGCCCAAAACCTATATTGTCAGAAAACCGCTAATTACTATTACTATAATATACTATCTCCTGCCCCCTAAACTGTATGTCTGTTGCCAATGATGTTTGTAAAATAAAATAAAAACCCTGCACATTGTATGTAGCTATTAGGGTGTGTGTTTTAACTTCACGCATTTTGTAACTTTCAGGCACTGACATTTTGATACCGCCTAAAATGCTATTTAGCTTTTTTTCCGGCCCAGTGTGATCAAAAGTAGCCCATTCAGCGGTAAACCGCCCCATCTAGCAACCCTGCTCGCAAGTCCGATTGTGACGTGGAATGGACTGTAGCCAATCAAGAAGCGAGCTGACTGACACGTCTTCTTCTTTTCATTCTTTGCCCCGTTGCACACGGCTGCCTCGTACAGGTCAGATCACGCGAGATTTATGGCTTGGGGGACGAGACTCCAGACTGTTGTAGGATCAGATCTTTATGTATGTGGTGTGCTGTATTGGGGACATCGGATTACACCCCACACAATTCGATCAAAACTGTTCAATCCATGATTATTTATCTTCATGTGTGGGGTCTCTCTCAATAATCTGTTAAGATTTAGAAATGTTTTATGTGTGTACTAGGCTTTAGGCACTCAGTTACTCCAGAGCAGAGGTTGAAAAACTAGTCTAGTTCACAAGAGAACAATACCGGCCACCTAGCTAAGAGCGGGATTTCATTGCAAACAGATAGGGCGGCTTGTCCATACGGAAACTACATTGAAATGGTGCATGATCAGACGTCTGGAAAGGCTACATTTGCTTCCCACTCTCACCTTGTCACTCCAGCATCAGGCCTGCATGCTCCCCACTCTTGTGTTCAATACACACCGACTGGCCCCACCACCTCTACCGATCACGTCTCTTCACTACACTGGCTCCTTGCTGGTGGAATGAGCTTCCCACGGCTGTCAGAACTGCAGAGTCACTACCCATCTTCCGTCGGAGACCTCTTCAGGTTACACCTTAACCGCTCCTCCTGAGACATCCACTACCCCCCAGCACTGCGTCTCCTGAGACACCCGCTTTTCCCCTTTACTGTGTCCCCTATGACTTCTACTGCCCCCCTTGTACTGTCTCTCTGTTCTCCAGTGTCTATATATATTAAAATAATAATAATAATAAAAAATTATAATAAAATAAAGGTTTTCCTTCTATCACTGAGACTGCCAATGGCCCCTGGCCTGAGCTGGATTACTCTTCCTGATACGACTGGTGGATTGATGATTCACTTGCTTAGTCAAATGTATTGATTGTAGGTCGCTTTGGAATAAGGCGTCTGCTAAATGCCAAAAATGTAAATGTAAAAAACACACAATATGACACCAAGCAAGCCGCTCATTGTCAAATCAAAGTCTGACAGCACATGCAGCCAACATAAACATATATGTATTTTCATTCTACCAATGAATGTTTTTATTGTGTTATTTAGAACATGAATTCATAGAAAAGTGAATGTGCAAGCAAACATATACTTGATCTGAATATGCAATAAGTTGTGAGTGCACACATTTAGATCAATGATCCCACATGTGTCATGTGACACCCATCATTCGTTTTCAAACACCTTTGGGAGTCCATTGTACATCTGTATTCATTTGTCTTCGTTGTTAGACACTGAAACCTTTCATTAAAGGGAAACTTCATACTTACCTCAAAATCATTGTCCACATCAACCTTATGAACGTGTGTTTATGTAAAAACAGTTTTCAAATGCGTTCTGTAGATCCAAACGTAGGTATGGCTAGTTTGAGGATTTCACACTGATTGATATAATATGTTTTGGGTTTTTCACATGGTTTTGAAATCTACAAGTAGCTTTCTCGAGGAGTAAGCTTACAGTTCCCTAATTAGCTACTGCCTGGTTTGTTTACATACTTATCTTGCACCTTATCTTGGACATGCCATCATGGCTGGCTGGGAGCCGCAAAGAACTATGGGTTTGTAGGATTTCATCATTTGGACTTCCTGGTTGGATATAAGGCTATTTGCTTGCCTATTATTGACATATATATGTTTTATTTCCTGCTTATTTAAACAACAAAGACCACTTATAACTTGCTGTTGCGGTGTCACGGCGACCATCAGTGAAATGTTCCATTGACAGGATCCACAACTGACCGACAAACAGCAGAGCACTGACAGGACACAGACATGAGGCAGCAAGCCTTCTTCACTGTGGACAAGGAGCAACTTAATGGACCTATCTATCACAGAGGGCATTTTAGAAAGCAAGGAGCTGATTTAGTGTGAGTGTGTGTGTGTGTGTGTGTGTGTGTGTGTGTGTGTGTGTGTGTGTGTGTGTGTGTGCTTGTGTGTATGTGTGCGTGTGTGTGTGTGTGTGCGTGTGTGTGTTTGCGTGTGTGTATGTGTGCTTGTGTTTGTGTGTGTGTGTGTGTGTGTGTGTGCGTGTGTGTTTGCGTGTGTGTATGTGTGCTTGTGTTTGTGTTTGAGTTTGTGTTTGTGTGTGTGTGTGTGTGTGTGCACGCACGTGTGTGTGTGTGTGTGCACGCACGTGTGTGTGTGTGTGTGTGTGTGTGTCCACCATTGTGGTCAGACACCTGCCCACAGGCTCTCCTTGTCTGACTGATGAATCAGTGACTTCAAGGTGTCTTTGAGAAAGTCTATTGTGTCCCTTTGTTCTCCAGTCCTAAACATCCTGTCCAACGGACTCCCTCCGCTCACTAAGGAGACAATAAAACCACGGGCGACACCTGTGAAATGAATGGCACGGCTACCATCACATCAACCATTCTTACAATCTAATGAAAAAGAAAGAGAGATAGGTAACTGAAGGAAAAGAAAGAAAAAAAACAGATTACACTCCATTTCTGACAATGGGCCTCCATCTCTTTCCCATCTTCCTATATATACTCTGAGAAGTAAATAATAATAATAATAATAAAAAAAACTTTGTCTGTTTTATTTCATTGTATTTCTTCTTTTTTATTTGTGATGTCACACCTGCTATCAGTCATGAGCTGTATGGACTGTCAGGGCAGATTAGAAGCTGGGCCTGCGCCTCGACAGCCATCGTACAGTATCAATATTGTGACGGCTGAGGAGTCACACATCCTCACATCTCCTTCGTGTGCAAAGACAATTGAGAAGAGGAGCGTCGCAGACCTGACACCCGAGTCACTTCAAGGAATCCCTTTCAAGAACAAATAAAACCTCACCTGACAAAGTAAAGCTCAGGCCAGGGAAAAGTAAATAGCATCAAACAGCAAGCAAGGGTATTTCCACTTTCAACGGAAGAAGGAAACGCATCAATCAGAATGAACAGTAATGGAAACTGTTTTTGGACACAGTTGGCGGAAGTGTTCTTTTTCGCCAAGAAATTATCGCTAAATTACATGTGTTTTATTGTGAATGAGATGTTCGGGAGTCGACCAATTCCGTCATTTCCCTTTCTGTATTGTATACAGTAACCCTCATTACTCTCCCAGTGGGAGATCAAAGCATTTTTAAAAAAAAATACAGAATCCACACACATCTCCAGCTGCACTCTTCATCTGCTAGTACAATCTCTGAGGCTAAATCCTGGATTAAAGCCAAACAGACAAAGTTTCACATGAGGTTAATTACTCTACGACTTGATTATTCGACCAGCGTTAATTTCTCTGCGCTAACTGCTTTTTTTGTCTTAATTTGGCCTTTTAATCGTTACGTCCTCGCACTCCTCTTTGCATTCAGATGTAAATGTCTCTATCTTACCAAATATGCTCAAATGAAAACAACATTAACATCCTGTCAATGTTTCTTTACAGACGTGTATTACAGTCAATGATCCTAATGACTCATTGGGGGACTGTCAACTGTGTCCCTAATACAGAACATGCGGGAAAAACTATCCTTGACTTTACCACTCTTTTGGGGTCCTCGACATGTGACATGTGACTGATTTAAACCCATTTACCCACCGCTTGGTTCCCCCGAAAGGAGGCACTTATTTTGACATTTCATTTGGCCCCTCTGCTTGCCAACCCCTGGGTGCTCTGACCCTGCGTCTCCCTACCCTGTCGAGGGCTGGATTAGACCAAGGAGGGGTATGCGGGGGGGCGCGGGGGGCATTGTTTGCTGGGCGACCACTTAAGACCTCTTCATACGCTGCTCAACGTCCAGACAATAAAAAAACAGATGACAGGGGGAAAAGAAAAAAGCGCCAAGCCCCCAAAAACCCCAGGGTGATTACTAGATCAGCATGCCTTGGTACAATTACCATCACTTTGAATTTGAAATGGCCATTTAAAGGGCAGTAGAGCATCCTGGGAAATTAGACTGGAGTCTAATTAGCCCACTCCAACATGACAACGGCGCAGCTTTCAGCCTGGGTGAGCTGCCCACTCAAGCAAGAGGATGTGACTGACTGAAGGACTGAGGAGGCCTGCCTTTTCACCCCACATACCCATCACATACCAACTGGGAGACACTCGCTCTCTCTCTCCCTCTCTCTCTTTCTCTCTCTCTCTCTCACACACACACACACACACACACTCATGCAGAGTCAATTCCACAGACTCACATCCACATACACAGTACTCATTTCTATGTTCTCTTCATTCATATATATCTGTAGGAAGTGAAAAATACACTTATAGACACTGGTGAAGAGCATCAGTAATGGCGGCTGATGCAATGGCAAAAGATGTGAAATAAACCAATCTATTTTCAGTCACTCTTTCCCACAGAATGGTGGCGCTGCTCCAGCATGTCTCATCCCACTCAGCTCAGCCTGCCAGTAGCAGGGCTAGTCAGCCTAGTCAGACCCACGACCTCATGACCCCTCACCGCTAAATTAACTCTGCCCCCAGTTGGGTGTTGTGCCAAATGTCAGGAGCTGCCTCTAATCCTGTCTCACTCTGTCTGGCTGACCACTCAGCACTGGAGTGGCTCTCCTGTCCAGACCAATCTACCTTCCCACCAGGGTTAGCTTAGCTTCATCATGGCCTCCGCAGCATACAATCCTGGGAGACCACCTAGAGACCACTTCTGTACTTCTGTACTTACCAGGGTTAGCTTAGCTTCACTTGCCAGTGTTAGCTTAGCTTCACTTGCCAGTGTTAGCTTAGCTTCACTTACCAGGGTTAGCTTAGCTTCACTTACCAGGGTTAGCTTAGCTTCACTTACCAGGGTTAACTTACAGAGCTCTCAAGTCTCACGCATTGGGCGTGAGACACACGCATTTCAACCCGTTCACACGCTCACACGCCACACCTTGTCTCACGCCCAATGTGTGAGACTTGAGAGCCCTGGCTTAGCTTCACTTACCAGGGTTAGCTTAGCTTCACTTACCAGGGTTAGCTTAGCTTCACTTACCTGTGTTAGCTTAGCTTCACTTACCAGGGTTAGCTTAGCTTCACTTACCAGGGTTAGCTTAGCTTCACTTACCAGGGTTAGCTTAGCTTCACTTACCAGGGTTAGCTTAGCTTCACTTACCAGGGTTAGCTTAGCTTCACTTACCAGGGTTAGCTTAGCTTCACTTACCAGGGTTAGCTTAGCTTCACTTACCAGGGTTAGCTTAGCTTCACTTACCAGGGTTAGCTTAGCTTCACTTACCAGTGTTAGCTTAGGTTCACTATGGCTTCCCCAGCATACAACCCTTGGAGACCACCTAGACTACTGGACTTATGTACTTATGTACTTTATGTACCAGGGTTAGCGTAGCTTCACTTTCCAGGGTTAGTAAAAAAAAAAACAACAACAAAATGATAGTCAGGTGGTCGCTTAGATCTGTTAGTGCTACTAGCCAACTCCTTACAGTGGTTGTCATGGAGGCATCAAGTTGGCTAATAGCACAATCATATCTGGGGACACCAGAGTAACCAAAGAAAACGATGCCCCGAAGTTTGTTACATTAGAAACTTTTACAAGGAAGAGAAATTCAGGTTGTAAATTCCGCTGAGGGGGATGTAAAACTGCTGAGGGAAGGTGAAACAAGACTCTGTCAAGATAGCTTTCTTTAAGACAGCTTTCTCTACCCACCCATTTCACCTCTGCCAGTCTGGAGCCCTGGGGTCTTTACCGCTCTGTCTGGCCAAAGCACGAGCCCTATGGCGAGGCCTGTCATAGAAGACAACAGGTCTACGACAACCTCCCCAAACCCCCACAGTAAAAAAAAAATATATATTAAAAAAAATGGGAAAAATCAGGTGTAGTGCTGAGGCACAAATGTGTACATTTCAAGCCTGCAAACTGCGACACTTTAAATGAATGTGCAATAACACTATGTGCAATATGACAACCCTAGTCGTTTTATCTGTACAGTATAGTATAGTGGATAGTGTACATAGCCTTTATTTATGTAAACCAGCTCCTTTCCCTTCTTGTTTTTTTTTGTTTTTTTCT
Organism: Nansenia antarctica; assembly: GCF_963989245.1. Taxonomy (NCBI): domain Eukaryota; kingdom Metazoa; phylum Chordata; class Actinopteri; order Argentiniformes; family Microstomatidae; genus Nansenia; species Nansenia antarctica. The sequence goes on along the minus strand of NC_137674.1, from coordinate 49,184,262 downwards.
TTCCTAGCACCAGGGGAGCCACCCCTCCCAAATTTCGTTGTTTGGTACCTGTACTATAGCAATGACAATAAAGACCATTCATTCATTCATTCATTCATTCATTCATTCATTCAGTACAACATAGTTAGACAGTTGAACTATTACTGGAATGCGCCTATTAACATAATGGTAACATACTGTATGGATGTGCAATATAAAGGAATTCATAGATTTCCTCATCACCTGTAGCGTTAGCTGCTGTACCTAATCAGATTCATTGTGGCTAAGATAAGCACAGGAGTGTTTTGGGGGGACAGATCAATACAAACCTGTTCAAGAGACTCTGATGACCTCGCTATAGCCTTCAGTCATGGTGCCCAGTCAATCACTAACAAAAGAGCTAACTCGATTGGAGCGACATTTTTATTTTATTTTTTACTTTGGGTTCAATCACTGCCTATTAGATCTGACTTAATGAACCTAAATCAGGTTATTGTGTTTGATGACAAAGAGGGTTTTGTGTGGGGAAGCTCATTGTCGCATCATTGTTCTGTTGGCTCATTCAGCTCAGTCAATGTCTGGAGAGGGAACAACAGCTGCCAGCGAGAGCTACTGGAGAGGGCTGAGGTTTGTAGTGGAGGGCCGAGCGCAGCATACCTGGAGAGAGACTCCATAGAAACCCCTAGAAAATCCATTGGGGTTCCTTGTGGTTGCAAGATCTTGTAATAACATGGTAATAGATGATATAACATATTGTACATTCAACAGAGTGGTTTAAAGGGTTGTTATACAGTTTTAATTCTTAATGGAATGTATCTGTTTGTATCTGTTTCACAGTACCGCACGACTTCTAAATGACCGTGACAAAGTGTTTGGAGAACAGGTCATTGTCATGCCATCTCAGTGAAGAACATTTCATTTCACAACGTCACATTTCAAATCAAGCTGCGTATTAATGCTCAAATGAATAGAATAAGCCTAAACACATAAAATGTGAAAAGTGCAAATCAATCGTCTTTAAACAAACTGACATAAATACTGTTAAATTCCATAAGATCTTACTTTAACGCGGCCCTCTCCTAATGCCTTCCCTCATCTGGAAGGACGTGATCTGTGTTCCCCCTGACACACGCTGTAATTGACAAAGCCCGCGTGCGCTTCGGCAAAGCGCATTGAGCCGCCGTCTCAGAGAAGAATACAGATTCACTCCGTATCTGAGGCCCCTCAACAAAACTTTCCTGCCAATTATTTGAAGCCTGTGTAAATGATAACTCTGCAAGCCACTCAAGCAGAAAACAAGAAGATGAAGATGAGTCTTACTCTCCCACATCATTTCATTCCGTTTAATTGACAAGCTCTCACTCGCTGTTAAATTTAGAAGATTACAAATAGGAACTGAATTTCGAGCACCCAATCCACCCTAACCCTCTAATCACATGCAGAACCAGTCACAAATTAATCTACATATTTTAATGAGGCGAGAATAACAGGGAAGGTGTATGCAGACATTTAACGGATTATCATCCGCCGTCCCCTGGGTTCAGAAATTGAATACATATCTTTCAGAGAAATGCACGGGAACCTCGGCTGATTCCTGATTGGGAGGAGCTTTTCTCGACGAGTTGCATTTATTCTCGTCTTTCTCTTCGTCACATGTGTGGTTCCGGAGAGACTTTCACACCGGCTCATGGTCTAGTCTTATTCGTGGGCCGATTATACTAGTCCAAGCACTTATCGAAGCTAGAAGCTATATGCCCACAGTTTCCTCTATTTCTCTCTTCCGAGTAATCTTCGCCATTACTTTTTATGAGTGCAGGAACAGAATTCCCAATGTGATGGCTTTATAAGGAATTAAACTTGCTTTCGGAGACGAGGAAGTCTCGGGGAGCGCCAAGACGCGCTTGTGTAAAACAGCAGACAAACTTGCAGTTTAAAAAGTTCATGGGGAATCTTTAAAAGATTATCGGAGGTTGACTCAACAGTGTGCTCAGTCCATCTTCTCTACTGATAAACCTCAGTCATACCACGCTGGGTACATGGATGTTTATTACTTAAGAGTTTTGAAGCCTCTTTCAAATGACTGTTTGTGGTCACAACTGATCTCACTTACAGTTACTACACTAGATACAAACATATACAGTATATATACAGTATATCGTATAACATTTCAGAGACATTTTGTTTTATTCCAGTGTGTTATCAAAGTACGTCTTAAAGAGCTTTGGTGCCAGATAATAAACAGACACCTACACTGTAATTTCATCCTGGAAAGCTGGATGCCATTAGCCCTCGGTCAACATCTGATGTAAACAAGTAGGGGAGGTTGGTGGAGGTGGAAATCGGAGGACAAGCTCAGTGTGTGTGTGGGTGTGTGTGGGTGTGTGTGTGCATGAAATGGAATGAGGAATGGTATCATCCACCAGCCTCCACTGATGGGCAGCTAATACAGAATCATACCTCCACACCTAACACTGGAACTGCAGCTGAACCTGCCATTCACTAACCTAATTCACTAATTACACAGACCTACCTGTTTGTCCCTGAAACACAAGCAGTAACAATGACACAGCCTCTCTTTTAATGAAGCTGAAACACTGCTACTCAGAGGCATAGAACAACAGAACAAAGAGTTATAAATTGTGTTTTTTTCACACCCCTTCCGCGGCACTAAGAGTGATATAAGCCCATTGTGGTCTAAATGGTCACTTTTAGTGGCTTCAGAAGGTGGTGCTTACATAGGGTTTACAACGTGTATCATTAGAACCGGCCTTATATGGAGGCGACACTAAGGAGAGAGGGAAAGGGAAGAGATCCTCGCTGCTGTCACTTTCTGAGGTGGAGAGGTACAGAGGGTCAAAGATCCCCCTATCATTATCACCGTTCTTTGTGGAAATGACTTTCTCCTTTCTGCCATCCATTCCCATTTCTTTTTTTCCTGTATTTTTTTTGTTCTTTTTTTACCGCCCCAAAATGTGTCCATCAGATAAATCATCTGTGGATAGTGACATTTAGAAAACATGAACCGGGATGGCACGAGAGGAATATATACCGCACTATTTCCTGGAAAAATATATTGGCCCGTTAATTGTCTGGCCCCTCCCCCTTCCTGGCTGAGTGAGACGTCACATGCCGGCGGTGAGTGACAGGTCCCAGTCATGTTGGTGAGCTGCAGGGGGCCTGCAGGGGGAGATAAGGAGAGCTGCTTGTGTAAGCAGGACCCTAACTGTGAGCCAGGGGTCACCTGGAGGTGTGTGTTTGTGTGTGTGTGTGTGTGTGTGTGTGTGTGTGTGTGTGTGTGTGTGTGTGCGTGTGCGTGTGTGTGTGTGTGTGCCTGTGTGTGTGTGAGGGTGTGTGTGTGTGTGAGGGTGTGTGTGTGTGTGTTTGTTTGTGTGTGTGTTTGTTTGTTTGAGGGGGGCTGGGTTCACCCAGAGTTCCCCTCTTAACAGTGATGATAGCTATGTGGATATCTGGATTCACTCAGTCCACAACACCTGTCCTCACCTGACCCTTGAACCCTACCTGACCCTGCTCTCTCTCACCACTCACATCCCTGTACTTAAGGCATTGCAGATGTTATCAGATCCAAACTAGACATCGATCTAAACAAGTATGAAATCACAGTGATCAACTGATCACCTTAAAAAGTATCGCTATCAATTCCGATGCACTTCAAATTGATGGGCTCAGTGTGGAGTGTAGGCTACCGATGTCTCGAATTAACCCTGGAAATATACAGCATATAAACGAAATACTAAACAGCTTGTTAATGAAGTACCTATCTCTGCCCAAATGAGATACATGAAGAGTTTGAACTCATTTGAAAGGAACTGAAGGAATGTACCAGATTGCAAAGGAATTAACTCCCCTTTACTTTTATCTCTCTAAATCTCCTTATTTGGTTTTATACAAAAGCTCATGTTGAGGGGAACAGTAAAGCGGGGTACACACATAAGGATTTTCAAAATCATAACCGAAATCTTATCTGAGACAGACCCCACACATGAAGATACAAAATCTTGGATTGAACAGCCTTGATCGTATTGTGTGTGGTGTATGCCGATTTTCCCATTTCAGCACCCCACAGACATAAAGATTTTCGTTACGACAGACTCCAAACTCTCTAGAGTCTCGTTCCCCAAGCCATAAATCTCGCGTGACTCTCTAGAGTCTCGTTCCCCAAGCCAGAAATCTCGCGTGAACCCATCCTTTTAATATTGCCTTTATGGATATGATTTTGTTTGTGGTTTCTTTTCTCTTATTGACATGCATTAAGTGTTCCTTGATGTTTATTTGAAACATAGATATTGACGGGAGTGGAACTATGTACAAGCCTTCTGGGCTTCGTTCCCTCCTTGCACAATCTCTTGTGTGCTAAATAAATAAACTAAACTAAAACTAAACTAAATGACAAAATAATTAAATTAAGATTATATAATGATTAAAGCACTTGGAGCCGCAACGTTTGCAGGAAAAGCGCTATACAAATAAAGTTATTGTTATTATTACCTAACGTAGTACCCTGACTGACCTGTACGAGACAACCATGTGCGACAGGGCAAATAAAGTGCCGAATAACGAAAAGAAGAAGTCAGCTCGCTTCTTGATTGGCTACATTCCATCCACGTTTAGTTGGACTCGCGAGCAGGGTTGCCAGATGGGAATGACATTTTCCACCCTAGCCACAGTCTAAAACCGCTAATTTCACCAAACAATCTGGCAACCCTATGATTTCTGGTCGTAAGTATAGAACACATTTGACATTTACGACTGCCGGCCACGCCCATTTTCCGAGCAGGTTGTCGGGAGAGTTGATTGCACAATTGAAGAGAATTGACTCTTAACACACCTCACACCACAGGATTTTGTTATAGGAAAATGTTAAGATCCATCTGATAATCGGACGTTTTCTGTCGTTTTCAGACATCCGAAAATCGGGCCAAAATCGGCCAGAAAGTCCTTATGTGTGTACCCCTCTTAAGGGGTAGAGGAAGGGGAGGGGGAGAAGGGGGCCCTGAGAACCCCTGAACCTAAAGCAACTTGCATTTAAACCCCCTAACATATGTAGTCTGGCTCTCCAAGCAATTTTTTTAAGTGTATTGCAAAGACGGTTGAATGAATAGCTAGTTTCCTAATGTCATCAAGCCAGCATGACCATGAGTAGAGTTGTGGGTGCACTGTGGAATGTATTCTCCAGATAGGATCACCTCAGGTTACTCAAGATTACATTACCAAACCAACACATGATGAATGGATCCCAAAACGTGTAAAAAAAGAAGAAGGGAAAAAAGAAAACAAGGGAAGAGAGAGATAGAGGACCTAAAGTACCTAAACAGGACAGAAACTCCAACTAATTATCTTTTCATTATCAGGCCTGAAAGCAAAGCAAAACACCCTCCTGAAGGAACAGGCTATCTGACCATCATCAGCCACACTGGGGAATGTCTGAGAGGGTCAACAAAGAGAAGGACCAGGGAGTGGGCTTCCCAGGGGTAGCCCTCTACATCCCAACCCTCCTCCACCCTCTCCTATCTGACCCAAGCACACCCTGCAGGTTAATAGTACACATTCACTACATACAGTCTTTAGGGGCAATGGTGGCTGTGTGCGTGTGTGTGTGTGTGTGTGTGTGTATGTGTGTGTGTGCGTGTGTGTGTATGTGTGTGTTTGTGTGTGTGCGTGTGTGTGTGTGTATGTGTGCGTGTGTGTGTGTGTGTGTGCGTGCGTGCGTGCATGCGTGTGTGTGTGTATGCATGTGTGCGTGTGCGTGTGTGTGTGTTTGTGTGTGTGTGTTGGGGCAGGACTGCCCCCAGCACATTGACATGCACATCAATTCCATGTCACTGTGTCACTGCACCTCACAGTAAGTGCATGTCAGCAGAGGACGTTGTTGGTGTGTTTTCTTGCAGGTCAGTTCATGTACAGTATACTACAGAATGGTTATGACCATAAGTCCTTCAGAGGAGTGGTGAGTAAAACCAGAGGACAATGCAAACGCTAAGAGTCCATTCCTGTTTGTTTCATCCACACCAATGAATCTCTGAACCCCAATCGAACCAAACACACCCTCTTTTGTCCGCTCGCTTTCTTCTGCTGCACATACAAACCCAAAACTCATACAGGCATATAGGGAGTACTGTGTGTTTTATATGCCCAATCTGGTCGATAGCAGTCAGAGTTTAGCTGTGTGTCATACCCACCCAAATACCACCCATTGGATTAACATTGTCCAGACGCTGACCCCAGATATCTTTCGGCGAGGGATCAGCTGCTGATAAGAACGTTATCAAAACGTGCATAAACCGCGCCGAATCATTTCAATTTCCTTCGGATTTCTATTTTTTAAAATCTTAGTTAGCCCCCCGTTCCTTTGGTCCTTTAAAGCCCACACCACGGAAATCTACAAACAAACACCCAGCGACAGCGGTGCAGAGTGATATACAATAGTGTTATTGAAAATTCCCGACACCAAAACAAACAAAATGTCATAAATGATATTTTCCCCCCAAAACAGATCAAACGCAAAATATAGCGCAAGGAAACGTTCAACTCAGGGTGGCGGGGGGGGGGGGGGGTGAAACTAGAGGACTTTTAAAGGAGAATGGCGCGCCAAAAAAAAAAAAAAAAAGACAGGAAGAAATGGAGGGGAAGAAAGCGAGCTGCCTCAGCCTCTCTCCTGCTATTATCTCGATCACGGAGCGGAATAATAGGACAACAAAAAGCCTCGGTGTGCCCCAGCCGGGTCTAGTTAAAGACACTGCGACGCGGGGAGAGTCGGCTAATCGACGGAGCTCCCTCCATCTTCACCAGTGACCCAGAACAACCGTCTTCCTCTTCCCCCGGCTGCCCCCCCGTGGAGAAGCACACTGCAGGGACATTAAACACTCGTACACATTTTAAATCATTACCCTAACTGACAGGGACTGTTCTTTTCTCTCTCTCTTCCATAGGGGTTGAGCCGTTGAATGAGGCTCAAAAATGAACATCCGACGTCAATTTATTTCTACTTAGGTTGTTGAATAATGTTGCAATGTCGCCGAGGAAGAGGTGGGCATGGGGGGGGGCGACGGATGATTGACAGCGTTGATTTGAGCAGGCTACAGGACCTTTCATGGAAAAACGTGCAGCCTAGGAAGTGTACAAAATATATGTTGTCAGATCCACCGGAACATCTTCTTGTCCGTTATTCTTCTGTTATAAGACAGCCACTCCCTCTGCCTCCACCCACTCAAGTCTCTCTCTCTCTCTCTCTCACACACACACACACACACATACACACATGTACGCACACACATGCACGCGCGCACACACACACACACACACACACACACACACACACACACATACACATGTGTATGCACACACATACACACACATACACACATGTACACACACACATGCATGCACGCCTACACACACACACACACACACACATGCACGCGCCCACACACACACATGTACACACACACAAGCACCCGCGCCCACACACACACACATACACACATGTATGCACACACATGCACACGCGTCCACACACACACACACACACACATACACACACGTACACACACATGCACGCACGCACACACACAGACACACACATGATTCTCTCTGGCAATAATACATGGGCTGCATGCCAAGCCCATTGTTACTGTAAATACATGCTTGGCCGTGTCCCCGTGGGGGAGATCAGCTGACCAGGGGTGTAGATATATCTTAACCACCTGTAACTTCTGAACTATTTTTGATCCCGTCAGCATTTCCTGTCCCTGTGGGGAACATGCCCCCCCCCCCCCGCGCTGATGGAGGGTTAACTCCCAGAGCCCTGGGTGCATTCTATTCTATTCCCTTTAATCACATTCATACTTCAATGATGTAAGTGATTTAGCAGCGCAATGTGTTTAAAGTCCCTATTATAAATCATAGGGTTAGGGTTAACAGGTAGTGAGTTAGGTAGTTCAAGAGGTAAACAAGGACACCCCAGAGACATCGAGAAGTCCTACAGAGAATTAGGCAGAGAAAGAGTCATTGTTGATAGTCAAATGCTGTATCATGGATTTATTTTTATTTCTATTATTTTCTGTCTTTTTAATCAAAGAGTCCATTGTGGCTCTTAGTCTAACCTCATCAGGTGACTCGTAGGACAAAAAAACAAGAGAATAAGCCACTCTGAACTTTCCCGTTGCCTGCACATAAATAAGCTTGAGAACATATATACAGTGTGTGTGTGTGTGTGTGTGTGTGTGTGTGTGTGTGTGTGTGTGTGTGTGTGTGTGTGTGTGCGGGCGTGCGTAGGGGTTCATTGTTAATTTACGTCCGCTCATTCCCATAGCCGGGTTTTAATTTCACCATGAGAACATTAAAGGCGCTGTTGGCAGAGGCCCCATTACTGTAGCATGGGGATGCTGCTGCTGGAATGAAACAGTGTTATTATATAAATACCAGTGCACTTTTGACTCCAGGAAGCTACTTCCTGAGGTGTATGTCTGAGTCATTCAGGAACCTGATTTACAGTAACTGGCCAGGGGTGGACGTGCCCCTCTAACTCTCTCTCTCTCTCTCTCTCTCTCTCTCTCTCTCTCTCTCTCTCTCTCTCTCTCTCTCTCTCTCTCTCTCTCTCTCTCACCCCTCATTTCACACACACACACACACACACACAGTTCTTCTTGTCTAATTTTAGGTTGGATATCTCACTCTGTGATGTGTCCTGGGGTTGATTCTTCACCTCGACCACTGGCACAGCTGTCCATCCACAGAGGCGAGACGTTCTGATTTATTTTAAAAGAAAGAAAAAAAGAAGTGTGAATAAAGAGGAAAAAAAGAGGAAGAAAATAGAGAAGAGGGAGAGCGGAGAGGAAAGGCTGTTAACATACATGTGCCCAATTTGTCTATGCATAGGTACAGCCTCTGCCTAGCTGTAGCCGGAGTGTGTTTGTTTGAAATGTGACTGGCCCGTAACACAACACAGGTTCTGTACTATCACCATCCACAGAAGGAGATAGCATGGCGGCAGAACCCATTCATCTGACAAGCTTCCTCAACAATTAGAGTTAAAAGACAATAACAACATTTTACATGCGAGAAAGAAAGAAAAAGAAAAAAAGAACTCAGAAAAAAACCTTCCTGCCAATCACGCTTGCATGTGTTCCGCAGCGGATGAAAAAAAAGAACCGAGATTTGAGAATCAAAAGATTCACACAAAAACAAAAGCCTCCCTCGTCGACTTGCCGTTGGATAGCGCCACGACGGTCACCTCCCAACTCTCTGGCTTGTTTTTGATTCGGAAAACTAGTACCGTACACGCAATTACATCTGAGCTCATAAAGAGGGGAGGTGGTGAAATCCAAGGCCCAAGAGAGACCATTAATATGAATTTTTCAGACACTGGGCCATGTAAACACCGCGCACTGACAGCGATGCAGGCCGTGTCGTCACGACAGCCGAGGTGTGAGGCGTGACCGACAGGAAAAACAACGCTGACACCGGTCTGGAAAAACTCCCAGGTTCTCCTCTCCTTCCTTACCGCCTCATCCTTGGTGAGAGAGAGAGAGAGGAACAATGGTGATTTAATTTAAATGGTAAAATCCCAGCTCTCCAGAGGAGAAGGATGGTACCCCCCCCCCCCCCTCCCCTAGTGAGTCTATGGAGACATCTTCAGCTCCCCTGTGTGTCTCTGTAACTCCTCATTTATTTCGAGAGTGTGTGTGATTAGAAAAACCCTCCTAAATTACTGTATCACACAAAACGGTATAATTAAATTAATATTGGATGTAATAATTACTTTGTGAATTCACATTTTTCCATACACACAGATGCTTTGTTGCTTAAACCATTAGAATTTGTCTGCCGCAATTAACCATGGCTCTAATGAGATTTCTGAGTGAGTGTGTGTGTGTGTGTGTGTGTGAGCACATGTGTGTCTATCTGAGGAAACGTGTGTGTGTGTGTGTGTGTGTGTGCGTGCGAGTGTGCGTGAATGCGCGCGTGTGTTTGTGTGTGTGTGTGTGTGTGTGTGTGTTTCGGTGTATCTATGTCTGCCTGTGTCTCTGTCTGTCTGTGCATTTTGTGCTTGAGAATATTTTATGCAGCCTATGTATTTGACGGCACCTATAAAGGCTTTTATTATCTTGTAGTTTTACGACGGTCTTGAGATCCCGAGTAATTTACTTTCAATGAGAACATGAACTTTAACAAGAACCAGAGAAGTTCCCACTTTTAATGACTTGAGGTTGAAGAATCTATGTGAAGGCAGGAAGGGTCCATTAGTCTCCATCTCACCTGTGCAGCAGCCCACTGCTCCTGAGAAATGGGGGAATTTGTCTCATTCCCGTCATGAAACGGACTTAACTCTGAACGATGACTCCGATCACCTGATTTCACACATATTTCAATCTTTTCACTTAAGTGACTTGTACAAAGCCTTAACCGCTATCTTCGATAGCAACATTCAACTGACCTTCGCTCAACTTTCACACTTTCACAAACCAAATGCCTTTACCCTTTCTATACAAAAACTCACTTGGGCCTTTCCAGCCAATGATTGACTCTTTCTTTCCCTCCCTGACACATTTAAGTACTCATCATCAACCCCTCCCAGTACAGGTTGAGATAACCCCTGTCCATTTGTAACGCCCAGGGTAGGTGTCACTGCTGTCTCTGTGTAATCTAACTGGCAGGTGACCCCCTCACCCCCCTCACCCACCCCCCCACACACCACACACAAACAAGACTCCCTCTATGCTGTCTAAAACACACTCACTCAGAACCCACTACCTCCTCAGCCACCCCAGCACAAGCTGTCACTGCGGATGGAAACGTCCCCTCGTTATCTGCCTGTGTAATTGCTGTCTTGTTTGGTTAAGAGATTAGCGGGCTGAAACTCTTTGTGTGGTCTTCGCAGATTGGACAAACAGGCGCGCGGTAAGAATCCCTGTCCGAAAAAAAAAACCACAAGGCCGACTCCTCTCTCTCTCCTCCCGTCTCCTCGCCTCGACTGCCGAATAGCGAGCCAGATGGACTAGCGCAGGTGATAATTGTGGCGGCTCTGGAGTGTTGATGGGCTGGTTACCATCTGACAATCTCACCTCGTTTTGAAACCCATCCGTTCGCTGCGCTGGCTGGCAGGGTCTGGATAGATTTGAACGTGGAGGGGCTGTTGTTGAGAACTCTATAAATATATCATATTATTTGGACAACCGTGTTCAGGACTGTGAGGCGTGCTCATTCAAAACGGAGCATCGGCGTGTCTGCCAGTGTCAAAATTGGACTTTTGTGGCCACGTCTCTTTGTCAAACGCTTTTGAGTTGGGTGTACGTGAACGCACCTTTCCAAGGAGTTGAGTCTGCTCTGGTCTTTTGTGCTCTGGTCTTGTTGTTGCTAGTCAAAAGCGACAGAGGTCTATGGTTGTCCTCTCGTTCTGAGGGCGCTACCCCCTGTGCTACGCTACAGCCCTGCACAATGCCTCACTCAGGACACCATTATTAAGACACATTTCCATCCCAAGCCTTCTAATCT
>NC_137674.1:49165272-49167772 GCF_963989245.1 Nansenia antarctica | reverse complement strand
GACTTTAGACATGATACAGCAAAGCCATTGCTGACGGTGATAGGTCGATAACACACAAAGGTTATGCTAGGTTGCTGCTTTCCACTCAGTTGAAACTATTTAGATAACGCATTACAATGAGCCCGTCCTCCGATTTCTCCCTCCACCAGCCTCCAGGGGAATTGAGGTCGATCGCAAGAGGATGAAATTCCAAGGCGCCTTTTGACTGCTCCTTACCACCTGAGAGTGACTTTACTGTGTCGATGTGGGGGGGGGGGGGGGGGTTGGAGAATAGAGTAGCTATGGTGATAATAGGTTTGATACATATTCTGCCAAAAATTATATCATGTTAATGAGGTGCCTTAGAGGGCTCCTGCATTTTGTAGGAGGAATTTCCACTATATTAGTATAATTACCAGTGATGAGAAAACTAACTGAATTTCCTCTCATGAGTTCATTTGAGCTCAGTGAAATTACACACACACACACACACACACACACACACACACACACGCACACGGTACAGAGAGAAAATTACCCAGCCTTCCAGAGAGAGTTCATGCCTGATTTGATCATAGCTGCTAATTGGATGATCATTTTCATAAAGCCTTTCAAATGGCTGACAGTTTCTGTCCTTCAATTCCTTTCGATTTCTCTCCGTTATGGCTGAGGAAGCTGCTGTACTGCTGTACGCGCTCGGGCAGTTAGGCGGAGAGGCGAGCGAGGGAGAAAGGAAGGAGGGAAGAGAGGAAGGAAGGAGGGAAGGAAGGAAGGAAGGAGGGAAGGAAGGAGGGAATGCAGTACGGGGGAGTTTTGCAGAGATATTCCAGGTATTTAAAGACCGAATCCACAGGTGTAATGGACTCATTCTTAGGCAGTTCTTGTCCCCCTAATTAGCCGTCCCCCCCTGGAGACGTAACAAGGCCACTAACGAGAGAGGCTTCCTCCCCAATGATAATCTGAATAGATACCTGCAGGGGGACACTTCTGCCCTGTTCCTCATTCCTGTCAGCCACACTGGGTAGCGATGGGGTTTAATGAACCTGAAAACAAGACACACACACACATACACACTCTCACTGTATGTGTGTGTGTGTGTGTGTGTGTGTGTGTTTGGCAGGCAGAGGTGGGATAACTCTAGCTCATTGGATGAAAATGTGAAAGTGTCCATAGGTTTGTGGTGTATCTGTGTGTGGCAAATATGCATCCATTTTGTGTGTGTGTATAAGTGTGTGTCCCCCTAAAACCTGGCATGCGATGGGGAAAAGTAAAACAAGACACAAGACACTTCAACACTTTCTCATATATGCATATATTTACCCTTGGCACAGTTTACCCAAGGCACACACACACACACACACACACACACACACACACTCACACTCTCACACACACACACACACACACACACACACACACACACACATTCCTTATGCCAGAACTCCAGGGCTGCTTCTAAGATGTTATGTGATATGTATATACTGGCTGTGACATAGTTCGACTGATCAGTTGACACCCTGGAGCAGCATATATATGCTGCATGCAATGTCACAAATAATGTCACATAATATGATCGATTGCAATCAGACTCAGAGGTCACTGGGCTCTAAATACAGTAGAGAGAGAGAGAGGGAGGGACAGAGAAAGAGGGAGAGAGAGAGAGGGGGGGGGGAGAGAGAGAGAGAGGGGGAAAGAAAGTAAAGAGAAACAGGATAGAAAGATGGAGAGGGGGAGAAAGAAAGAGAGAGAGAGAGACAGAGAGAGAGAGAGAGGGGGGGGGGACAGATCAAGAACGCGTGGTCAGCACTTGGTCACACTGTGTTCACACCTCTCTTCCATTGCAGGCTGGGTAATGAGACGAACGCTATACAAACCTACTTACTCTGAATGATGTGTTGGCTGATGCCGGCTGATATGTGTCATAGACTTAGGCCTGACTTTCCTCCAAGTGAACACTGTGTGTTGTTTCCTATGGAAGCAGGACCATGGATGAGGCAGAGGTATAGGGAGAGGTATAGGGAGAGAGAGACAGGAAGAGAGAGAGAGAGAGAGACGTAGAGAGAGAGGGTGGTGGGTAGAGACATAGGCATAGCAAGAGGTAGAGAGAGAGAGAGATTAGAGAGAGAGAGGTACAGACAGACAGACAGACAGACAGATAGAGGCAGAGAGAGACAAACAGAAAGGTAGAGAGACAGAGACAGACAGACAGAAGCAGAGAGAGACAGACAGAAAGGTAGAGAGACAGAGACAGACAGACAGAAAGGTAGAGAGACAGAGACAGACAGACAGAGGCAGAGAGAGACAGACAGAAAGGTAGAGAGACAGAGACAGACAGACAGAGGCATAGAGAGACAGACAGAAAGGTAGAGAGACAGAGAAAGACAAAGGCAGAGAGAGAGACAGACAGAAAGGTAGAGAGACAGAGACAGACAGTATGTGAGTTTCTGTGTGTGTGTGTGTGTGTGAGAGAGAGAGAGAGAGAGAGAGAGAGAGAGAGAAGCAGCGAGCGAGAGAGGTCACC
>NC_137674.1:49110272-49160272 GCF_963989245.1 Nansenia antarctica | reverse complement strand
GAAGAGAAAGGAGGAGGGTAAATTCCTTCTCTCCGTGCCTCAGCCGAAGTCGAAGCAAGGCTCTTCCAGATTTACCGCTACTGTGGTTGTTTGGTCATGGTGGTGGACAGTGGCTCGGGTTTCTTACCCATACAGAGGGCCTCCTGCTTCTCTTCACACCTGCTCTCCCTGGGACACATACTGACATATTGAAAAGTAAAAGGTTTGGATCAGTCACAACATTGGGGTCCTTTGATTACTTACTGCGTGAGACCAGTGCCAACACATTACATGCTGTGCGTAGGGAACCAAGTGTCCGGGCGGGGGGGTTGGCAACCAAAACAGCCTAATGATCATCGTAATATTTATAACAATGAATGATTTAAATGTAAGATGAAGCACAACTACAATAGTCACCATTTTACCGCGGCGCAGTGGAGAGCATCCTCACCTACGGCATCTGTAACTGGTTCTCCAGCTGCACAACAGCGGAGAGAAATGCGCTACAGAGAGTCGTGAGAACAGTACAGAAGATCACCGGCGCCCCCCTCCCCTCTCTGGAAGAGCTGTACAACACACGCTGTCTCAGGAAGGCCTCCAAGATCTCCAGGGACCCGACCCACCCTGGGCACGTACACTTTACCAGGCTGCCCTCGAAAAGGCGATTCAGGACCCTGGCCGCTAAGACAAACAGACTGAAGAACAGCTTCTACCACAGGGCCGTCCAGGCCCTGAACACAGCAAAGACCTAAGTTCTGGGCCCTGGACAGTCTGGACGGATTGTATGGCAGCTGCTGGACTGAAAAAATCAGGTGTAGTGCTGAGGCACAAACATGTACATTTCAAGCCTGCAAACTGTGACACTTTAAATAACGTGAAACAATACTATTGTGCAATATGACAACCCTAGTCGTCTATCTGTACAGTATAGTACAGTGGATTGTGTACATAGCCTTTATTTATGTAAACCAGCTCCTTCCCTTCTTGTGATTTTTTCCCTTTCCTAACACCAGGGGAGCCACCCCTCCTAAATTTCGTTGTTTGGTACCTGTACTGTAGCAATGACAATAAAGTCCATTCATTCATTCATTCATTCATTAGACCATCATTAGACCTCCATTAGTGCTAGCGCTAGCCATTTAGCGCTAGCATCCCCCCTTCGCCGCCCCCCCCAATAGACATGGATGGATGTTGGGGTGTTTAGGCTAAATAGCATGAGAACATCTTTTACCCTCTCTCTAGTGAATAGCCTCAGCCACTTCCTTAGTTGTGTCAGTTAGTTATGTCACCCAGAAGGGTTTCAACCCCTGTCTCTTGCTCTTCAAACCCAAACATTTACCATTATACCAAGAGCATAAGCTCTTGTGGTCGGAGTGTGACATTAGGGCTTGAAAGTCACAAACCTTTTATAGAAATGTAAACTGTCTTTATCAGGTAACATAGCAAAAATACACGTTCCTCCCTTGCCCTAGTCTGAAGGCCTTCTATTCTATAATACCAGTCTACACATGGTCAAAGCAGAGGATAATTCCATTTCTAAAGCAGTGCAGCGAAAAAATCAATTAATTTCGCATTAATCAGCAGGTTTAGTGGTATTATGCATACATGTTTTTTATTTCCATGAGTTATGGATGGAGAAAGATAGGCAATATTCTGGGAGGGTAATATTCAAGGACCAGCATCGAGTTTTATAAACTAATCCTCTCCCTAATGGTCCTTTTTAATGTAATTTATTGCTTCATTCATTACCCTTTTTGTATTAGTAATTATTTCTAAAATACCAAAGAGCCATCTTTTCTTTCCTGGTCTTTTCTCGACCTCTGATTTATGGCCCCGGCTCTGGCCTGACGCCGTCTTGCCGAGGTGTGACATTTCAAAATATTTATAGCTGTGGCACATTAAAGCTCTTCCCTTCCTGAAGGTGACCGAGCGCTCTTCCACACCAATGTAATTAATAGAAGCGCAGCTTGTTCGCCTTGTGTTATTTATCCACACACCACTACTGTCGAAACACTCTGAAAAACACGCTACGTATTGGCTCAGCCCACCTCCTCATAAACACATAGACACTTACTCTACCGTGTCCCAGGATGCACTGCAGCAGGCGGGCGGGCGGGCAGGCGGGCAGGCGGGCAGGCAGGCAGCGGGAGACCGACCGTTCCACGCCAAAGCACCAAATCTTTAATATTTTATTGATCAGATCTAAACCTTCTGCCCAAAGTGGCAATTAAAATTCAATTAAACTGACTGAAAGCATCATATTAAACTTCATCTCTTTACGAGCTCCCTGATAATGCTGGGGGACAAATCTTGAATATAATCACACCCTTTTTAGATTATATTATCCTGTTCGGTCACAATAAAAGTGACACTTTTAGGTATACTTTCAATATTTCTTAACTATAACCCTCTAATGAACACATTTTATAGCCATTAAATCAAATATTATTGGGTGTTTTAATAAAGTGCAATCGGGTGCTTTTGTTTTACACACTGCAGGAGAAATTATGGGAATTACGCAATGCTCTTGTCTAATTCCTCACACACTCGCTACTTCACATTGTAATGGATGAGTTGAAAAATAAACACTAAAGATAGCTCAAAACACAGTTGGTGAACATATGACAAGAGACACATACACACTATACTCCTATGTGATAAAAGATAGTGAATTTAACTTTTCAATCAGTTTTTGTCACGCCCTCTACCTCGAGGTAGCAGGCAGTGCCTCTCTCTCTCCCTCTCTCTCTCTGACTCTCCTTCTCTCTCCCTAATTGGCAGGAGTGGATTCAGGTGTGCAGTTGTCCGGCTGTTCTCTATTACCACATCGTTAGCCCTGTATAAAGACCCGGTCCAGCCTTCACTACACTGCCAGATCGTAGCTTCAGCTTACCTACCCCTACCGGACTCCTGCTACCTGCCTGCCTGCCTGCCTGCCTGCCTGCCTGCCTGCCTGCCCTCCTGCCTGCCCTACCGGCCTGCCCCCTGCCTGCCTAACGACTACTCCTCCTGCCTAAGCCCCTGTCTGCCTGCCGACTACCCCTCCTGCCTAAGCCCCTGCCTGCCTGCCGACTACCCCTCCTGCCTAACCCCCTGCCTGCCTGCCGACAACCCCTCCTGCCTAACCCCCCGCCTGCCTGCCGACTACTCCCCCTGCCTGACCCCCCGCTTGCCCTACGACCATTCTCTGCCTAACCCCTTGAATAAATATACTTTATTTTCCTACATCTGTCTCTGGTCTGTGTCTGTGCTTGGGTTCCCTATCTGACCGTAACAGTACGATCTGGCCATGGAACTGAACCCAGCAGACACAGCGTCAGAGTTACAAGCCATCACGGAGCAGGGCAAACTGCTGGGGCAACACTCGGACGCCTTGATTGCTCTCGGAGGACAATTCACTGTGCGCGAGAAACGCATGCAAAGACTAGAGGAGAGGTTTGCAGAGATGAGCCAAAACTTTCAGATACTCGCTTCCACGGTCACCGGACCCGACACGTCTCTCAGCCCCCCAGCACCTTCCTCGGGTCCTCCTATGCCCGCTCACGGACCGTTCCACCCCGCACCCATGGCTCCACTCCCCGAGCGCTATAGTGGCGATTTTGGGTTATGTCGCCCTATCCTACTCCAATGTTCCCTATTATTCGAGCTACGGCCCCAGACTTTCACCTCAGACCGAGCTCGCATTGCCTACCTCATCGGGCTATTGAAGGGTCCTGCTCTCGACTGGGCTGCGGCGGTCTGGGAGAAACAGACGGAGGTTTGTAATTCCTATGAGGACTTCGTCGTGGAGATGCGTAGGGTTTTTGACCATCCTGTCGCTGGTCGGGACGCCGCCAGACGTCTTCACTCCCTCCGTCAAGGTTCCCGTAGCGTGGCTGAGCTAGCCATTGAGTTCCGTACCCTCGCTGCAGAGAGCGGGTGGAATGATGAGGCACTCCGGAGCACTTTTTCACAAGCATTGAGTGACAAACTTAAGGACGAACTATAGCTACCCGGGATGAACCGGAGAATCTGGAACAATTTATCATCCTAGCTATTCGTATTGACAACCGGCTTCGGGAGCGCTGCAGGGAACGACCTGACCACCCAGCCGTGTTTACTTCCTCCTTATACTCAGCTCCGGCCCGGTCATCACCCCGGTCCTATGCCAGGGCCTCCCGAGAATGCACGGAGATTGCCGAGCCTGAGCCCGAGCCCATGCAACTCGGTAGAGCTCGCTTAACGTCAGAGGAACGAACTCGCCGAGTCAACTCCAACGCGTGTTTGTACTGCGGACGCATGGGACACTTCCTATCCTCATGTCCCCTCCGTCCTCCTAAAAGAGTTGGCTCGTCCGTAGGTGACGGGTTACGTTCAAGTCAGACCTATCTTACTTCCCCTCTCTCTCGTCCCCTACTTCAAGCCCATCTTTCGTGGCGTGGCCAATCCCAGCCCTTCTCTGCCCTAATAGACTCCGGGGCGGATGTAAGTTTTATGGATATGGATGTAGCCCGGCAGCTGGGTATTGAATTGGAAACTCTAGAGGTGCCCCTTAAAGCTAAGGGTCTCAATGGCACCCCCTTAGCCCATATTCAGTTTAAGACTCCTCCTGTCACCCTTTTCCTGTCAGGCAATCATCAGGCTTTTGAGCTTTCACATCATCGCCTGTCCCCTCACACCCTTGGTGCTCGGTTTCCCCTGGCTCAAGATACACAATCCCCACATTGATTGGGCCAAGGGCCAAGTTAGTTTGTGGAGTCCTCACTGTCATACCCATTGCCTTCATGCTGCTCGGAGCTCTGCCCCCACCAAGACACCCCCTATGCCTGAGTCCCCTGACCTGACCTCTGTCCCAGTGCACTACCTCACCCCGGTGTCCAGCAAACACCATCCTCAGTCTCTACCCCCCCTCCGCCCTTATGTTTGCGCTGTCAACCTCCTTCCCGACGCACTGTCCCGTCAGTTTGCGGTGGACGAGGCCTGCTCTGACCCTGAACCCATTCTGCCTCCCACTGGTCTCCTTCAGCCCCTACCGGTTCCCCGTAGCCTCTGGTCCCACGTCTCCAAGATAAGACCCTGCCTGCCTGCCGACTACTCCCCCTGCCTGACCCCCCGCTTGCCCTACGACCATTCTCTGCCTAACCCCTTGAATAAATATACTTTATTTTCCTACATCTATCTCTGGTCTGTGTCTGCGTTTGGGTTCCCTATCTGACCGTAACCGTTTTAGACTTTCTTTTTCTGTAGCTTGGGCAGATAGTGAATTTCCCTTCCCCTCTTAGTTTTATTGGAATTTACAATGACTGTTAAATGTTAAATGGATCCACACATAAATGTAATCATGAAAATGTCATGGTTTACGTGGGATACTAATATGAAACTGACAGTCAGATCGCATAAACACACCCTCTCATATTTATGGATCACACAGGTGCACTCACAACCTGGGTAGACATTTTCCCACAATGCAAATCTGTAAAGTATCACTGTACAATAGAAAAAAAACTAAAAGGACACCAAACATAGGCATGGCTGATGATATTATCTTGTTGATTAAGTATATACTATATAAACAAAAATAACTAATAGTGTTCATGGGTTATCCATTTTCCAACAGAGTGAAGATACACAGACAAACAGATTGATATACACAACAAACATAATTGACTAATTTCTTTCATTCACCACAGTATCAACTCATTTCCCCCAATGTTTTCTTATTGCTGTCCCTCTGTTTCACAAGGGGTTAAAAGGTTGTCAAAAGGCAACATCTCAGCTCTCGGCTCTGAAGCATCCCACCCCATAGTAAGTAGGTTATTTGGATGTACAGTACACAGAGTGCTGTGTGAGAGTGAGGTGTTGTTATTGCGGGGAGCCTCTCTGCTTCCCCATGCCTGTTTGTTCAGTGTGATTACTCTCTCCAGCCTCCCAGCTTCTGCCTCAGCGATAAAGATATTCATTTACCTGATATGAGAATCTTGTTCAACTTGGTCCCAAATGACTCCAGAGAGAGAGAGATGGGGGGGGGGGGGGGTGGAGAGAGCAGGAGGGAGGGGGAGGGAGGGAGGCTGGGAAAGTATCACATGAAATATTCATCTAGGAGTGATGTGTATGAGCAAAATAAAGGTATGTATCAAATTAAAAAGTTAAAGCCAGGACAATGTGTTTAGCAACCACTGTATCCAGTCCATCTTAAACACAAACGACCCCACTACATGAGGGAGGGGAAAACAATGCCTGATTCATGTGTGTGTGTGTGTGTGTGTGTGTGTGTGTGTGTGTGTGTGTGTGTGTGTGTGTGCGTGCGTGCATGCGTGTGTTTGTGTGTGTGTGTGTGTGTTGGTGGGTGGGGGGGGCGGGGGGGGGGGGGGGCGGGGGGGTGAGTTTAGTTGGCTTCCCACCCAGAAAATGGCAGTACAAATCCACCCCTTTTCTCTTAATGATGAGATTCATATCATTTTAACTGGGTCTGAATGAGGAGGTCTGGCATGCAGCTCGCTGGCATCTATCCACTAACTCCTCCAGCTGGAAGGAGGGATGAGCAAGTTAGAGAGAGAGAGAGAATGAGAGATAGAATGAGAGTCCCCCCTCAAAGGCATTCTCATGGTTAAAAGGGGTGAGATGGGGGCTTCCGGTTGAGACACGGACAAGATGGCAGCATAAAGAAGGCTCTCCCGTTCAATTACGTTCTTAAAGTCCCTCAAACTTAGAATTTCATACCAAATTTCATACCAAATAAATAGTTAAAGGGGGCAGAGATGACCACTAGGAAAAAGGACAAGAAGCAACTGCAGCAACAGTTTCCAAACGAAAAAAGTCGTAGCAACTCTCCTAATGCTAGCAATGATGACCACGAGGGCGATTCAATGCTCCCGGAAAACACAGTAGACTTGGGTCAGATTCTGAGAGAACAGAGATTTCCGACGGGACAATAAGACCCAACTCGAGGATATAAAAGAAGAAATAACGAGTGCAAACGTTAGACTGGAGGAGGCAGAAGGGCGAATTGTGAATGCTGAGGAGAGAATTCAGAACACAGGATTCTTAATAGGACTGGTTGTTAAAATCCCTAAATATTCAGCACAACAATTGAGTGGAGTTGGAGATGTCCTCTTGGGTGGAGTGGAATTTGGCAATGATCACCTGGTGCCACCAGTACGACACATCTTCAGTTGTGGTCCCCGACCTCATTGGGTGTTTCGGCCAGTTATCACAAGACACCCTCTTCCGAGGTTGGCCCACCACAGGCTGATCAGGCCTGGGTGTGTGTCGCACGGTGGCACCACGTGGTCATTTGGGAGCCCATGTTGGGTCCCTACGTTTCAGCCACAGCCAGTGACTGCTCCGTTCTGCTGCAGTGGACAGTTCTCTGATTGCCTTCCGTTGGGCCTGTCCTCTGATCCCTACTGCCCTCAGGAGCCTTGTGGTGGAGCTGGCTACAAAGCCTCTGCAGCCCACCTCCACTGGCCACACCTTCACGTTCCAGCCCCGCCCCTCTGCTTCGACTGCTAAGTTGGCATACCGCAGCCTCTTCCGTTCGAATGCCTCATCGATGGCCTCCTCCCATGGGACCGTCAGTTCTACGATGAAGACACGCCGGCAGGACTTGGACCAGAGGACTAGGTCTGGGCGCAGGTTGGTCGCGGCAATTTCGGGTGGGAAGGTGAGCCTCTGGCTGAGGTCTACCCGCATTTCCCAATCCCGGGCTGCGTTCAGTGGGCCTGAGTCTGGAGGTGATGGCTTGGTCCGCTGTTTCTCCCCTTCCCGGATGAAGGTTGTTTTCCGTGGAAAGGTAGTCTGGGCATTTAGAGGCATGGCGTTGGTGGTTACCCTCTTGTGCTCAAGTTCGGCAGCCAAGCACTTTAGCACTTGGTTGTGGCGCCAGGTGTATCTTCCTTGAGTTAGACTGGTCTTGCAACCCACCAAGATGTGTTTGAGGGTTGCTGGGGCTGCACACTGGAGACAGGCTGGGTCCTCTCCATACCAGAGATGTAGGTTGGTAGGAGAGAGCAGGACATCATATGTGGCTCTGATGATGAAACTTAGCCTATTAGACTCCATGCTCCACAGCTCGTTCCACGTGATTTTCCTCCTCTCCACGCTCTCCCACTTCATCCAGCGGCCTTGCTGGGCTTGGGAGACTGCCTTGGCGCACCTGGCTGCTTCCTCCTGGTGGCGCACCTCCTCACCCACCATCTTCCGCCGTTCGGTTGGAGTAGCCTTTTGCCATGTGGGTGTTGTTGTTTCCAAGCCAAGGCCCCCTCTGCCATGTTGGACATGCCCCACTATATCCCGGTGTCTGAGGGCGGTCTTTGCCACCGCAACTGCTGCAGATGGCTTCCATTTCCTCCCCGTTGCTAGGATTGGAGCAGCACCTCTGACGAATGGATCCCGGGATTCTGTGAGAGTCATTTCCAGCCTTGATTTGGCACATTTGTACTCCTCCACCAGGCTTGAGATTGGTAGGGAGAGGGCTCCGTTGCCATACAGGCCTATGCTGCTAAGGCCTCTCGGCAGTCCAAGCCACTTCCTCACTTGTGCATTCACCAGTCTCTCCAGCCGGTTGGCATGGGATAGTGTGACCTCGTAGATGGAAATTGGCCACATGAGACGAGGCAGCAGTCCAAACTGAAAGCACCACAGTTTCAGCTTCCCAGGGAGAGCAGTGTTGTTGATCTGCTTGAGGCCACTGATTGTATCCTGCTTGAGTTGTTCCACCTGCTTCGAGTCTTTGAGTTCTGCGCTATACCAGCGGCCAAGGCTTTTGATGGGCTTCTCCAGAACTGTTGGTATTGGCTCGTTGTTGACGTGGAACCTCTCATTGGCGAGCTTGCCTTTGACAATGGAGATACTGCGGGACTTACTGGGTTTAATCTCCATTCGTGCCCATTTGATGTTTCCCTGGAGTTTATCGAGCAGGCGTTTGGTGCATGCGTTTGTTGTTGTTATTGTCGTCATGTCATCCATGTACGCCCTGATTGGTGGAAGACGCAGCCCGCTCTTCAACCGTTCCCCTCCAACAACCCATCGGGATGCTCGAATAATGAGCTCCATTGCCATGGTAAACGCCAGTGGAGAGATGGTGCAGCCCGCCATTATGCCTATCTCGAGGTGCTGCCAAGCAGTTGTACTGGCTTGTGCTGTAACACAGAACTGGAGGTCCTGGAAGTAGGCTTTGACCAGCCTTGTGATGCCCTCTGGGACTTGGAAGAAGTTGAACGCTGTCCACAAAATCTCATGAGGCACTGACCCGAAGGCATTGGCAAGATCTAAGAAAACCACATGCAGGTCTTTCTTCTCCTTCTTGGCCGTTTGTATCTGGTGCCAGATGACATTTGTGTGTTCCAGGCATCCTGAGAATCCACTTATCCCTGCCTTCTGCACTGAGGTGTCGACAAAGTTGTTCTTCTGCAAGATTACTGAGAGCCTCTGGGCCACAACACTGAAGAAAATCTTTCCTTCCACGTTCAGTAGACTGATCTGGCGGAACTGGTCGATGGTTGAGGAATTCTTCTCTTTGGGAATCAGGATCCCTCCTGCCCTTTGCCATGCCTTTGGTATGATTCCCTTTTCCCATGCCACTTTCATTAGCTTCCAGAGGTACTTCAAGACGCCTGGACTGTTCTTATATAGCCTGTATGGAACGCCGTTGGGCCCAGGGGCTGAGGCTGTTCTTGCCCGTTTTACTGTGCTCTCAACTTCGCTCCATGTAGGGGGCCTTGTTTCCATCTGGTGCTCAGGTGGTTGGATTGGTGGCATGTCATCCGGAATGCTGGCTGGCACATGCCTCTGGTTGTCAGAGTAGGTCTTCCTCAGGTGCTCCTCTAGTTCCCTTATGGGTACTTTGAGGGTCCCCGTTTTCTCCTTGACAAAGAGGTCTTTGACGAACTTGTAGGGATCTCTGTAGAAGGCAGTCCTCGTTCGCTCTTTCTTCTTGTGTTGCTTTCTCAAGCATTCAGAAGATATCCTGACAGAAATGCTAAAGCTACAGGCCAGGACAGAAGAGAAGCTAACCGACCTAGAGGGCCGCTCCAGACGTGATAATATCCGAATCTACGGTATTCCGGAGGGGGCAGAAAAGGACTCCTCGTCGATGATCACATTCGTGGAAAAACTACTCCTAGAAAACCTCGCCATACCCAACACAACGAGTCTACAAATTGAGAGAGCCCACCGTGCCCTCGGTCCACAGCCACCAGCAGAGGCACAGCCAAGATCCATCTTGGTAAAGTTCCTCAGCTTCAGAACCAAAGAAACGACGCTCCGCGCGGCATGGCAAAAGAAAGGATTCACCTGGCAGGGGACGCGAGTCAATCTGGCCAACGACTATGCCCCACGCATTCTCCAAAAGCGAAAAGAATATGCAGAGGCCCGGAGGATCCTGAAGGATAAAGACATCCACTTCCAAACGATGTTCCCAGCCCGGTTAAAGGTGAAATATGACGAGGGGATCAAGATCTACGAGACCGTGGAAGAGGCGACGCAGGACATGGCTAACAGAGGTCTCCCCATCAAGCCCATCGGAGCCCCGGAGACGCTGATGGAGCAATTGAGGCAGCTGACATGGCAGACAGGCGGCAGACGGACCGGGAGACGTGGCAGAGGAGACGCAGGCTACAAGGAGAAATTGCAAAGCTACAGAAGAGACCCACCACCCACAGACGGGTAGTCCGGTAAAAGCTGAGTGAAATGATTAGTTATAAACAACGACTGCCCTATTAATCTACTCAGAATTAAACGGACACTTTGGGTGGGTGAGTTCAGCTCATACTATTGAAACTGTTTGCTGGTTAGTATAAAAAAAAACGTGAGTTACCTAGTTGAATAATTAAAATACAAATAAGAATTGGGAAAGGAACGAACGATGGAACCTTCTCATACTGTTATCTCCAAGGGCCCTCTCTGTCTACGGGAGAGGGGTTTTCCCTTGGAGCCTATTGTTTTAGGCTCGTGGAGGGTTGTAGTAGTGACCCCTACCTTGGAAGTAACTCAAGTACTTTTTTATTTTACTTGTTTATTTTATTTTATTATTAATGTTTGTTTACAACTGTTTACTATAGCGACTGGGAAGCTTTTCATGTACATGATGGAAATATCACATGTTATAACCTAAATGCAAGATATAAGAATAGTTTCTTTTAACGTTAATGGTTTACTTAACCCGATAAAAAGAAGGAAGATCCTAACAAAATTAAAGAAAGATAGAATACAAATAGCATACCTACAGGAATCCCACCTTACCAATACAGAGCATGCCAAATTGAATAAATTGGGTTTTAAATATGTATATTCATCCTCATATGAATCAGGTCATAGGAGGGGTGTGGCCATACTGTTATCAAATACAGTGACCTATGAACACATATCAGAGTTTAAAGATAAAGATGGTAGATGTATAATGATAATAGGGAAAATAGAAGGAACCCTAGTGAGTTTACTGAATGTATATGCTCCACCCGGTAGTGACTGGACTTTTTATAGATTTGATTTAATGGCCACAAAATCTCAGGGAATTTTAATCTGTGGGGGGGACTTTAATGTTCGGTTAAACCCAAGATTGGATGCATCTAGCGGTAATCCAGAGTCAAAACCTATAAGTAGGAAGATAAAAGCATTAATGAAGGAAATGGGAATCATAGATGTTTGGAGAGAATTGTATCCATCCAGCCGGGACTACACCCACTACTCCTCCCCCCATGCCGTATACTCAAGGATAGATTATTTTTAAATGTACAATAGAGACCTACATAGAATAAGTCAATGTGACATAGGACCGATTGCCCTCTCTGATCATAGCCCTATTTACATGTCTGTGTGTCTCAATAGAAAGCCAAGGTCTACAATATGGAGGCTGAATTCAAGCATCCTAAATAACCCAGAGACAAGGGAGGCCATGAAGACTGAAATTAGAACATATCTTGAATTAAACGATAACGGGGAAGTGGCTCCGAATATGCTCTGGGATGCACTTAAAGCAGTAATGACACTACTTCACTTATAAAAAAACTTAGAGGACAAAGACTGCATGACCTGGAAATTAAATTAAAACATCTACAAAGACAACACAGTAACAATTTGGATAACAGGGTGAAACAAGAAATGAAAGACATAAGGAACGAGATCAATGAAATAGGCAACCAGGACATACAAAAAAAACTATTATTTACAAAACAAAGATACTATGAAGTAGGTGGGAAATCATTGAAACTCTTATCATATAGACTAAGAAAACAACAAGCAGATAATGCAATCTATAAAATAAGGAACCCCGAATCCGGAGCGATAGAATGTAAGCTAGACAAAATTCAACAGAGTTTCGGAAAGTTCTATAAAACACTATATTCCCAACCACAAGTGGACAACAACCTACAGATTGAGTCATTCCTAGCCTCTCTTGATTTACCCTCTGTCACTAATGAACAAAATAAAGACAATCAGCAATTTCGAGATTGAAGGCAAACAAATCCCCGGGTTCAGATGGTTTCACTGCTGAATGGTACAGATCATTTAGAGAACAATTAGCTCCAACATTACTGAGGGCATTTAATTGGGTACTACAGAAAAGGGAAATTCCACCCTCGTGGAGGGAAGCAATAATTTCAGTCATACCGAAGGAAGGGAAAGACAAACTAGAATGTAATAGCTATCGCCCTATCAGTGTTCTCCAGCTCGATTATCGACTGTTTACATCAATATTATCCAGAAGAATAGATAGGATCCTACCTAAACTCATTCATTTAGATCAGACAGGATTCATTAGACAAAGGCAAACACAAGACAACATTAGAAGGTCATTACACATTATCAGACATATCACACAACACGGAATAGAGGCAGCTCTTGTAAGTTTGGACGCTGAGAAAGCTTTCGATTCAGTTAGTTGGACCTTTCTATACAAGGTACTATTGAGATTCGGCTTTCATTAGTCTATTATTGCAACTTTCCAAGCATTATATGATAGCCCATCCGCAAGGATCAAAATTAATGGTGACCTATCGGGATCCTTCACTCTGGAACGTGGAACCAGGCAGGGATGTCCCGCCTCCCCACTCCTATTCAGCCTTTTTATTGAGCCTTTGAGCCAATGGATAAGGCAAAATGTTGAAATTAAGGGAATAGACATGGCAGCTGGTGAGCATAAACTTGGCCTTTTTGCGGATGACGTCCTGGTATATCTAACACATTCCACACAGACAATCCCAAA
This sequence comes from Nansenia antarctica, assembly GCF_963989245.1. Classification (NCBI taxonomy): domain Eukaryota; kingdom Metazoa; phylum Chordata; class Actinopteri; order Argentiniformes; family Microstomatidae; genus Nansenia; species Nansenia antarctica. The sequence goes on along the minus strand of NC_137674.1, from coordinate 49,147,110 downwards.
ATGGATGGGTTTATTAGAGGAATATGGGACACTTTCAGGTTACAAACTAAATATTCAGAAGACCCAGGTACTTACACTTAACTATGACCCACCCAACCATATTAGAGGGAAATATAACCTGAAATGGGATGCATATTCAATAAAATACCTAGGTGTTAACCTGCCAAAAGATGTCTCAAAATTATCTGATCTTAATTATGGCCCTTTGAATGTAAAACTAAAATCAGATGTACTATGGTGGAGTCTCATTCCCTTCTTGAGTTTGAGCTCTAGGGTGGAGTCTGTTAAGATGAACATCCTACCAAGGTTACTGTATTTATTCCAGACTCTTCCAGTGGAGATACCTGCTAAGCAATTTATAGAATGGGACAAATTAATATCTAGATATTTATGGCAAGGGAAAAAACCCAGAATCAGATACAAAACTCTACAGTTAAGAAAAGAAAACGGGGGATTTGGCCTTCCTTGCTTACGAGAATACTATAGCGCAGCTCAATTAAGGCCTGTAGTGTGTTGGTGTACTCCATCATACTCTGCAAGATGGAAGGAAATTGAGAGTGCAATGACAGAAGGGGTTCAAATAGCAGCGATAGTTGCAGATAGTGAATTAATAAACAACATGACAAATAAAAATAATCCCTGGATTAACGTGGCTTTGAAGATTTGGCAGGAGACAGTGAAACTGTGTGGTATAAGAGACTCACTTAAAATGCTAAGATGGCGTGCATATGACACAGACTTCCCTCCAAACAAAACAGATGCTAGATTTAAAGTCTGGGTTGAAAAAGGCCTTTCGAACTATTTAACTTTTGTCCACAAGGGGACATTCCATAGCTTTGAATCGCTACAGAGAAAACATGGTTTGGAACAAAATGATTTCTATAGGTATCTCCAGGTCCGACACCATTTCAATCAGAATTTAGGGGGAGTATCAGAAGAGGGGGTAACAGGAATTATGGAAGTATTTACATCAGCAAGCAAATCATTGATATGCAACAAGGCGGTATCTAGACTATACAATGGCTTCCGCCAGATCAATCTCAAAACAGTCAATACAATATATATTAAAGAGAAATGGGAGAAAGAGGGTAATTTTACTATTTCTAGGGAGGATTGGGACAGATTATGTAAACTTTTTTTATGGTCTTTATTGTCATTGCTATAGTACAGGTACCAAACAACGACATTTGGGAGGGGTGGCTCCCCTGGTGCTAGGAAACAAAAAACAAAAAAAACAAAAAAACAAGAAGGGAAAGGAGCTGGTTTACATAAATAAAGGCTATGTACACTGTCCACTATACTATACTGTACAGATAAGACGACTAGGGTTGTCATATTGCACATAGTGTTATTGCAGATTCATTTAAAGTGTCGCAGTTTGCAGGCTTGAAATGTACACATTTGTGCCTCAGCACTACACCTGATTTTTTTAAATCCAGCAGCTGCCATCAATCCGTCCAGACTGTCCAGGGCCCAGAACCTAGGTCTTTGCTGTGTTCAGGGCCTGGATGGCCCTGGGGTAGAAGCTGAGCTTCAGTCTGTTTGTCCTTGCGGCCATGGTCCTGTACCGCCTTTTCGAGGGCAGCCGGGCAAAGTGTTCGTACCCAGAGTGGGTTGGGTCTCTGGAGATCTTGGAGGCCTTCCTGAGGCAGCGTGTGTTGTACAGCTCTTCCAGAGAGGGGAGGGGGGCGCCGGTGATCTTCTGGGCTGTTCTCACGACTCTCTGTAGCGCATTTCTCTCCGTGGTTGTGCAGCTGGAGAACCAGTTGCAGATGCCGTAGGTGAGGATGCTCTCCACTGCGCCGCGGTAGAAGGCCACCAGTATCTCCTGCTTGTTGTGTTCCTTCCTGAGGACTCTCAGGAAGTAGAGCCGCTGTTGTGCCTTCTTGATGGTAGCTGCTGTGTTGTTCTTCCAGGACAGGTCATCCTGTATGTGCACCCCCAGGAATCGGAGGGTTGAGACTCTCTCCACGCTCTCTCCGTCGATGAGCAGGGGCTGGACCTCAGATTTTTTCCTCCTGAAGTCCACGATGATTTCATAAAATAAAATAAAAGAACATGAGAGGGTGATGTAATTGTGTTTATTTTCTTGAATCTTTTTCTATTCTAATCTATCATGAAAGCTCCCAAAGTTCACTCGCTATTGTTTTTCTTTTTTCTTTGTTTGTTTTTGTTTTCGTTTTGTCTTGTCTTTACTTTACTTGATATAAAAAAGAAAAAAAGACTTTGGTCATAGGAACTGAGTTGATTGTGATATGTTGAATGTAATGACGATTGTTGTAACCAATGACCATTGACAATAAAAAGAAAATTTCAACAAAAAAAAAGGGGTGAGATGATGAGATGCAGGCGTGGGATCGTCATTACATCTCGTCACATAGCCATCCCATCCCCATCCCCATCCCATCCCATCCCCATCCCCATCCCCATCCCATCCCCATCCCATCCGCATCCCCATTCCCATCCGCATCCCCATCCCCATCCCATCCCCACCCATCCCCATCCCATCCCCATCCCCATCCCATCCCCATCCCATCCCATCCCCATCCCCATCCCATCCCATCCCCATCCCCATCCCCATCCCATCCCCATCCCATCCGCATCCCCATTCCCATCCGCATCCCCATCCCCATCCCATCCCATCCCCACCCATCCCCATCCCATCCCCATCCCAATCCCATCCCCATCCCATCCCATCCCCATCCCATCCCATCCCCATCCCCATCCCCATCCCATCCCCACCCATCCCATCCCCATCCCATCCCCATCCCATCCTCATCCCATCCCCATCCCATCCTCATCCCATCCCATCCCCATCCCCATCCCATCCCCACCCATCCCATCCCATCCCATCCCCACCCATCCCATCCCCATCCCATCCCCATCCCATCCTCATCCCATCCCCATCCCATCCCATCCCCTTCCCCACCCCCACCCATCCCATCCCATCCCATCCCCACCCATCCCATCCCCATCCCATCCCCATCCCCATCCCATCCCATCCCCATTCCATCCCCATCCCATCCTCATCCCATTCCATCCCCATCCCATCCTCATCCCATCCCATTCCCATCCCCATCCCCATCCCATCCCATCCCCACCCATCCCATCCCCATCCCATCCCCTCCCCTCCCCTCCCCCATCCCATCCCCATCCCATCCCATCCCATCCCATCCCCATCCCATCCTATCCCATCCCCATCCCATCCCCATCCCATCCCCTCCCCTCCCCTCCCCCATCCCATCCCCATCCCATCCCCATCCCATCCCATCCCATCCCATCCCCATCCCATCCTATCCCATCCCCATCCCCATCCCATCCCATCCCCATCCCATCCCATCCCCATCCCTGTCTCCATCTCCTGGATCCTCTCCCTTTAATGTTGTTTGAGTATATGGCTCAGTCATCTCTAGTTTTATTGACTCTATCTCAGGGAAGCACTCTCTCTATCTATAACACGGTCGCCGGGCGAGGCACATCAGGCAACTTCTTGATTCTGTACTCAGTAATTTAAAGCCTTTATGGAATTGCAATTTCAGGCCTCACTGCTTGTTTTTCTAAAATGTACTCAAGGAATTAGTTACTTAGTTACTCCAGCCACAAATCAGTTGGATTTATGCACAGTTGTAATACACTTTATGGCCTCATGGTACATTGCTTCAAAAACAGCAGATGTGAAATTATGATAAATATAATGAGGGATCTTTTTTTTCTTCTCTCCCCCTCTCTCGGTCTCTCTCCTCTCTCTCTCTGCCCCCCCACCCCATTCCCCTCTCTCTCTCTCTCTCTCTCTCTCTCTCTCTCTCTCTCTCTCTCTCTCTCAGCCGATCTAGTGAAGTAGAGAGGGTTGTGAAGCGTGTTTACTTACCCTATACAATACATTTAATGTCTTAGTCAGGGCCGCTGACAAAACCTGATTAATGTCCTCATCTCTTTTATTAAAGATAAGAGTGGCACTGCAGTCAGGAGATACAGACCGCGCTATAAATCTCAGGCAAAATGAGCAGTCAAATAATCACTCCTCAGAAATGAAATCTACATACATTAACACTAACAGTCACTCTGTCGTGGACATTAACATGGAGAGGGGAGAGAGGAGCTGGTTCCTTACAGCACTATCCAGAGGGAGGGGCCCGGGGGGGAGAATGGGAGAGTGGGGGGCTCCCGTGCAGCATGATTTCCTCTGTAGTAGAGTGGTGATGGGTGGTGGGGGGAGCGGGTGATTTATTGGGGGGGGGCGGGGGGAGTGATGAGTGGGTGGTGTATTGGGGGGGTGAGTGGGTGATTTAATGAGGGGGTGAGACGTGAGCGGGTGGTGTATTGGGCGGGGGGGGGGGGGGGGTGAGTGGGTGGTGTATTGGTGGGATGAGTGGGTGATTTATTGGGGGGGTGAGCGGATGATTTATTGGTGGGGGGTGTATTGGGGGGGTGAGTGGGGGATTTATTTTGGGGGGGGGTGTATTGGGGGGGTGGTGTATTCGGGGGGTGAGTGGGTGGTGTATTGGGAGTGGAGGATGAGCGGGTGGTGTATTGGGGGGTGGGGGTGGTCTATTGGGGGGGTGGTTGAGTGGGTGGTGTACTGGGGCTGTGGTGTATTGGGGGGTGAGTGGATGAGCGGGTGGTGTATTGGGGCGTGAGTGGATGAGCGGGTGGGGTATTGGGAGGGAGTGGGCGTGAGCGGATGAGTGGGTGGTGTATTGGGATTATCCCGTCCTGCTACCGTGGGGGTACAATTGGGTAACCGAATGTGTCCCACCATAGAAACAGTCATTACATTAAGACCAGTGAGTGAGGTGTGTGTGTGTGTGGGGGGGGGGGGGCAATTAGGTGTGGCTGTGAAGGACATAATGTTGATCCATTTCTGCAATTAATCAACGCATGCATTCGACAGTGATGAGTGACCAAGCACTGCTGTGACTAAATCATTTTTCATCCCGTGTTTGGGACCGAGAAGGGGCTGGGGGGATCCGGAGGGTCTCGATACGACTGGGAGACACCCTGACAGAACCACGCCATCTATTCTGTCTCCCTCCCTGACAGCCCCCCACCTGTCTTCTGACAGACAACGCACATTATCTGTGCTCCCGAGACGTTTAGCGAGCAGGTAAGCTTATGAGTGTCGCTAAAAGACAGCCTGAAATGTAAGACCGGGTGATAATGTTTCTCTCTCTCTTGCACCATCGCCAACCCCCCTACATTTGCCCGCCCCCCCCCCCTCCTTCCCTCCCCCCCCCCCCCATCTAGCTCACATAAGAAAGGCCTCCCCTTGACGAGTGGCATATGTCGAGATAAAAGCATGTGTGGAAAATTAAAAATAAACACATAGTTTGATTGCTCTTTGTTTTGCAGCGAAGGGAAGACAATTATATCTTCATAATGAAATAGAGCATCTTTAAACAGACTTTCTCTTTTTTTTCCTTCTCTCTCTCTCTTGCTGTCTCTCTCCTCCTTTCATAGCTCAGCGTATGGCAGCGTCAGTCTGACGAGTCATCGTTACAGCGGAAATTACCAGGAATTGATTCTCTATGCTTGATAAATGTCACACACAATTAGACTTGGTGTCAAACCGACGCAGGAGGACTGAAACGGTTTTAAGGCTCCACCCAAGATATTGAGGATGGAGGTCTATAATACATAGTATGTACAGTATGCATATCGTGAGCTTAGAATTATAAGGTTCTATCTCCGTCTAGGGTGGTTCAGAGATATTGAGCTTGAAAGTTGTTACATTCCATTATGTTTTGTGAGATGGAACCTTTGTATTTTAATAATTACTAACTAAAAAATGTCAACATTTCAAAAATAACACCACACAGGCATTAATAAACACCTAATGGATCAGATTATGTAAAAAACTACATTTTGACCAAAAATGTAGATAGAACCTTATAATTCTAACGTCACAATATGGCAGTGGAGGCTGGTGGAGGGAGACATGGGAGGACGGGCTCATTGTAATGCATGGAACGGAATGACAATCACACGTGTGTGCAATAGCCTACCACTCCTAATTCCGTTCCATGCATTATGATGAGCCCGTCGTGAGTTCTACCTCCACAAGCCTCCCCTGCTGTATGGTGCCATCAGCACAGGGATGGTCCTTTCATACTTAGTGGTGCATGAAAGTTTGTAAACCCTACAGGGATGGTTACTATCTTTGTATAAAATCAAAAAAATTACGTATCAAAAATCTAAACCCCAATTCGTAATAAAAACATTCCAAATAAAGGACCCATACAAAAGAATCGGATATATGTTCATTGTTTATTTAACAAAAACTCACTACCCCACTAATCAGTCTCTGACATCTGTTTTGAGTTTTTTTTTCCCACTGCTCCTTACAGAACTCCTTCCAGCCAATTGAGTGAGGTTTGAGGGGTATCTGCCATGAACTGCCTTCTTCAGAGGTCCTGCCACAGCATCTTGATTGGGTTTAGGTCAGAACTTTGACTTGGTCAATCCAAAACATGACAATCCAAAACACAAACAAGTGTTTTTTCTCCTGAGCCATTCTTTGGTAGATTTACTTGAATGCTTTGGGCTGTTGCCTTGTTAGAAGAGCTTTAGCTCCTTGACTGATGGCTTGACGTTCTGTTCAAGAATCTCCTGGTATACCTCAGAATTCATGGTTCCCTTAATGATGTGGAGTCGTAAAGGTCCAGGGGCCTCATTTATAAAGCTTTGTGTAGAACGGGTGTAAACAGCTTGCGTACGTAGACAAGCAAGAACGTTTACACACACCAACATTCAGATTTATAAAACGTCCCACGCCATTTTCCTTTATAAATCTCAATCAACTTTACATTTTGTGCATGTGAACAAGCGACCCACCCTTTTAACGGCCATCGTCGCCTATAAATGGTCAGCGAAACGTCATAAAGTGGATGTGCGCTTAAGGTTTTCATAGTCATAGTGGGGATGATAGTCAATTGCAATAATAGTAAATTGCACTTCAATGTATGGACATTGCATGGTGTATCATTGGACTTATCGGGAACGTTACCCTTATGAAGACGTTCATTACTGTGAAGTCAATGCAGACGGTGCTCAACTTGTCCAGCCTCACAATATATTTGCATTAATATCAATATGATATGTACAGTAAAGATATATGTACGGTGTGATGCATACAGGACAATGGCAAATATATGTACAATTAAGATATGTGCAGTGTGCACGTATATTCTTTGTGTGCACTCCATCATATATAATACGTGAGAGGTAATATGTCGATTTATGTTACGCAATGGTATCCATTTCAAAACGTTTCTCCAGTTTCATACCTCGGCCAGCGGAGTCGTAGTTGCTAATTTCTCCAGTTTCTGTGCGTACGCGTGGGTTCCAGTGTGTGTGGAGCTGCGCACATTTTCATACCAAGTTTGTTTTTTATAAATCCCAAAATTGCGCTAACCCGTTTTTGGGCGTACGCAAGTATTATAAATGAGGCCCCTGAGGAGGAAAAGCAACCCCCGGATCTTGACATTCCACCACCCTGCTTGACTGTTGGGATTAGGTTCTTTTGGTGGAAGGCAGTGTTGAGTTTTCAAAAAACATAGTGGTTTCGTGACCAAAAAGGTACATTTTTTGGACTTCCAGAAACCTGCAGTCCAGGTGATCTCTGGCAAAGTTAAGACGGGCAGTTGGGTTATTTTTTTGACTGCAGAGCCTAGCAACCCATCCTAGCAACCCTCCAGTTACCTGAGATACAGCAAGGGAGGTCTGCAAATCTCTAAATGTATTGTTTGGGTTTTCTTTTACCTTTATTATTTTTCTTGTGGCTCTTGGGGATCTTTTGGAAAGGCGTCCCCTTCTAGGTCAAGTTGCTGTCATGTTAAATGCTCTTCATTTGTACATTATTTGCCTCGCAGTGGACTGATGGAGCTCAGATCTTGTTGAGATGATGTTATAGCCTTCCCCAGGCTGATGTGCTCTCACTACCCTCTTCCTGATGTCCTCTAAGATCTCCTCTCCTCTCGGCATGGTGTGTTTTTCATTCACCTGAATGGGTAACACAAAACTGACCAGATCTCTCCTTTGATTGGTTCATTTGGTACCCAATTATTTACTCACCTGATTCTACTTACCTACTTGTTTAACCAATGCAATTTGGCATTCACTTACTTTTGCACCTGCACTAATCTCTTTATAATTATTTTGTTCTACTACACGCATGATTTCCTCTAAACCAACATGGAATGGAATTGGTAAATGTAAACCTGTTATGTCAGATAAAAAAGACTGGTCCTGGTTCTGGTTTATCAATGATTTCATGGTTCAAAAACTAAGAAATCTATAATTGCACAAAGGGTTCACATTCTTTCAAGCAGCACGGTATGAATGGTCCATATAAGATGAGTCCTTTTGACCATATAATAATAATAATAATGATTCAACCTTTTTCTTTCTCTAGGCAAGGGGTCAGAGCCATTGAAGGTGACCCTGGAGCAATTAGGGGTTCAGTGCCTCGCTCAAGGACACTTTGACACATGGCCAGCTGGGGTTTGAACCGCCGAGCTGCCGACTTTGCGATCATTAGATGCTGGCTCTACCGGCTGAGCCACAGCCACCCCATATATATGATAGGTTCTCATGACATACTCAGTTCCCTTTCACACTAACCCAATGTACACTCCTTACCCTCCCTCTTTTCCTCACATCTCATCCTCTATGCTTTCTAATCTCTGAGTATTATGTCCAGTAGTTTCGCTCCACTGTCCTCCACCCCTCCTCGTTTTCCCTCCCTCCCTCCCTCCCACCCTCCATCCATATGGTCACCTGGTCACCTGTGTGCCTGGTCCCTGGCTCCTGAGACTGGTCATTAGTCCCTTCATTAAGCCCAGTCTGAGAGATCACTAGTCTGGAACAGCTTGGGCCATTCTGGCCTCCACTGATGGGACAATATGCTGCATGTTATTCCAGGATCATTTGCTCTAAGCCCCGGGAATGACATCAGTTTTGTTTAAGCTCATTGGCTTGGTGAAGTCTCATCTCCTCAACATCGAGCTCTGGGATTGAAATGGGAAAAGGAATTGTTAGCATTAGTTGGGTCGTTATGTATGTCTTGAGAATGGGGCATATTCTCTATAAAGATGCAGTTAGCAATCAATTCATTACATTTATTTTGAAGAATGACACCTTTAAATGTGAGGGGAGTTTAGTGGACAAAAATAGTGCCCCCGTCTAGACCCGCTCTATAACATAAACTCTACTCAAGTCTTATAACTTCTGTTCCCAGACACTTTGATTGCACAATGATGTATGGCTAAAAGTAACTTTTAATACGCCACACTATAAACAGTTCATGTGATGGTCTAAAGCAAACTGTCAGTGCCTTTGGCTCAGTGGTTGCAAACTAGGTCTAAAACAGGGACTATTTCCATGTAGTCTTAATAAGACATTCATAAATGGCCTTTAGTTGTGGCCAATCTCTCATCGTTAACAGGGCTCAGCTGAAACCTACACCGGTGGTGAAATGGACGCAAACTAACAGCTGAGGCAGGAACGGAACTGAACCGTGTGTGTTTCTCTGCAATAGCCACTACGTAGCTTGCTACACGCTAGCTAGCATACGCCTTCTCCAACTTCTACTGCATATCACTGCCTACCCTTCACCACGGCACTACGCTAGCATTATGAATTTGGAGCCGGTGTTTACTTCATTGTTTTGTCGAGCAAGAATAAACCCGGCTCTCCCATCTATCACCTTCCCCGTGGGAGGGCCGGGCCGCCCCCCCTGTGAGAGACGAGCGTCTTTGAGGGGGTTACGTCACCCAGCTGCCGTAACCCAGCAAACCACCTCGAGGAAAGACATGTTGTCAGAACACATTAATCACCGTGCCCACCATCGGAAACAGATTCCCTTCATAAGCAATTTCACTCATTAGAGTCAACGCGCTCGTTGGAGTTAGGCTACACACAGGGAGAGAGGGCTGGGAAGAGAGGGGCGGGGGGGGGGGGGGGGGGGCAAGGGAGTAAGGGAGTGAGAGAGAGAGAGAGAGCGACAGTGAGAGAGAAACTCGTTTCCAAAACAGGAAATGGAAGTTCTACTTATTTATATGTCGAAGCGATCAGAGAGAGTGGAGTGACATTCCTCTGTTCACACGACGGTAAACAAGAAAAATTAACTCAGCAAGAGACACGTCCTCACAAAACAACTGGGCTGAACTATTCGAGCCATCCCTAATTTGGTTCCTCAGGATTCCTGAGGCATAGACATAACATCCACATGCCTTGTTTGGTCCCTTAAACACATACACACCAACCAGTGGAGGCTGGTGGAGGTAGAAATCAGAGGACTGGCTCATTATAATGCATGGATTGGAAGGAGGAATGGTGTCAGTCATGTGTGATTCCATTCCTCATTCCGTTTCATGCATTACAATGAGCCCTGTCCTCCGATTTCTACCTCCACCAGCCTCCCCTGTACTCCGTACTGTATACCACACTCCCTCCAGTCCCTCTGCTGCCTGGAGGTGTGATAAGTAGCCTGAGTGACACACAAGCAGTTAATCACGGACTCTTTGTCACCATCACTTTTCAAAATAAACCTGACCTGAGACTAACTTAAATGTGTCAATTCCAGGAGAAATGTGGTATGAATTACAATATTACTATGTATACCGTTTCGGAAAATCTAAAAATAAATCGATGTTTGGATGATGGAAATATATCTAAATATATACCGTATGTGGATTTTGCTTGCTGATTAGAGTTCCTCACTCAGAAGCGTATAATGGGTCAATGACGTGACGTGTACATTTACAATTAACAATTAATATATATACATTATGTTAACTAACACTATTTGCTCTCCTTTATTGAATACACAAAGAGTTTATGGTGATTTTCTACAAATTCAGGCACTTTCAGCTCTTTAAAGGGTTGAAAAGTCATTCGGTACAACCGTCCGAATATAAAATAAAAAGAAATAAAAACAGCCAAACAGCGCTTCATGGATAGTACCAGCTGAGATATCCGAGGCCTCTCGTGATCCTAGTTCCCAGTCCCTCCGTCATTACTCTGTTCTAGGGAACAGCAGACATCCAAGGTCTCCCTCTGAACTTCCCTTGAAGCGGAGCCAACAACCACATTACTTAATAAATGGTGACAAACATAAGTCAGCACTCTCATCAGCAAGATCCCCTGGCACGGGAGGACAGGGGGGGAAGGCCACAGAGATTAACCATGTAAGTAGTCAGTGGGGGGTAGTTCGGCATGCGGTTGGCGGAGGGTGGGGGTCGGAGGGGGACTTGGGGACACACACACACACAACAAATGTAGAATATACTCCTTACCTCATGTAACCCTCGTCTTATCTTCTTAACCTCAACTCCCTCTGTTCCCAAACTGTTCCAGTCTGTCGATGCCCCCCCTCCCAACAGACACACACACACAACCTCAAATGTCAACACTCTATTTTCTCCCCAAGGCAGCGACACAGTGACTTGTTGTTTTCCCCGTTAGCCTATTTAGCCATCCATGTTTTGAGAGACAAATATGCCAGAAAAGAGAAAAAGGCCACATGATATCTTCATCCACCAGTGCCACGTCATCCACCACGTTGACATCCAAGACGTCCGTCCTGCATTAAAAACTGCTTGTGAGGATCTGTGACGGTCTCATTATCTCAGTCAAAAGACAGAGCGAGATGACGATGCAGGGATTCCTGATTGCAGAGGTTTGTATTTGTCAGCTGAACTAATAGCTCACCCACCCCCCCCCCCCACACACACACCCCCCCCCCCCCCACACACACACACCCCCCCCTTCCCCCCCTGACTGTCACCTCCTCAGAGAGGCAGAAAGGCATTAGAACTGCCAGTTCTGCCGGGCGCCTGGTGCCTCCCTCAGCTCCTTTTTCCTCCCCCGTTCTGCAGATCCTCTCCTGGGCCTGGCAGCCTGGGAGAACAAGTCATTTTACAGTTCAATCAAGGATTCTAATAAACTGACCTGTGCTTTAATGACTAATTCATTGTCTCCTTTATTACCTTCATGGGCATAAAGCGGATTAATGACTCTAGCAAGGTTAAAAACAGTACCACTGTGCTTTCCCTTCATTCCGTTATCAATCATTCTTTGGATTCTTTAGGAGAGCTGCGGAAATTGAGAGAAAATTAGTAATCCATGTGATGGATGACAGCATAGGTAAGAGTATATCCTGAAGATATACTAAGTGTTCCTACTCGTATGCAATGTATGTAACCTGGTGTGAGAGACAGAGCATGGAAACACAGGTATCTGATGATGTCGGTCATGTGACCATGTATGACATTTGACAGGAAATGATCATTTGTATGGCAAAATGCCAGTAGTAGCAACCAATAGTGGAGAAATACTGTATTATTTACTGATTGAGCACATTTTCAGATTTTCCATTGAAAACGACATGCGTATTTTCCGATTTGCCATTCAAAATGACATGCATGTAGTCATGTCAGAATGGACCCTAGACATACTCTGCTTTGAGCTTGCAAACGACACATCTCAGATGCTACATGATCATGCGGGGAAAATAGAGGATTCCTTACAACACAAAGGTCCCCAGACCATAACAACTCCAAAGCTTCTTGGTTGCAAAGGAAACCCTTTCTTCTCCTGCTGCAATTTCCTACCGAGCAATCGCCGGCAAAAGAAAGTGGATAAACATTTCATGTGACTTTTTTCAACTTCCGTGTTTGACAGTTCCTATAGTTTCCTCACTCTTTTACCTTCTTGCTACCTAGTCAGAAATTCCAAGGAGAGACAGAGGGAGGGAGGGAGGGAGGGAGGGGGGGGGAGGGAGGGAGAGGAGGATGGCAGAGAGAAAGATAGAGAGACTGGGGGGGGGGGGGGCACGGGCTGCATGGCTTCATTGTTTACCATTCCATATTCCTATCACACATATGTCTCCACTGCTTCTCTGGGCCTGTCCTTGTCTTGGCCCAGTCATTTCTGACACTGTTAATGATTTACTGTAAAGCTCTCCTCGCCGGATGATTTGTGACATGTAGGAAGGCTGGAAACGGGGGAGGACTAGGCAGGTTTCTGCAGGGAGTGTTGGGATCCAGGGATGCCTTGAAGATAGCGATTCATTATATTTAAGACAAGTGTGACATCCTACTTCAAGGAGGCAGCACCCATATATATAGCGAGGGGGTGATTTTTATTTTTTTATTTTTTCGTGTGGCCAAAGTGGGGAGGGGTAGGTAAGTACAAAGGAATGCCTCAGTGTTTTTGGAGACGGTATAGCGATAGGAGGCAGGGATATGGAGGCGGGAGCCAGGAAAATAATGGGTAATGGAAGAATTTAGCCTGGGGCTATATGCCTGCTTTGCCTACTTCTGTATAACTAGTATATTTATAATTCAAATACATACCTTTAATAATTAACAAGCAGTGAATATTAAAGGAGAATGGTCCTAATAGTCGGGCGAAAAATGCATTAAATTTCATATTTTGACTTCAGTGAAGAACAAAGAAAATAACCGTCAAACCGAAGTTGCCTTCTATTTTATTTGGGCCATTTCCTACCCGGAAACTGGATGGTTAAACTGGAAATAAGATGTGAATGTGTGAGAGTAACACACTGTATATATTACAAGAGTCTGAATGGAGACAGCTAGCATCGCCAAGACAATTCTGGTTTATATTACATTTATGTCACTGATATCTAATACAAATGGTTTTGGATGTATTAGTTGATGGTGTTTTGATTCTAGACGTTATGTCATGGTGCATCATGCTCTCCTGTACCGTATGGATTGAATATTTCCTGCCCTTTGATCCATAAACAATCGGCAAGTTGCCGGCAACTCCCTGGAAACTTGGTTGATGTACAGTAACACAAGCAAATAACATTCTCTATGGTTGTTGCGTTGTCAAGCCTCTCCTTCAACTGCCTCCTTATACTATTACACTAAAGTGGTCGCTGCAACAACAAAAAAAGTGGTCGCTGCAGTCTGGTTCTTTCCTCAATTTACGTTGATGCTGTGCCAAGCTAATCCTAGCTCCATATGTGGACAGCCGTGAAGGTGCATCTGAACTCTTGATACAGTACCTAGGTAGCATGTCCTAGTGGCTGTGCTCTATGACAGAGACTATAGTACTAACAATGGTTCTCAGAACCTCATTGACTCTGTATCTACAGAGCTACCACTTTGTTTCAAGTTACTTGTATATTACATGTGTACATTGTCGTTACATAGTAACAACATTGTATTTATGTGGTGTTACATAGTAATTGCTTTTTAAATGTTACATTATGTTGCCATTACATCATGAAGCAATTCTAAAGCTATGTAGTTACTAGTATAGTAACTATACTATAGAATAAAGTAATTGAAATGTCATTAGATCTTTAGCAAACTTGCCTTTGAGGAAAAGATCCCAGGGGGACCATGTGTTTTGTGCTCAAGTGGAATAGAATAAAATAAATAAAACCTCTCATATATTTGTCAACTGATGTTATGCAAACACCAGAGTTCAACAGAAATTCAGTGCATTTGCATCTCTTTAATAAGAAGTGTGTTCAGTCGTTGTGACGGCTCCATCTCTGCCTATGCTCTTTGATGTAGCTCATACATATTGACGATCCACTACAGAAAACCTACTTTGTTTACCAAAGCATGGGCTCAATTTGTGCATGCACTTGAAAATGTTCCATTATTTTGTCCTATTTATTTTTATCCTGGGTTAATTAGTAATTGAGAGATTGGACAATTAGCTGATTCATGCTAATTGATTAGAATATTAGCGCTTGGTAATGATAGGAGGAATACAGACTTCTTATTTCCACAAAGGGATTTGATAATAGATACAGTCCTTGTGCATAATGAGGATTCTGAGAGGCCAAATCAACTTGGGAAATTGTCAAATCAATTCCACTCACTTGATACTGACTTTGGAGACGTAAGGATCTTACAGAATGGCAAGTGTCTTCTTTGATTTTGACTCATGTCAACAGAACTGACGTAAATGACTAGTTCATTTCTGACAACGCTACAATGGGAATGTGCATCCATGAAGAAAACAGAGTTGATATCAAATTATTATTCTGCTCACAGCCAATGATTCTCTCACACTATATCCATAACGTTCAGTATGAATGTTTAAATTAAAACCCTTGAACGTCCACACTTCCACGCACGCACACACACACACACACACACACACACACACACACACACACACACACACACCACAAAAGGAGTGTCCTTCAACTTCATCTCTCTGCCTCAGAATGACGCCTGAAACAATCTCAATCGAGTAGGCCGATAGTCACATTTGCATTGAATTACATTTGATCTCAATTTGAAAAATGTAATATTTCCTTTTGTATGACATTATCAGCTGTGGGCTCTCACAAGCTTACGGGGGGATTATAGCACTGGGAAAATGAGAGACGGGGAAAATCACACAAATGAGAATTTTGAATTTTCCCATTAATTTATCTTTTTAGTTCTTGTAACTTAATCTTTTATACGTACATTCACCAACTGCCTCGAAATGAATGTGAACAGATGCAGTATGTGCTATTCACATTTATGCACATTTGGCATATATTCCATAATTTGCAAGAGTAGTATATTATAAATAAGACAGGCTATAAATGATATCATGAAGAACACGTTTCCCCCCTCCTAGATTTTGTGTGCCCGTGGTCTGAAACTACGTGGGTCTTTATTGTGTCTATATAGTGTCTTAATTGTGTGGATTAAAAGGATCGTAATAATGCCAGCTAATAGTTATGTATTGTGTTTATACATCAAAACAGTTGTGTGATTAATAGCTGAATAAACAATAGGCTATCAGAGGTAATCTGGATGGCTTACTGAATCATTGCTGGAGAGAATACTGGCAAGAAGTCTTAGTACAAAACATGTCTTTGTAGTTACTTCCTTGTTTCTGACTCCTCCGACACCACAAACATAACGGTGCACAGCGAGGCTTGCCTATGTTCCTGACACCACAGACTTTTCTAGAAGGCCTACAGGCCCGGCATTCTTCTCCAATCGTGACATTAGAATTATAAGGTTCTATCTGAGTTTTTTACATAATCTGATCCATTAGGTGTTTTTGAATGCCTGTGTGGTGTTATTTTTTAAATGTTTAAATGTTTTAGTTAGTAATTAATAAAATACAAAGGTTCCATCTCACAAAACATAATGGAATGTAAAAACTTTGACGCTCAATATCTCTGAACTACCCTAAACGGAGATAGAACCGTATCATTCTAAACTCACGCAATGTCAAAACTGGAATTCTGAAGCAGAGAACTCTAACTAGTGCTCACTAGTGAGCTCACTCCAGTTCCATCACCTTGTGGCAATCTGTCATGAGGGTGGCCGCACGGCTCAGAGAGGCTACGAGGAGCCGGGCTAGAGGAATGTGGTCAGACACAGTTCACCTGGAAACTTCCAGAAGGCATCAGGAGTAAGTGTGAGCGTACATCAAGCGCTCAGATGGACCGTGGCCCAAATCTTTATACAAATGAATTGAACACCGTGAGCATCAGAATGAAATGGGCCTTAAAAAGTGACCAACAGTCATTTGATACAAGCAAATGTAGCCTACTATTGTTTCATGTTGTATCTACTACTGCTTACAGCGACATTGAGAGCGTGTAGTAGATGTTAGTGACACGTGTGTAAGTATAGGTGTACAAACACACACACCTCCAAAAAACGAGTTATTGGTTCCCATCAATGATAGACAGTTTCAAATGTGTGTACGTACTTGCCCTTGGATAGTTGTCAAGTGTGTATAAACACACACACACACACACACACACACACACTCAAACGACTGCATGTTCCTCCGTGGCTCCCAGCGGATATTATTACATTTGAATTTCATTACAAATGGCCAGGAGGAGACGTAGTGAACGAGCGTGTGTTCATCCCCACCATTTTGACTTCCTCGGGCTTATTGCAAGGCAATTTGAGAGAAATGGCTTCCCCCCCCCCCTCCACTTGTTCATTCTCAAGCTCATCTCATAAAATAGAAGATTCATATGTTAAACACTGAAGTATTACACTTCTTTACTGTACTTAATAATTAATGGCCCCAGCCTCTATCACTCTATGAATATTTACATGTAAAGTATCCCTAGGAGCCTAGTGTAAGCTAGAGGGAGGGAAGTAGTGTGTGTTTATGGTATTAAACACTCAAACATTCCTGCAGACCCTATTTCGCCTGCAACCATGAACACACACACCCGCTAAAGCATTGCCGAGGATTTTATTTGTTGTCTCACAAGGTAACCCATTCAACTTCCATTTAGACATGGCAAGTCAAATTACAGGTACTCCGTCTGTACGCCGCTGAAATCCCAGGGCACTGCTTGTCTCGTTCCAACTTGAAGGGAAGAAGAAAAGACGGTGCTCCTGGTTTTTATATCCAGGGCATCTACATTGTTCATTGATTTCACCTTCCACTTACTGTATAGTGTCAACGTTTAGGTTCTTTTGTCAGATGTGCTCAAATCAATGTGCTCCTCGGTGTGACTAACACAGTACTAGGCCTCGACGTATGTGGAATGTTCTGAAGGAGGCAGCAGGATCACGCGGGATCAGAGCTTTAGAACTCCTTATTTGTGTCGGCAGACGCACTCACGTCACGTCTTAGGAAGTCTGAGACACTCCTGCTACTCTGGAGGAGAGAGTATTACCGTTTACACTCTGTGAACCAATCCTAACGAGGCATCAGACTGCCCGCAAGGCAGCACACACAACCAGACTCACGGATTTAAAAACCTTTTCCCGACCTTTGAGTTCACTCGACAGAGAGAGAGAGAGCTACGAGGAAGTGTACTTGCTGAAACACTTGCTGAATAATCTCTTGTTAGGGTTGTGCTACGCTCGCCTTAAGGACATGATGCACTGATAATGGATGGTGTGTAGGATATGTGTGCTGCTACGTCACCTACATAAAGGCTGTGCCACATAACCAGTGAACTTGTGTGTGTTTGGTTCTGTGGCTCCGGTTGCGTGATGATATTTATCTAAGAAGGGATGCGTGTTGTCACTGTGCCTCTCCGCAGGTCCCCCCCCCACCCCACCCCCACTCCTCAGATCTCCTCTCTGTCTCCTACGTGGATAAGTGGCTGGCTGCAAAGGCAACGGAGCTCTTTGATATTTCACTCCTCATTTGAATCAGCGGTCGCTTTATTTGACAACGTGCGGTAATTACCTGGATACCTTGCTTGATCATGTGAACTCCTGCAGAACCGAGGGGGGGCTGGGGGTGGTGTGTGTGTGTGTGTGTGTGTTTGTGTGTGTGTGTGTGTGTGTGTGTGTGGGAGGGGGGGGGGGGGGCGGTGTAGGGAAGAGAACACACAAACAGGAAGGAGCAGGAGAAAAACACAACAGGAACAAACATGGCCATCTGCGTTTGTGTACCTGCGTCTATGATTTGGTTTCAAACGATTGTTAAGGTTTCATGAGGGACACTTCTGTGAACTGATCGGCGGGGCTGGTAAACCAGGAGGGGGCCGGGGGGTGAGGATGGGGGGGGGGGGGGTTGTGTTGTGTGGTGAAGATCCATGAGGTCAGTTAGATTCTAGCTCTAGTTATAGCCTCATGCTACACTGTAGTCAGAGACTGCAGTCTCTCGGGTACATCTCTTGTGATATTTGACTAGTTAGGAGAGGTAGTCTCGCAGGTTTGTTAATAGCTAATAGGTTGTCATTCCTTGAGCAGCTCTGTCAATAGGTTATGGATTTCCTCTAAAGAAATGTTGAAAGTCTCCAAAAAATACCTGCATTCAAAACTTTTACAAGAGTGTGCTTCACTGTCAGATATTCAAGTCTTACCAGGCTTGGCCTACGTAAAATAACATGACACAAATTAGCAATTCAGAATATATTGTAGTAATACTGTTTAATGTCCCTACATCATAACACGATATTCTCAATCATAGAATTCAGTGAATTCACAAACAAATCATGTCATTGGGATAATCTTGAACTCTCAGAACAAATGCAGAAGCATACATGCAGATAAGTGTATGTTTGCTCAAAAGAATCATCCAGAAGAACAGTTGAGACTGAGGTATAGGCTTTATCAGCACAGAATAGACTAACAAATAGTGGAATTACAAAAAATCTACAAGTGACAATGGTGATAACATACATTTTCTCTGTTAACATTTTCCAAAGAACATTATCTCTGATTTTGTAGTTCCCAAATATAAACTTGAGTTTAATGTTTGCTATTAGACCTACTGATAGGCGTATGGGAAAACAACCTTGTTTGTTTCTTGTATTCGACTTATATCGACTTATATCACCCCCTCACACACACACACACACACACACACACACACACACACACACACACACACACACACACTCACTCACTCACTCACACACACTCACACACTCACACACTCACACACTCACACACACTCACACACACACACACTCACACACACACACACACACACACACACACACACACACACACCCTCACACACACACACACACACACACACACACACACAGACACAGACACAGACACACACACACACACACACACACACACACACACACACATACACTCATCCCTGTCCCTTTGCAACGGTCATGACATACTTATTATACAACATGTACAGTCTCACACATTTCAACTTTATTTCAAAAAGTAACATTTATAAAAAGGTATGCCTATTCAGAGAGATTAAGTAAGATTAAGTAAAGCCTGTAAGTGGAATCCATAGTTGTTGATATGGACAAAAAAAAGAGACACATTTGCCTAATGGACAATTATATACATATATTTATACATTATATAGATAAAACATAGAGTATGTGACTTTTCTAATCAAAAGGCTGTTATTACCACTTGGTATAATTAGAGAAGGTATCAGTCACTTTATCAATAACAATCAATGACAATATAACTACTCTAGTACGCCTAGAGAAAAAGTATTTCAGTATTATATCAAAGTTGCAAATAACCATTGGCATCTGGTTATGCAATTTAAAAGAAATACACATGAACATTTAAATATTTGTAATCATGTGTGCATTTATATTAAGCAAAACCCTATTCTCACATTTAAATGCGTAGACATAGTCATATACAGTTATTAAACGCTAGTTAAGCGGCTTTATTTCATCCATGTTGGGGTTTTCTTTTTCGTGTGGTGCAGTGTCTACGGCTAGAGTTGAGATAAGATATGGTTATCTGTTTAGTTGAATGTGTTTGACATTCCGAGAGTTAACGCTGCCTGCATGATTATGGACACGTTCGCCATCAAGGCTGGCATAAAGGCATTAGCAATTGTCCAGAGGGCATATAGAGGCAACCAGACGCATTATATTTGCGTCCTTGATAATTCTGTGCCATTTCATTCAATTCACAATCACAATGCAACCATGAAAATACTTTTACACTAACGATTTTCCATCTATACTGGACAAACAACTCAAGGGTGGAATTTATGTTAAGCTTAAAGTGGAGAGGGGGAATTAACAGAATTTAATAAAGGCTTAAATAGACGGTGTAGTGTCTTTGGTGCCTAAAGCCATATTTCCCTTTGATCAGCGAGGGAGGGCGACTTTATTGGATATGTTTCTATTTCCAAATCCGCATAACAGGCAACGATGCGTGTATTCCTTATAATGTAGATAAGGAAGAGAGCGTTTGATATGTAATAAAAGGTGGTCCATGCTGCCTCTTTAAGCCCCTTAAGTCTGATAAATGATGAGCGACAGAGGCACCGCGAGAGGGTCACCGCTATTAACTTCTCGGTTTCCCGGGCTCCACTTAAAGTTCTCTCAATTACATCTGGTAATGTGGTGAGATAGGCCCTGTACGCTGTCGACCTACTCAATCCAAAATAAAAATTCATACCTGGCCTCATACGGCTCGATAAACCGACAGACTACACATTCCTTTGTGAATTTTATATCTGCAGAGCAAGTTCGATGTTAAGGGGACAAAGGGATTATAGTAACACACCCACAGCCGGTATTTTAGGATAAACACACAATGTAAGCTCATTAAATCAACATTTTGGTGACTGTTGTCCCCGCTCCAATCTCGCAGGCTGAATCAGTGCTACGGCCGAGGATGATGGTCATTCAGTCTTCAGCAATGATGAAGCCAAACGCGTACGCCTGTGCAAATCTATAGCCTATTCTTGCAAGTAAACCTTTATGTCCATATGAGAAATTGTGGTTAGTTTCGAAATTCGTTTGAAAGATATCACAACAATGTTATCGCTAAATATAACCTAATTTCTATTGACCTTAGGGGATTGAATGGAAATAACAGAGTTGTACAACATTAATGCATTTTGACGATATTGATGGAGTATAAATAATATATTGCGTACGCACTCTAAAAGATCTTTATTTTCCGAAAGATGACAGTAATTTAAAAGTGTTTATGTCCAAATAAATAAGTGCCATTCTTATGATGTATGATAAGAGTGAAACTGATAATATTTGTAATTTCGTTATTTGATTTTGTAGTCTATTTGCCAACCATTGTAACTATTACATTGGCTATACGAAAACAAAAAATAGGAAAATAAGAATAATAAGAATAATAAGAACAATAATAAGAACAATAATAATAGCCTAAAAATTATGTATTTTAGATTAACATAAATTCAATAAATGAACATGCATTCAACGTATAGCTGCTGATAAGACTACATTTATTTTGTATGAAAGTGTTTATTAGAGTTTATTATAACTATTTTTTTTACAACAAATATGTCATTTCAGCTATCTCCATGTTTGTGCAGAATGACACTTCTGTCTAGTTGCATTGTGTAAATGAGTATTCTGTATACTATAAATTCCTTTACATGAATTGAACCAAAAACCATAACTAATGATGCCCCTGCTTCGCTATAATTTATTTGGTGCTCATCTTTACACATGCGTAGAAATGTAGTTATTGCTTTTTGAGGATAAAGTCTATACATCACTCTGTGTGGTATATATTTCAGTAATGTAAATTATCCTGTTTTTGTTTAAAATGAGATGCTAGTTATATTTATAAAATACGAAAGATACCACATTTGAAGACATACTCTCTATTGAAAAGAAAACGTCTTGCACTAAACATACACAACAAAAAAACATATTTTCAATTGTTTTAAATTAATTCGTTAAAATTATAATTTTCTTGACCGGTTTTAGTTCATGCGCCAAGTTTTATTTCGTAAAGACAACCTATTTTATGAATTAACATATGATAGTTGCGCGCCTCAAACATGGCGTTTGCTCAATCCGCCAGATGTCGCTAGAAGGCTGCATATTTGACGCATTAGGCATGGTAAGTGTCTTTGAGACAGATCCCACACATTTTCAAGGGAAAGCCACAGTTACATTTTGTGTCCCCCCTCCTTTACTAACCCTCCGACACCAGACTCGGTGGAGGGGAAAATACGGCTTTGGAGCTGAAGAATTTACAGTTAGTCGCGAAACTTTTACAAGTATTTGAGTTGCTCATTCCACTTTCTGGGACCCTAGTCACATTTCACGTGGGGTCAGAAAGAGTTCATGCTGGTGAGGTAATGCCTTGTGTGCTGCATGAGGAAAACACTGATAGAGAGACATGTATAAACACAAATACGAACATAATCTAAAACATATAAACAATGACATAAACCAACGTTTATAAATGGACAATTAAAGTAATAACTAGCCCTACACCACAACAGCCTAACTGCAAATTATTCTATTGATATTTTCTTTGTATGTTGAACGTCACTTATATAAGCCAAGACAACGACAAAATGTCTGAATGCTATTTATAATTCTCTTTGTATTGACATATAAGCTACTGAAAGGAATGGTGAAACCATGGTTGGTTTTTTGGCCCCTCAGAAAAGTCTATGATCTACTCTTATCTAAGTCTTTCTATACATTAGCTTTGCTTATTTACATAATCTCAAATACTAAGGAGGGCCAACTCAGAACAAAGTTACAAACAAGATTAGGACGATGTTATTTGTTCCTGCGGTTGAGCACCGATTGTTTCTACAGAAGTATTTAAGGTCACTAAGAGGATTTAAACCCCGATTCGTATCAGTGACCTTTTAGAAGGAATTAAATCAACAATACATTTCTCCATATTTAGTAACCCGCTTCTGGGGATCAAACGAGGCAGTAGGCTAAGGAAGAAGACTAACCAGTCAGTGGAAACACGGCGGTATTTTGATTTGAAATTGAAGTTTTGAAGGGAAGTTTAGTTTGTTACACAAGGTGCACCTTTAGGATGTGACAAGGAGTGGATCTTTAGCCTCGTGATTGTCTCAGTAGTATTTTCCTTGAAATGGATCCTCTGCCCCCTAATGAATCCAAACGCAGCTGGCCATGTCCCACACGGACACCGAGAGCTTTAACCCTAAACTGACCTCAATTTGACACCACCAGATGAAATTTTACCGCCTGTTAATGCCATCTTCTGCAGAGGCGAAGGATCCGCACGTTGACGGAGTTACGCTTCTACTTGAACACTGATTTTTTTTCATATGTATGAGAGTACTCTTGTCCGTCTGAAAAGTCTCACAATGGGAAAGCCACTTATTGGAAATATAATGCAACACAAAATGGGCACTTGGCCATGATATGGGACACTTGAAACGCCTGCTTAGCAAATACTTGGTTTCCAAAAACAGGAGAACATAGGTGTAGGCTACATATTCTGTATTTCTAAAAGACATTGCATAGCTGTATTTAATATTAAATAGTAGCTTGTTTAGATTAAGTGCCCTGAAATACAATAATATACAGGGCAGGGATTAAAGAGTATGAACAAAGTGAATGTATTGCCTTGAAAGTTTTTAATTACAATATCTGAAAAACAGGACTTTGACGTAGGCTATAGTATAATTCTGATTTATGTTACACTGAATGTTATGAAATCTATCTTGGGTGATATACATATATTATACATTATAATGCATGTAGTAGCTTGCGTTTAGTTTGCGTCAATAACTATCATTATCATACAATGACAACTACTTAATCAATATATTATTAATCATTAGAAATATTGAGTATTATCAATGAATAAACAGAAGAACTTTTAAAGTGAGTTGCATTTAGAGCAAGGCATTGGCTGCACCGACGCATAATTAGCTGCCGCAATTTTCTCATGCTCTTTGGATGTTTACATCACCCCCCTTTAGGCCAAAATGCATATCTAAAAGATAAAAACCCTTTGAGATTGATTCCAAAAAGAAATGGTAACCATTGCTTATACAGCACTTTACTTTTTTTTTTACTTTCATGTTTTGCATAGATATAGTGCGACTGCATCCTCTCTGAACATTAACCGTAGCCCTAACAATATCAGCTACTTTTAATAACTTTCAAACTTTACACAGCTACGTAATTGTAGGGATTTTCGCGTTTTGCTGTAGACACAGTCATAACAAAGGATATGATTCACTTACCATATTTGTCCGGATAAAAAGAAAAGTCAAGCGTTAGTCTACAAGGCATTGCGCGCGATAGCATTTTAGGCAGTCGAACTCCTAATGTGAAACCAGCCATCTTCCATAGCTGACATAGCAGCCCAGCCCGGTTCTGTCGGCTGAACGGAGCCGCGCTCAGAGGGGCTTGGAGAGACGCTGCTGCCATGCCGCTCTGCGCAGAACACGGGATAGTTCCTTCTCGGGCTATTGCACGTTGAAATGTCCACACGGCCGTTTGTCAACCCCGCAGTCCTACTTTTTCTTGTAGGGCTTCCCACCCCCTTATGCCAACAAACATAATTGTTGTCACGGTGCTTCATTTATTAAATCTTTTTAATTGCTATTTCTATTGTCAACCCAAGCAACCGTATGGCTTATTTGTTAGTTGGGAGTTTATTGACCTTACAGCTGCATCCAACCCACTCCCAGAGTAAATGTGTCTAGCTCATCCAACCTATGAATGGTTAATTTCGACAACCAAAAATGTCACCGAGACATAAATGTAGCCATTTATGTGAAAACCTATCAATACACCGATGATGCCATCTGCGCAACAGTGTATATTATCATTGATGGAGCTAAATATTAAAAGGGATAGATGGCCTGTTTCGGTTTTGTGCGTAAAAGAACTGGGGCTCAGGGAAAAGGGGCTAGCTTCACTGCAATCGATGGCCGGAGCGTTGCTCCTCCTCTAAACTTCAAACCCCCTCATGATTGATGATCTTGGGGAGCTTTGATAATTGACTACTCTGAGGTAAGGCACGGATTTCTATCTAGAGAGGGGATTGGACGAAAGAAACATACAAAATTACTTTCTCTACAAAAGCTTTTTTCTTTTTGGAAAAGTTCATTCTGAGCTGAGAGGGGGGTGCGCCATATCGTTTAATTTGCTAAACAGCCCCGTTCATAATTAACAGTATTAGAAGGGTATTACCGAGGTATTTCATAGGCACACCGGCTAACCACACCACAAGATAACAAGTAAGCGTCATGCTCATCAATTAAACTCAAAACGCATCAGATATCTTTAGCCTACAGTTGCATCAAATATGATTTGACTAAGAGATGATAATGCTCCTGGCTTAAAATGTTGTTTTACTGATAACTCTAAGCAAGGCTGATGATACGATATATACACTATGTATCTTTTGTTATCGATGTGTACTTTGTTGACGCGTAAAGGAAGAGAGGCGCCATGCGTAATTCTCTCAGAATATGCAATATGAAAAGTAAAACAAGTTAGTCGTGCGCTTTAACTCAGACTTGTTCTACTGTAATAAGTAACAGCGTCATATGCCCGCGTTTGGTGTGTAGAAAAACGCTGCTTCAAATGGAATCGCATTGCAGATTAACATAAACACAGTGGGGTTTTTTTGCTTTTCATTTTTGCCTCTGCTTTATCAGCGAAGGGAATTGTCTCCGAGAGTATACGCCGTGTCGTCTGGCTCCCCCCGTGAGGAGTTGCAGCCGTCCTGGTGCATACTCTGCATATCCCAGGCTTTGGGCTCTCCTCTCTCTGTGGAGCTGGTGCAGGACTGGCTATGGCCACTGCTACTTCCGGGTTCCGTCATTTCATTCTCCCGCCGATCAGCGCAGCGAACTGACTCTGTTCTATAAGCAAGCTAGCAGCCAACCTGCCAACACTCGCTGACACTCACTCATCTCAGACCGCGAGATAGACCAAATACCTACGGGGGAAAGGAAAGATCTGAATTGCAATCTCTTAATTTTCTATTGCTTTTTTCTTTTTACAGTAATAATAAAACAAGATAGCGATCCGGAGGCAAAGGAGACGCGGAGTTGCTGGATGAAAACGGGCTAAAAAAGATTCATCCTCTCTTGAACATCATCACCGACCATCATTCATTCATTACCTTGACAACCTCTGGCTTTGATTGACAGCTGGAGTGGCAAAAAGCCATGAGACACGACAGTTTAGTTACATGCAGGTTGTTGATGGGCCGATTGTAACCTTCAGTTTGGTGCTTGACATTTTTTTTTCTTTTTTGGGGAAAGAGGAAAACAAGAAAAATTGCAAAACTCCTCCTGATGCTTCTGCTTGTACTGAACCACATTGGAGAATAGGAGAATTCGCAAAGTTGGTTGAAAAAGGAATCTTACCACTAAATCACTTTCTAACCGGACTGGGATATTAAATATACGACACATCCAGGAGTTTATTGGAGCGCAGCCTGATGGCGCAAAGGGTAGGTTCTAAATCTCCAACACTTACCTATACAAATCCACTATAGGAGGGCCTCCATATCGCTATCCTCTTGTCAGTGGCGGCTAATTTACAAAGTATTCATATCTAAGCCGTTTTATTTGACATTTTTGCAGTACCTTTACTCTTCAAGCGGAGTGACAGCCTCTGCTTAACCGACGGTCTCCGCAGCATTCGTGGAGCAGTTTTTAAAGGGACTCCTAAGTAGTTCGGTGTTTTTACCAAAGTAGCCCACCTTCAGGGATACAGAACTTTAGAATGTTTTTGGTAATTACAATCCTTATCCATGTATTCACTTGACAGTTTAGCCATAGTGAGTGCTTTTTCTACCAATGTAATAGGAATTGCACACGGATTACTTTTTCCCAATGCTGGTTATACGCTATACGTAGCCCATACTTTGTCTATTATAAGTGAAATAACTTGTTAGTCTATACTTCGTGCATTTTGCCCACATTTACTGTAAAGTTACTCTGCACTCTCTGACTTAATCTTGTTTTATTCCAGTACGATGAACTGGCCCATTACGGTGGGATGGACGGAGTCGGGGTCCCGGCGTCTATGTACGGAGATCCGCATGCCCCCCGACCGCTTCCCCAAGTCCATCACTTGAATCATGGACCGCCGCTCCATGCCAGCCAGCACTACGGTGCTCACGCACCCCATCCCAACGTTATGGGCAGCAGTATGGGCTCTGCTGTCAACGATGTTTTAAAGAGGGATAAAGATCAAATTTATGGGTAGGTGGACTATAATTACGCAGCATATTATTCATATTTTCTAAGGTTTCTGGGCGATTTGACTTTCAAACTATTAGCTTGTTTCAAAACGTACCCCAGAGTATATCTCAATGGAGAAGTTTGAAATAATTTAGAATTGTAGTTGGAGTATTTTAGGCAACATTTGTCTCTTTTAGTGGGAACAGTCTAAACTTGGAATGCGTGCATATACCATTTTTACCATTCATTTTGAAAATGAAAATGACAAGCCATTGTAGACAACTTGTGCACAATAAAAGTTAAAATTACCTTTCTTATTTACAAGGTTGTATCTTACAGAGCCTTTAACACAGGTACAAGTGCATGCTGTAATTAATATGGCTGCTCGTAAACAGTTGGTAGGCTACTTCCATGTTTTGAATTAATGTTATATCCTTAGAACAGGACACATATTTTAGTATAGTGCGTCAATGCTGTAGGCCTTCGTATTGAAACAAATACCTTTTTGTTCCCCCAACACATTGTCTCATTTGAAAACAATTACATGTAATACAATAATACAATTGTTTGTGCTGTGCACATAGCCTATTCATTAGATAGTTGCAAAGTAGCCAACTTTAAGCCTGCATTTGAAAACGTGGTTATCTAAACGTGAATTCAGTTAAAACGTGAAACGCAAACTCCCTCCAAACTCTTCACTTATTTGCAAGCTTCGGCGTCGTTAGTTTCACCATCAACTTTCGGACAGTGTTTCGCCGTATGTTTAGCTTGTGTTAAGCCGATAGACAAGAGCTCGCTGGCGGCTTGTGCTCAGGCTCTGTTTCCCCTCTTCCAGTCACCCATTATTCCCGCTGCTCGCGCTGGTTTTTGAGAAGTGCGAGCTGGCGACGTGCACTCCGAGGGAGCCCGGGGTGGCAGGCGGGGATGTCTGCTCCTCCGACTCCTTCAACGAGGACATCGCAGTCTTTGCCAAACAGGTCACTTTTTAATATCTTTACTAAAACCTACTGGGATTTCCCAGACTTTATAGCACACATATGCTTGTTAGCTTTTACACAATATATTTTTGACTTTACCTTTTGCTATATTTAAAATGAAAGTTAAAAGCATTTCGAAATATGGTGTGTTATATAATGTTCAGGTTAACGCATTCATACAGTGGTGATCCTGTTAATGCCTACGGTGTCAAATGCACAGACAATACAACTTTGAATTATGTTTTATTTATTATGCAGTTTTATTGCCCTGTAGTCAAATATATTTTCAGGGAAGATTAATGAGTATAGGGCTACATGGACGTAGTGACTGTAAGGAATGGTAGGATTAACCCCATCTTTGGTGTTATTCTAGGTCCGAGCAGAAAAACCTTTATTTTCATCAAATCCAGAGTTGGACAATTTGGTAAGCGCCGTGCATGACCGTCTTTTGCCTTTCTTCTGTTGCCGTATACGTGTTGTCGTTGCTTAGCTTGTTTTGGGACTTAGAATTGTTCTCGGCATCGCAAAGTAAATATGTGAGGATTTGATGCAAAAGCACAACACAGATGTTAGATAGGTTTCTTTGAAGTGAACAAGGGGAAGCTCAGAGGGGTCTCGAGTGGCACCGTATTACGCTACCTCCAGGAGGCCGGGAGGGGAGCCTCGCGCTGGGACTATGCTGCTCCAGCCCCGCTGTGCCCTGGTCACTCAGTTGAAGCAATGTGGCCACGTTAGCCGCTGTCATAGTTTAGTCGCTCCTTGTGTAGTCATTAATTGACTTTGATGGCCAAATTTCTCTTGACTTATTCCGTTGTTATTTTCAAATAGTAAAATATGCAATATAACCACACTAGAGCTTAAATAGGGAAAATATAATTCGGTGGCAATGAAAACTTTGTTTTGCTCGAGATCCCCGTACTTGTTTATGTTTCTATTTGATGTGACTATAATTATAATACTAATGTGTAGGCAAATGCTTACAATTATGCTTTCTTAATGTTATGACGCAAGGAATGTATAGATGTTTATGTCATGTTTATTCATTATTTCAGATGATACAAGCCATACAAGTATTACGATTTCACCTTTTGGAATTAGAAAAGGTAAACGTTCTACAATATTTTTCATTGTGTTGCTTTTTGATCAGCTTCATGTGACCCTTAGTTACTCATGTCTATACATATGAAAGTCAGACTGAATTAATTGTAGCTGTGAGAACGCATGGATGTATACATATTATAAACAAGATATTACATATTCACAAATTATGCTGTCATAGTATAGGCCTAAAGTTAATTGTCAGAAAGATATTCAAAAAACAGTCATATATGGTTCATAGTGAACAAATTCACTCTCTCTGGCCTTTATAATTACACTGATTTGATATTGATAATGTATGGAGAGTGTATTATTGTATGTGAATGATAGGAACCTTTGGTCTGAAGATAGTTTCAACTGGTATATGTCGAGCTTACTCATGGTGTTTATTTGCCGTTCAACTTGTTGCTCCAGTCTCAAGAGAATAATAAGCGCGACAACAATTTCACTATTGTTTCCTTGCCTTGGCCGATAATGCCCCTTAATTATAGTTATTCTTGGACTGCCTGCATCGTTTCCCCATCCTGAAAAAATGCAATTTCTCCTTGTTGTAGGTGCACGAGCTCTGTGACAATTTTTGCCACCGGTACATCAGTTGTTTGAAAGGAAAAATGCCAATAGATCTAGTTATTGACGAACGGGATGGAAACTCAAAGTCAGACCACGAAGAGCTGTCAGGATCGTCGACCAACCTAGCCGATCACGTAAGTAACAAGGTGATCAATCATTTTATATTTTTTGTACGAATGTTTTATGACCTATTGTGACTGCGGTGTTGTGAGTGTCTATTGAATGTGCGATAAATGCGCGCGCTGTATGTTGGTGCGGTGGCAGGTCTATGTTTTAGGCAGAAATATAACAGTGGTTATTCATACATTATGGTTGTTAGATGTTGTATCAAATGTAGTTTCCTCTGAATTATTTGTGGATTATTTAGCATGACGTCAACTTTCACAGTCTCTAATCAGCCTTTTGACCTCATAGGCCTATATCAGCAAATACTGCATGAATGCTGCAAACACAATTTTGGTCAATCGATATGGTGAGGTCAAAAGCTCTAGTTGTGATACAATGCTGCGAGTTATCGTTTCACTCTTTTGATTAGGGGTATTCATGTGTGCATAATAAGTGGTTGTGTGTGTATAGGGTTGCAAGACTTTGGTCATGGCCGCCGCATATTGTGGCTTGTTGGACAATGAAAACGTGAAGCGATTATTTGTTGCTCAGAACGTTTACCCACACGTTAGGCTGGAACAGCACGTTTTAGGTGTAGGCTAATGTAAAAAAAAAGAAAAGAAAAAAAAGGCTTGTCTTCCGGAGATAGTAGATTACTATAGATACTATTGGAGAGGATCGTGGTCGGGGGATAGGCGTAAAAGCGTGGGATTTTGTGGAGAAAGTGCATTCAGTTGGTTCTTAGGGGTGACCATCAATGTCAAGTTCATAATGTGGTATTAGGGCCATACCTCACGGCCCCGGCAGTACAATGACATTACTTGCTGTTGATGTTAATGTGTTTAATTGTTTCTTATTGATCGCCCTGTGGTATGCTCTGCAGTGGCTCTCTCCTCTGCGCCCCATTTTATGGCCGTGAGGCTCCATAATACTGAATTCAATTATATGCACCTGAAGTAGCCTACAGTGCCTTTACATTTGAAGATCGATCCTGTGATTTAAACGTGCTTTTTTCGGTGTAGTAAACGTGCCGCTGCTCGGAATAGGTGTATATAATGTCCAGTTATGACATATCTGATATCTGGTAGTTAGTCTAATATCCTTATAGAATAGGTATAGGAAATACAAAGCTGACGTTTTGGTGAAATCGGTGAGCGAGTACCGCGACAGAGTGACTGGTTAATATCTGAGCAGCACAAGCCTATTAGGAATTAGAGCAGATTTAAGTGTTATGCAAAGTCACTGCGCTGCATCTGTTGGGTCTGGCTGTAGCCTAATAGCGGCGGGTTGTCTTTGAATGGCCGCCGCGTTAGAGTTGCAACTTGCGACGCGCAAAGGTGAATTAAAACACAATTACCACTAATGTCAGTGTGGGGCTGAGCAGCGGTTAAAAGCCCAATATTGTGGAGCTCGTCTCCAGAATAAGTGTAGAAATGAGGCATGCTGTTGTTTATACTGAAGAGATTAGATAAACTAGCCTGTTTAGTTTCGTGGCAGATGGTTGATACTCAAGCCAATTTCCAGTGTTCCCTCGCAATGTTTAGACCCAGACATTGTCATCGGGCCCACTTGTGAGAAATATTATTTTGATAATTAGGAAATTAAATATGCCAATAAAGCAAATCAGGAGTAGCAATAAACAAACCCGAAGGTGCATGACAAGCCATTTATCCTTGGGTCGTTTAGACTGACCACTTCATTAGGTATTTTAGTTTGGAGGGATTTATTTCTTTCTTGTGGCAGCAATGAACATTTTACTACACCTAATTGCTATGCTCAGCCTTAACAAAGCGGAAGGGTCGCTTGTGCGTTTTCTGCCCTGTTTACCGGAATACTTGCGCCTTAACTGAGGATTTCTATAAGGGACGTGCTGTCGGATTACCTGCATGCAAATGTTGGAATATGTGCACTATAATGTGTAATGGATACTACCCGTATTGCATTGTTATAAACTTAAACATTTAGTCTATTTATTGCTTTATTGCTCAAGTGATGTTATGAAATATGATAGTTTCTTATTTCAAGTGATTTTTAAGTGTCTTATTTGACAGTAATATCAGATGATGAGCAACATGTTAATACTATTAGTGAAAACAGTGTGTGGTTAGGTCCGGGGGTATGAAGAGCAGAAGGATAACCAGCTTAGCAGAGTGTGGATTCAACTGCCCATGCATAATCAGGGCCTGAAAACCTTGCAGTCAATGGCTAGTTCCCTGCTCATGACAACAGACATGTCCATATCAAATTTGAGTGGCATGAGCTGTATGCAGCCAAAATCCATTTTCGGAGCTGTGCTTGGGAGTATACAATTTAGAAAAAAATTATCTATAGCTGAGAAACGTCACATGTGGCATGCTAGCAGTGTCTTAGCCACTTGTTTTTGTTTTATTTATTTTATTATTAATTTTGGCTCCGTTTTATTATTCATTTCTATCCTCTCTCCTAGTTGGAGTGGGGAAGGCAATTTGATAGTTAGATATGCTAATTTATTTAGTTAGAATCTCTCACGTCCATTTTTCTTTGCTTTGATATGCATTTTTAATATATAGCCTGAGGCTACATCTCATTTGCTGAAAGTTGGGTTTGCTGTGGATGATGAGGCTCTTCACTGCGAAGGAGACAGCCCGTTGAGCTTGTGTTCCCCCCCCCCCCCCCCCTCTTTTCTCTCCCCCATCTCTACCTGAAGGTAGCCCCCCTAATAAGCGTTGTTTTATTTACACTTGAATGCTACATTGTCTTTGAGATGATTGGATTATGGCATTGTCAGAGGGGATGAGGCCTTTGTGGCACAGTTGATTTCTTACGTTTGCTTCCTCTGACTATCCTAAACCCCCCCACCCACCCCACCCAGCCCAACCCCCCCCCCCCTCCCCTCGCGTCGACCCGACTCCCCCAAGTCACCCCCGTCACTTGTTAGAGAAAAAGAAAAGAAAAAAGATGGAAAAAAAAAGAAGGAAAATAATCATGTTATGCTACACATGGAAAGTGACAACAAGGGGTCCGCCTCCGTCAGTACAAACGACCAGGGCAGTGGTGTCCCCCGCCAACGCGCCGCTCGCTTGTCTTTTAATTAATGAAATTAATTTCCAGTCTTCACTGTGCTACATCCAATTAAGGAGGCGAATAGAATTAATGGTTTGCTGAATATTATCTGTTCTAATGAATTTGTCTTTGTGCTACCCTCGTGCCGTCGTACGGGGCTTTTCAACCAAGCTGTACATATGAACACAGGCTTTTCTGTTCCCCAGCCTACACTTGCTCATGAACTATGCTATCGACACCATATTATGCCTTGCTGCATAGTTTTAACATTGTTTAGGAAGAAATATAGAGGGAACTGGTTTTCTGCTACTCTCTGGTACTCTCAATTCTTATTCCCAGTAAGCTTTGGGGCTGACGGTTGTGGTTGTGGTAGTCCTTACTAAGGTTATGTGTAGGTTATCACAGGTTGCACAGGCCGGGGTGAAAACACTTTCTGTTTACATTTGATTCTCTCGTAAAGACACTGGCCATAGAACGCCATTCATCAAATGGAATGGTGTCACCGGTTTAGACCAGTAACGCTGCACCGTATATCTTGGTGTGGAGAGAATGGCTTTTTGTTGTTATTATTTGAAAGAGGGTTATAAAACGTTTCTTTATGTTCCTATGCTTAGTACACGGCCCCGTGCACCATAACTGTACACCCCCCCCCCCCCTCCCTCTGACGTGTGTGTACATCAGGCCTGCAGGGCTCGCAGAGCTGGTGAACCGTGGAATTTCTTGGTTTGGGAGGTGTTCTAATTTAAGTAGCTCCCGCGGACCGACAGTGTTTGGATCCTCCCCCCCCCCCCCCTCCATCAAAATAGTGTGTCTTTGAGTGGACTGCACTGTTCCAGACAGTTGTTTTGTGATGGTGGGATGTCTGGGCCCTACATATCCTATTTGATTAGTGTTCAAATCCAGGGGCCTGTTGCCAGGCCTAATGACCAGGGGGGAGGAAGAGGCTAGGATCACTTGTTGCTGCCCCCCCCCCCCCCCCCCCCCACACACACACACACACTCACACACACACTCTCTCAAGCACACACACACACACACACACACAAACACACAAACACACACACACACACACACACTCACACACACACTCTCTCAAGCACACATGCACGCACGCAGGCACGCACACGCACACACACACACACACACACACACACACACACACACACACACACACACACACACAAACACACACACACACACACGCTCCCTCTTACTGTAGCACCATGTAATAGAAGGCTCTGTGTTATGTATAACTAAGATTAAAAAAAGCATATTTGTTAAGCTTTGGCTTATGTGATTGAGATATGTACCGTATTATGCTCAGTTGTCATGTACTGTATGACAGGGCATACTTGTTGATGAGTTGTCTTCAAGACTTTAGAGTTGTTTATGTATTTATTTGTAATAGTTCTAATAATCAGCATTAATGTCAGCTTTAGGTGTCTAGTAGTGTTTCATAAATCAATTGTCAGATTTTCGGGTTGTGTTTTTCCTGTTCCCTGAGTCAGCTCAACTCTATAAATCACAAGAACATGTAATGTAATGTGCCATTCAGTGCAATGAATGAGTTTAATTCCCCCACCCCCCGAAGAACTTTCCTCACCCTATATACACCTAGTCACTCACTCATGTCTCTTAAAACACACAATTGTGAATTATTAGAAGCTTAATTAATGTTTCCTTTTTGTTCTTTTTTTAAAAATTGTCAGAGGATAATTGACGGTGTTGTGAAACGCTCTGTCGTCGAATAGGAGAAATTATTTTTACATCTTTTTTTTCTTTTTTCCCAGAGCTCGCCGTATAATTACGTGTTAAATTCGACAAAAATGTGCGAGGAGGTTTTAACTGCTTATGCGGTTGTGTGGTAAAGATGCGTCTCGAAATGTCAGCCAGGGGAAGATTTACGAATCTGTATGTTTCTAGTGTGTCAGCAATATAGGACATGTTCAGTGCCGGATGCTGCCAGGCATAGCATGCAGCTGCAGCACACTACACACTGGATCTGGCTCACACACACTACTACACACTGTTTCTGTAGACGTCCCTCTCTTCAGGTTTCTTGGGATTTTGGCCAAAAATTCAATGACTCAAAAAGCTAAATCAATTGGTTATTTCAAATTCCATGGGACGTAGAAAGTAAAGAAAGGAAAGAAAGAAAAAAAAAACAGAGAGGAGTGGAATTGTGCTGTGCTGTGCTGAGCTGTGATGGGCAGTGTAGGTGTGTGTGTCTGTGTGTGGAAATGAGAAAGGGAGAATGGAGGAGAGGGGCGGAGGAGGAAGGGAAGCAGAGCCTGTGTTCTCCAGTGGCCCTGCTCGTACTACAAGCCTCTCTCCCATATTGTCTTCTGCTTTTATATTAATTACAACTCGCATTATCAGTCGTGAGTCGCTAACCCCGGCGAATAGAAAAGACTGCCCCCGGAGACCAGGCTCGCCTTGCCATCTCCTCCTATTGTGCTGAACTAGTGTGTGTGTGTGTGTGTGTGTGTGTGTGTGTGTGTGTGTATGTGTGTGTGTGTGTGTGTGTGTATGTGTGTGTGTGTGTGTGTGTGTATGTGTGTGTGTGTGTGTGTGTGTGTGTGGTGTGTGTGTGTGTGTGTGTGTGTGTGTGTGTGTGTGTGTATGTTTGCTAGCTGCCGCTCTCCTCCTCCTCCTAGTAACAGTGCTCTTTAACACAATTAGAGAAGAGCATGGAGTGAATGGAACATGGAACCATGTTTGACTCCTAATTATGCCAAGCTTCAGGGAATAGTCACATGGGCTATTTCTCTCTCTCTCTCTCTCTCTCTCTCTCTCTCTCTCTCTCTCTCTCTCTCTCTCTCTTTTCTCTATCTCTTTTTTTCCGGAAGCTCTTGTTATAGATTGAAGAAGACCGTTCGGATGACGTGTTTTCTTCTTTTTTTTTTCTCTTCATGACTTGTTTGAACTTTAATGGACTCGGGGGAGTTTGTACTGACAACTGTTTTTGTGTGTGTGTGTGTGTGTGTGTGTGTGTGTGTGTGTGTGTGTGTGT
Source organism: Nansenia antarctica (assembly GCF_963989245.1). Classification (NCBI taxonomy): domain Eukaryota; kingdom Metazoa; phylum Chordata; class Actinopteri; order Argentiniformes; family Microstomatidae; genus Nansenia; species Nansenia antarctica. The sequence goes on along the minus strand of NC_137674.1, from coordinate 49,110,942 downwards.
GTTGCAGGCCTCAGTATCTGATGAGCACCCCTCATAGCTCGGAGAGAGGGTCACTCAATTATTCATAGGAGGGAAAGGCTTGTTGCTTTGGTCGCCTCGCCTCTTGTGGAAAGTTAACTCTGTTGCTGTTGTCATATTTGTTGCCGTTGTTACCGTTGTCCACGGTTATGGATCAGAGGAGCGACCGCATGCAGGAACACTGAGGTGTGACGCTTTACCAGACCAAAGCAGAGGCCTAAAAAAAAACGACACTCATTTGCGGTCGGCCACACGTGGCGTACATAAAAAATGTAATAATTTAAAAAACGACAGCGGTCTGTTCTTCCGCTGTGCTTACTGTGGGACGTCGAGGCCTAAGTCCTGGGTTCCCTTCAGGACATGCCGTTTAACTCAGACGATTGCAAATCACCACAAAATATATCCCTCCCCTTTAACACCCGTTAGCGAAGAGTGTCTCTGAATTTAATTCAGTGCCAGAGCCATTCAGGAATGACACATTACCCCCGCGATGATATCTAAATGAAGTCCTATCGATTTCGGGGGGCCGTTTGCATTCAGATCCTTGGTCGCGGTCCGCGGCGTTGTGTTGGAGTAGCGAGAGCGAGAGGGTTAGCGACGCTTTTAGGCCCCGTCTCGCCAGGCGATGGATGTTTCAGCGTCAGGAAGTGGG